>NW_027270932.1:712500-1312500 GCF_040938485.1 Diadema antillarum
CATCATGGTGAGAATTGAATTCTTTTTTCTTGTTATGACATGACAAATACACACAGAAACATACATACACACACACACACACACATACACAGGTAAAAAAGAAGGACCTGGTTATCTGACAAAGCGTCTCCCATTAGTAAAATGAATTTCCCCTCGCACAATCGGCTGGCCGTGAACTTTTTTTTTTTCGACAATTATCGGCGCGCGAGGGAACCCGCTTGCAGCGTCGGTAATTACTGTTCACGGTGTGAGCACCTTCTCCTGCATCGCATGATACCAAATGGTGCTTTATTGATTGTTGAGCGGTAGTGACATGTGGCCCAAAGGAGCCCATTACAAGCATGAGGTGTCCATGAGATCATGTGGGGAAATGAAAATGCAATTATGTAATGGAGGGAGGGAGGGGGGATCTATGCATATGAACTGTTGTAGTTTTTCAAACTTTAAGAGACAACTTGCAATGTGGGATGGAGGTGAGTTTTGCAACTTGTACCTAACAATAATCACTTGTTACAGAGATTAGAGCATCCATATAAAAACTTGCAAGTACTTTTCTGGTGAATGTTTCATGATGCTGGTTGTGGGATTGATATATCTCATCAATGATGCCTTTCATTTCAAGGCTACAGGAAGGAACAGAGTTAAATGAATTGAAATTTTCTTGCATTTTCAAGAAAAAGTGCTCAGTGTGCTCAAAGGGATTAAGCAAGCAGGAAACACATTCACATGATGTGAATGCAACATACGATTCAGATGATTACAATAAAGAGAGGAGGGGAAAGCCGCACAGGCTTGTGCACCACCACATACCTCATTAAAACAACTGACAGAAATATCAGTACCGGTATGTGGTACAGCAATAAAGATGTTTGCTGGTGCATGTATGTTTATTTCTTTTTTGTGCAAGAATAGTTGGTCTTCAAGCACTTTGCTTGTTTGTTCTTTAAACATGGAACACATTTATGGATTATCAGCTTTGACATGCAGCACTTAACGAGAAAAGGTAATAGATCTGCAATACATTAGAGTCGTCTTTTGAGCCACTTCTGTGGATAAATTACAATGGACTGTCTTTGTATGATGAAACCACAACAACGGTCTGAGCGCAACTAGGGGAAATAAACTCTATCACACCATTTCTCTTGTATTGTATGAACTTTGATATCCCTTCCCTTTCTGGTATCAGGTGAGTTTCAAAATCCACTACTGTTATCCAGTATATAGTGGAGACATCCCCCACAAGAACACCATGTAGATATCTAGTAATTGTTCTGGGGGGTTTTCTCACAACAAAATGATATAACGAGAAAAATATTTCTAAAAGATTTTGATTCAAGGTGGTATTCTGAATTGACAACATGACTTGTTGCCATCTTCTTTCCATGATTTCTTTATTCTATTATCTGCGCGAGAAATCAAACAGTCCTCTTACTATATTATACAGTCATCAGGGTTTTGATAACTATCCATGCTTTAAACAGAAAACCTCACTTGGAACTGAAGCATACGATCGATGTACATCGCAATCTTTGAATTCTCCCAAATCCAGCATACTCCGTCTGTCTAATTGCACGTAAATTAGTGGATGGCTAGATCCACGCAGAGTATCAAAACTTGCATGTTTCAATGCCATTGGGGCTTCTCTCGTCAGCTTCTTATTTTTTTCTTTTCTTTCTCTCTTTTCATCATGATCATCACCCCTCCCCCCCCCCCCACCATCCCTCCCATCTTCAATCTTCAGTGGAGCCATTCTTAACGCTCAAAAGACGCATGTCTAATTTTTTTGTTGGCGCTGCTTCTGACAGAGTATATTCTTTTGTAAGGTTTCGCCTGGAAATGTCACGGCTACCGACGGCTACGAGGCATCATCTATAAAAGCACTAATTATAAATGTCAAATGAATCAACTCTGCTGTGTACAGCGTGCCTTTCTTTCGCTTGTGCGGTCTTTTCTCTTGCGTCTGTCTGTGTGTGTGTCTGTGTGTGTGTGTGGGTGTGTGTCTTTGTGAGTAAATTATCCTGCGGATGCCCATGCTCCTCGGGAAGTAAACATTTGCGAAGGTTAAGAAGAGAGCGTTGAGCAGAAAATGTCATTTGTCAGGGTCTGGTGTTGATATTTTCAGGTTGTACTCGGCAGCCATCTTTTGTTTGCTTTGCTCTTGCATCTATCCGTTGGTTTTATTCATTTTGTTGTTTGTATTTTGCAAGTTTGTTGGTTGTTGTTTTGCATTCATAACATCAAAACTGGCCCAAATTTACAGCTTTAAATGTCTGCTTGCATTATACCTCTTTTCCCAAGTTGGCAAATGCCAACAAATACAAACAAACTCAGAGGCAATGATAACTGTATTACACCATATATTTACTAAGTCTATTGTGTTGGCAGTTAGGATTTGCCAAGTTCACAAGTGGTTAAATTTGCGATCATGGCATATAGTAATGGACAAAGAAATGTGCATTTATATGTATATGTGTCACACTACAATGTATGTGAGGAGCAGTGTTGATATTTTTGCATGTTGTTGAATTCGCAAATAGCGATCAATTTGCGAAATTTACAAAATTTTGCAAAATATACGCCGTATACAATATCTTGCTATTCAGTAGTCCAAAATTGACTTTCTTGCACACAAAACTTTACATTAGTGTGTGGTGGTGAATGATGATAAATTCTCCTCTCAAAAGATGCAATAATTTTTTTTTTTTTTTTGGGGGGGGGGCTGACTGATAATTACAACATGTGGAAGCTCATCAGAATTCCCACTTTACAATGAGTGCGCTAAGCATACAGCTATACATTGTATAACTGACAAAGGTGCATGCTTGCATGCATACAGTATGTCAAAACTGTCTTTGGCCTGTTTTGAGTTATTGATGCAGGGAATTCTTCATCTTAATGCAATTTCAATTCAACTCAATTTCAATTCAATTCAAATTCAATTGAATTGAATTGCATTTAAGTGACCCATGTTTCACAACCTGTCTTTGCTCTTCACATTTAGATTGAAGTTATGCACTCCCCCAAAGACTCAAAATTCAGCCACGGTGTCGTGAAAATATGAAAGTTTTGATCTCAGCAAAGTGGCATATCGTCTTGTTGGTTCAGCTTTGCCAGTTATTACGACTGTCAAATATCCCTACGCTTGCACAAACAAAAGCTACCATCCCCTCTCTTTCTCTCTGCGTATGAATGAAAAACTTCAATCTCCTTCCTCGAGAAAATCGGCACGGCGTGTTTCATCCCTCGAGGGGAGTAAGTGAGCGAGCAAGCGGTAGCGCTTCAAACATTGACTCTGCACAGCGAAAAAAAAAAATGTTCTCCTTCGTGCGCCACAACAGACGTCACAACCCAAATGAAACTGTTTACAGTGACAAAATGTTCAGGTGATCAAGTCTCTTTCCTAGAGGTCAATGCACTTTGGTTAACTGAAGCCAATTTGGGGCTGCTGCACAGGACACGATCATACAAATCTACACGTAGGCCGAACAAAATGCTTGAACATCATGTTAGCAGTAACGCTGGTGGACAAGACCTTTCATTCCAGCGTCACAAAGAGCAACACTTCACTGCACGATGACATTTCACGCAAGTAGATTCATTTTCAAGTGAATGTTTTGTGTTGGATGAAATGAAGTGTATAGATCACTGAAAAAATGCAATGCATGTCTGATGCTTTTAATTGGGTAAGAATGCAGTAATAGAAATGCAATATTGAAATTAAATGATTAGATAAGTACTGTACTTCACAAATCTCTTTACAGACACAAAACTACAGACCTATTGACGCAAATGTGTTTTTTCCCATTAAACTTATATATTAAAGGCTTTTCTTTTCTTTTTCAAACTTGGGGGAAAATCCTCATGAATCACAAACTTCTCTTCATAAAACACAAACACGCACACCCACAAACACACACACACAGGATTAAACTTTTCATGTTGCATGGAGCTCCCCTACACCCACCTACTGTACATACCATAGGTCAAGCCTGAAAAATTAGTTCAGTTTTGTCCGACATACTCATTTTCATGTTGGGTGAAGTGCTCCTCGTGCACATTTTATGCTTTAAGTTGATGCAATCACTTCTTCTAATAAATGATGGAATTATATCACTATCAGATCACTTATATACACTGAGTAAGACTAGGGACAGGGCATCACTGAACACAATTTATGATGACGTATCAAGCAGAATGCCAAAATTACCATAACACCCACAGAACGAGGAAAAATCAGGAAAGCTTTCAATACTGACTGCTGGTGTGATTCCTGTTTTTAGAGCAATGTTATAACACACCCTTTTCAAATGGGAGAGATCCTGTACTTACAGTGTTTAACACATGCTTGCAAGGAGCTATTTCACATTCCTTTCTCAGATGGAGATAGATTTTATGGGGTTTTGATTTCATCAGTAAATTTCACAGGAAGAATCTGATAAGGTATATCAAATATCTATCAAGAATAAATTGCAATGCTGAAAAGATTTCTCACTTCAATATCTTAAAAGGTGAAATGCATTCATTTTTCCAATGAAGAAAAACAAATAAAAACAGAGAGAAAAGGAAGGGCGAAAGCATTCACATGTAAAGTATGGAAGTAAGGAAGCTATGGCTTCACGCAATAGGCATTTGTTCAGCTGAGCTGGGGCGAATTCAATTTCATCCCGAGCGAGAATTTCATTTCCGCTGGTTTTGCCTGTGGGGGGGGGGGGGGGGGGGGGGGGATGCTGTCTTTAATAGTGTATGTGGCAAGGAGGGGCATATCGTGACTATGGCAGTGGCAAGGCAAATGTGGTTGATGCTGCCAGCCCATGGGGAAGAGGGGGTAGGGGAGGGGTGTATTCTTGCACCCCTGTGTGAGTGGCAAAACCAACAGAGGAGATGGATAGATGCCCTTGTTTAACCCTACCCTAGCCACAGGAGGGAGTATTATGTACAGATGTGCAGATATTGAGGCACTGGTGCTAAAAGGGTTAATGTGGGGGCGGGGATAGGGAGGTAGAGGAATAGACTGGGGGAGGGGGGAGTGAAGGGGTGGGGTGGGAAGGTGAAGAGGGGCATGTGATAGAGAGGGGCAGGCATGGTGTTAAATGTCAATACAGAGTGCAATGAGGAAATTGAGTGCTCCAGGTTGATCTGGTGACACAATGGAACTTTGGAAGAAGACAACCGGGGTGTCATTTTGAAGGGTTAAACCCAGCCAAGGTTACGGACATGATAGTTATCTCTTTTTATCCATCCATGCTTTTTAGAAAGACAATCACATCCCTAGCCAATTTGCCGATGGATTTGTGTTACAACAGACCAGATTGAACAGTTCCTTCTCAGGTTATCCACTTTGGGCTCAACATACATTTTCTGCAGATTGATGGCATGGTTGATTTATCCATTTTTCCATTTTCATTGTCATTTTTCAGTGGTGCACAATTAATCAGATGATTAAAAGATTATGCCCATGCGAATATTTTTGATTGCCGTATATTGCAGTACTTGATGTCTTGATTCTGCATAATTAAAAACATGCAAAACTCTTCATACCCGGCCAAGCACGACAAATCAGTCGCGCAAAAATATCACTTTTACAGTAATGTATGACTGCTTCAGGCTACTTCCACATTATGGTAAAGCCACAATAACCCTCACTAGGGGTACAGTGCATTCCCGTTATAACGAAGTCCTTCGGACCGGCAGTTTCCTTCTGTTATTATCGAAATTTCATTATAGCCAAACAGTACAGTGTATACAGAACATTGTATATAGGTGATCATTTTGGGACCTGGATTTTGATTTTGTTGTAACGAGAATTTCGTTATAACCATGTTGATTATAACAGGATTGCACTGTACTTGATATCTGTTTAAATCAACATGTATTTCTGAAAATATTTTTTTGAAAGAAAAATTGTTGCTGTTGTACAATGTAGTTATTGTTGTGTTTATTTTCTGACAACACGGAGACACATTACAAGGTCTGTATAGTTTTTACTGGTATCTGGAGTAAGATATCTTTATTCCAATTACAGCTATTGCCCTTGAAAGATAGAGTACTTGAATTAACACCATATTTGCTGATCTACTGGGGAGAATGCGGAGCTGGGAACAAATGTGCTAATTCACTCAATATTCAATTCGTGTAATGGCATCTGCCACAAACATATAAATAAATTTGCCTCACAGAATTACATGGCTAAGCAGTTTTAAACATGTGCCTCTAATTATACCCCGTGTATAGATCCAATTAGCATGGTGTTTCTGTCAGTCGTCTCTATAGCAAAGAGTGTTGCATCACACAGGCTCGCCTGTCGGATCGATGCAGCGCAGTTAGTCAATATTGACACGAAAATCGACGGGGGCGTCACGGGTTACTAGCGAGGGAGACTCCCATGCATAGCCAAGCATGGTGGAAGGGGAAAAAAATGACACTGCGCAACGAAGGTACAAATAAGAGTATGTCATTTACGCAGAGCGCAGGCCACAATTTTACAGGAGCACGCATACGTCGACATTCATTTCATTTTCTATAGTTATTAAATATGATTAGACTTATGCCATTCACTGCCTGCATTCATCAGTGAATGTTGCTGCGATGCAGCGCTGCGGAAAATCATGTGACTAAAATGCCAACACACGTGAGCCTCGTCGGTAGATATTGACGCGCAAAAGAGAAAAGAAAAGACAAAACAGAATGCGTCGGCTCAAACGATGACTGACAGATCTAATGAAATACCCTCGTCTTTCTTTCAGACAGTGTTTGCACTCTGCATACAGTGAGCTTTCGCTAAAAATGTCGGCAGGGGGGGGGGGAAGGGGAGGAACTTCGAGTTTCCTTTTCTGCTGGCTTGCTACAATCAAGAGCGAGAGAAAACAGGATTATCGCAATAACCGGAGCATCGTTGACAGATAAACATCTCTACTTGAAGAGCCTTTTTTGCGTTACCGAGAGAGCTCCTCAAGCTCTCGCTTACCCAAACTAGGTTGGATACATTTTGAGAAGAAAAGAAAACAATCCTTGCCTTCAGGAAAGCAATACTGATTAATTCATGAATTGCATATAATATGAGTGTTTTTTTAAGAATTTCATGACTTGTTTGTCACAGCAAAAAGAAAATAGATCTCTACTGGAAAATGACAGAGATGATATTTAAAAAATTATACAAAAATGATGGAGAGGGATTTTGTACAAGTACAAGAAACATGTGATGGAAAGGATAATATTTAGTGAAAAAAGACTAGGATAGTGCTATTATTGCCTGGTACACCAAAACTCACAGTGGATGCCTTCATTATGGAATTTGATATTTCATTCAAGACCTTCAAAGATTCTTGCTATCTGATCGGTTGACAGTTCATCACAAGACACCCACACAAATAACCACTACAATAAACTTCAACCATTCATTTGGCATACTTTGTTCACAACACATCGCTCCAAATCTATTCAGAGTAAAATTGTACGGGTGTCAAAATAATTTTTTTCCAGCAGTTTTGGAAAAATGTGATAGTCAGCATGACAATAGAATTTTCTTCCACTTGTGACATCCACATCTTGAATATAAATTACAATTGTAGCATGCAATTATCTCTTCAACACAAATTTTTCAATTTTTATCTTTTCATCCTACTGAAAAAGAACTGTGCCATTTACTATCATGTTACAGTCAATTTCCATTCACTTTCAATTGCCATTTTTTCTCCAATTAGACAGAATCTTACAATATTACCAAATACTGTATACGCCACATATTTCGCGAGTCTAAATTTTCGCGAATCAGGAATTCCCAATGATTTCGCAAGTGGTTAAATTCGCGATCGTGGAGTCCTGTACTGAACGAAGAAGTGTACACACATACCTCACATTCACATCAGGATCAGAGTCAATATTTTTGCGTGTCTTTGATTTCGCGAATAGCACCCGACTCGCGAAATTTGCGAAAATAAAAACCTCGCGAAATATTTGGTGTGTACAGTATTGCTTGTTTTTTGTTTGTTTCTTCAGTCTCCATTTCACATTAAAAAGTGCACAGAACAATACATAAATCATACATAAATCAAAGAAAGATTACAAAACAGATGGATTGCTCATTTCAGATTCATTATTGTAATGATTCTGTTCTTCCATGGGGTCCATTAATTCAAAAACCGACTGATAAACGAATGAATCATCGGTATGTACAATTTGAACATATCGCCGAGTGGATAACTCCGCAGAAATATGGATAAACAACGTGCTGTATCAGCGACCTTGTTAGGAGTGTCATTCATCCCACAGACTGTAAATTATTCATGCATGTACCTTTCCAGCAAAACGGATACTCAGTCAACCCTGGGAATAGAATATAAATATTGCGGCAGATTTATTAGCATGGATAAAAGTTACAAAAGGACATAAAGAAATGGAAAAAATGTGCCCCCCCCCCCCTCGAAGTGTTTACAGTGAGAGTTCTGTGCCCAGGTCAGCACCGCCATACTAGCAAGGCACCGAATGTTGAGACCCGGAAAGCGTGCCATCAACCTACGCTTACATCCTGATTTAAGGTGAACCTGGCAGAGAAGCCATCTCCGCTGCCACTTGATGTGCGTTCGGATGTCACCACCTTCACAAACATGTTTGTGTTGATTTGTTTGTTTGTTTGTATTTGTTTGTTTGTTTGTTGGTTGGTTGGTTGGTTTGTTTGTTTGTTTTTATGCCCTGGCTGTCACAACAGTCAAACTCAAACATCACATAAACCTCAACACCAGATCTGTCCTCAAGCCCCGTAAAGATCTTCACAAAAACTATTCCGTGCTCAATCTCCAAGATCCCGATTTCGGGGTGCACTGCATGCAGATTTTTCGCTCCGTCCACGTTCCAAATTGGGTCATCAAATTGGACTCCCGTTTTCGAGATCTTTGATGTTGCTTTATTCCTCCTGGATTGACAGATAGGCATACATGACTGCCATGGCCCAGCAGAGGTTAAAGACACGATACAATACCCCACATCAGTAGCGATTCCTAGTCTCTGCCCAAGCCATCAAGATGAATATTCTTCTGAAGTTTATTCTCAACTGTTAATTCTGTATACTCCATACATTCAGGAGGCACGATACTTTTTGTGCATTTATGACAAAGGACATGCATGACATGGCCAGGACTTCAGATATATGACCAAGCTTCCTATACAATGTAGTGTAGTTCTATGATTGTTCTTTGTATAGAGTGTATCATACCATTGCCAATGTGTATCTGTATTGGGACCTACAGAGTAGCAAAGGGGAAACTACATAGACAGAAATATTATATTGCACGTTCTGAGGATCACTGATTATCCTCGCCCTGGGCATGCTGGCAGTGCCTTGGAGCAAGACTAGGCCATTGAGATGCTCTGTTACAAACCTGGCCCTGCTTTGCATAATACCGACCTGGATACCAGTCTATATACTCTGATTAATCATCTTCTTCTCCCTTCACCCCCCCCCCCCCACACCCACACACAAACACAAACACACACAAACACACACAGACACACACATACACACATACACACAAACTTGCCCTAGGCTTGGGTTAGAATCTTTTCTCAGCTCTCTCAATATCGCACACCTTTTGGATTTTGGCTTCCTTTAGTGATTCACTACGATTCACTATAGTGTCTTCCATATCAATTTCAAGTGTAATCATATTCACGGCACGTGGCTTACCTATCAGGAAGACCTGAAATGGCATTTTTCTCAAAGTCATTTCGGGGGTTTCAGAGACTCCAACCCAAAGCACCTTCTGATCTGGAGATTCTCCCGCCTGAAACCCTTAGCAAATGGGAGACTCCATTTTGATGTGCACGAAGCGCAAAGTTCCTAGGTTTCTAGATGATCTCTGGTGCTATCTAAGGCTTATTTTTTCAACATACATTACATACGATAGCAATAAGTAAGAAATCCTTTCCAACGGGAGACACAGAGCCAGGGCAGGAGAAATTAAATCTCAAGCGGGAGAACGGGAGATTTTGCAAAAATGGGTTTTCGGCGGGAGATCTCCCATCGAAAACAGGAGAGTTGGAGTCTCTGGGGTTTTTCGTTGTTGATGTTTTGGGATCTTTTTTTTTTCTTCATTTTATGCTGTTTCAAAAAATCCTACCGTTAAACATTTTAGGTTATACGTACCACGTTTGATATCTTCCCTATGCTATCACTCACTGATTTGCAGAGAACCCAAGTTCATTCACATTGCAATGTACTTCATTGTAAATTGATGGATTCAGTATGGAATAAAGATAAAGAATAATCATTGTTATCATTCCTATCAAGATTAGAAGATTATGCAATAATCGTCACTTCAAAGAACCCCAATACTTCATGACAAGCTAGTAACATTTTTGACTAAATGACCAATCTATGAACTCTTACATAATGAGAGTCTTTATACAATAAAAGCTTATATTGGTCAATGGTCTTGTATAAAAGCTAGTCTGTAGTGCAGGACTAACATGCTGGACTAGCTTTAAGACTAGTTCGTCTGGCTGGACTAATTTGGCAGACTAGCTTTCATTAGTCTGGCTTGCTGGACTAACATAATGTTAGTCAGGTAGGCTGGATCGACATGTGCTCTAATCTAGTCTAGCAGGGCGGACTACATGGAAAACAGCATATTTGTCATGCTTTTTTTTTTAAAGGTATATTTTACATTCTATTTCATGAGCAGGCCTTCCAGGAGGAAATGGGTTCCTCTCATTTGGCTTTTTTTTTATTCTTTCTTCTTTTTTTTGGCAACAAATCAATTCAGGGTGAATCTTGTTATCTTTTCTTTGGATGATATTGTCTTTGTACCATCAAATGTCATACAATTTTCAAGTCAATTTTACTCAAAAGAAGCAAGACATTCAGCTTTAATACTGTGATAACAAATGTAGAGAGGCAGCAATGAAGTTTTCCACTTTATCTGCATTTATTATTTCACCATCTTCTCAGGATTATGGCATCTCGATGGATTTACCACGAGAGGCATTGGCAAGTAAGACGTAAAATACGACATTTGTGCAGTATACTTTTTTTTTTCTTTTTCTTTCTTTCCTTCCCAGTTTGTCAAAAAGCCAAACATTCCATTTGTTCTGATTCAGTCAAATGTGGCATTTCACAAAGGACTTCATATTACACTGGAAAGTTTCTCAATTTCTAGCTTATTTGTTCGACAGACAGAACAATCTCAACTTGAACGAGTCGGCATTTAGTGAGGAATTGGTGAATATGGAAAGGATAAACTGAGAAATCTGAGCATGCATAATGCATGGCACATCTCTCGCAGACATTATGTATACGGTAATTGATCAAAGCAAGCGAACGAAAAGACAAGATCGGATAGAGAAGTCAGCATGAATTTTTTCTCTCTCTCTTTTTAATGGAAAGCATTTTTTTTTTTTTGGTCATCATTGCCCGGTAACCGGAAAATTCTGTCATCATGTCGACATTCGATTATGCATAATTCAATATTTCATCTACCACGCGGGGCCATGCATATATGTACACAAACATACAGTACACACACACACACACACACACACACACACACACACACACACACACACACACACACACATACACAGAAAAGAAATTCAATGATTAAAAGAATCATGCACACAGGCAAAAAGAAAATCAATGCAGAATAAATTAAGAGCACAGAAAATTGAGCAAATGAATTTTCTTCCTTTCCTCCATTTTTTTTTTGTCTCTCCATCTCTTTCTCCCTCCCTCTTTCCTGGTCTCATCTTTTAACTTTTCTCTTCTCTATCTCCCTCTCTCTCTCATTTTTGTCTCAGCCATTCAATGATTTATTTTGTTTCATTTCCTATCAAAAACATGCATCCATCTATTGTTTTATTCTAACCCATTTTGCACGCACCATTCTATATTAAATTCACTAATTTCCCTGTTTTCTGTACATACAGCACTCCTCAAAATATCATGTCTTATCCACTCTCTACTACAACTAACATTTAATTCTTCATCCTTCCAAACTACCTTTCCCATTTTTGAGTCTTTCTATCACTGTTTCTGTAATGCCACCATGTGTGTGTTTGCTATCCTTTTTCTATTTCTACTTCCTTCCGTCTCTCTATTTCAATCACTGTATCTATTTCTCTTTCTCTATCTACATATGTTTATATAATTATCATCATATCTATTCCTCTATATGTTACATCTATCTACCCATCCATCTATCTTTCAATTGTTCCAATATTTTGTCCATCTACTTAAATATCTCTATTTACCTACCATAACTATCCATGTACTTTATACCTGAATGTCTCTTTTATCTACTATCTATCACAATTTACCACTATATTTTCTACCTATCTACCATGCTATCACTGTCAGTATTTTCATATATGTCTCTAATCATTTATATATCTATTCATCTATCTACCTATTTTTATCTATACCTGAATATCTCCTTTTATCTACCTATCTCTCACTATGTATAAATCTATATCTCTACCTATCTACCTTGCTATCAATATGTCATATCTCTATCTATCACTATGTACAAATCTATATCTCTACCTATCTACCTTGCTATCAATATGTTCTATCTCTATCTATCACTATGTACAAATCTATATCTCTTCCTATCTACCTGGCTATCAATATGTTATATATCTCTTTCTATATTGATATATGTCTCTATCAATTTATAAATCTATCTATTTATCTACCTATATATTCCCTTGACCTAC
Source organism: Diadema antillarum (assembly GCF_040938485.1). Lineage (NCBI taxonomy): Eukaryota > Metazoa > Echinodermata > Echinoidea > Diadematoida > Diadematidae > Diadema > Diadema antillarum. The sequence continues at coordinate 725,206 of NW_027270932.1, forward strand.
CTTGTCTTCATTCTTTGCTATATGCATCCCTTTAAAATGTCTGCAACGTTCTCCTGAGATTCCCTCATTCCTCATCTCTTCCCCAACATCCCTCCGTATCTTTGTATCTCTTTGTCTCTACGTCTGTCTCTATGCCATGTTGTGTGTATGTGTGTGTGTGTGTTTCTGTTTGTGTGTTTCCTCTGGCTGCCGGCACTCTGCGCCAGCCGTTGTAATCAGATCACGCTTTTACGACGAGTGAATGAACGATGTTATCTGATGATGGGTTAATGTCAGTCAGAGTCTCTCACTACGGCCGCATGCATTCAATGTGTGGATAATCTAATTGCAACTCTTTTTTTTCGGGGGGGAGGAGGGGGGAGGGGAGGAGTCATCGCTAAAATTTTTTTCTCTCTCTGTTTTTTCCTAGGCATCATTCTCTTGCCTCCGCAAAGGCAAAGACATATGCTCTTGGTCTCAGCAACATATGACAAGAAAGGCTGTTCTAATCTGTTCTGAATGCTTGGTTCGACAAGAAAAAAATGCACCACATCCAGCTGAAGTTTATAGGTACTGTAAACGCAGACATTTTTGCGTAATTGATGCTACATTTGGCTGGCGTGAATTCTAAAACTTGCAAAACATCTTCACAATTTTCTCTGCACATTTTGAATGGGTTGAATCACGGGCTTTGTTAGTAATATGCCTCCATGGCACAAGTATTTGTATGTACACGTGCCCTATTGAATGCATGTGTGCGCTGTAGTTTCTGTGCAGGTTGTACATCTGAGTGGATAAGGAAGCACATCAATTTTCATGCAGGGAAATGTTAAATCAAATTCTGTCCTCTCTTTGACAAATCATACAAGTATATTAAGCAATTGCAATGCGCAAATTCAAGAACCCGTGAATACGTTTTTGACCCACTCAGCGCAAAAAAAAAGTAATTGCATGAAAATATTGATGTTTACAGTACTTTATAAACACGATAAGGGGAAGGAGAACAACAATAATGTTTACGGAAAGAACTTCAAAAAAATATGCCCAACACTACCTTTATTAACTATCTTCTTCTGTCCCTTTTTTTTTCTCTACTATCTTGTTCTCTAACTTTCTTAATCTTTCCATCTCTCATCTTACCCATTCTCTCTCCCTCTTTAAATCCAGTCTCTTTCTCTTTCTCTCTCTCCCCTCCCTCTCTCTTTTTCTGCTTCGCTCCACCTCTCTCTCCCTCTCTTTCATTCCATTTCTTATTTATTCTACCTATTTTCTCTCCCTCCCTCTTCCATTACACTATCTTCCTTTATGTCTGTGTGTGTCTCTCTCTCTTTCTCTCATACTATCTCCTTTCTATATTTTTTCTTCCCTACATACCACACTTTTTCTCTCTTTGTCTGATACTCTCTCTTTTCTCTATTTTTCTCTCCTATATACCATACATTCTCTCTTTCTTTCTCTCATAATATCTTTCTATATTTTTCTCTCCTATATACCACACTTTCCCTCTCTCTTTCTCTCATACTATCCCCTTTCTATATTTTTTTCTCTCCTATATACCACACTTTCTCTCTCTTTGTTTGATACTCTCTCCTTTCTATACTTTTTCTTTCCTATATACCACACTTTCTCTCTCTTTGTTTGATACTCTTTCCTTTCTATACTTTTTCTCTCCTATATACCACACTTTCTCTTTCTCTCATACTTGTTTTTTTCTATACTTCTTCTCTCCTTTATACCACACGTTCTCTCTCTTTCTCTCATACTATCTCCTTTCTATACTTTTTCTCTCCTATATACCACACTTTCTTTCTCTTTCTCTCATACTCTCTCCTTTCTCTCTTTTTTTTTTCTCCTATATACCACACATTCTCTCTCTCTTTCAGTCATGAAATCCCCACTGATGCATCTTTATAGGTTCATCAGCATCACTAACTCTTCCGTCACGATTCTTTCTCTCCATCTCCCTTACCCTCTCGATCATTCTGATTCTATTCTCTCCTCCCTTCTCCAAAAGTAGGTCAATAGGTGAGGTTCCACCCATAAAGTAACAACCAAAAAAAAAACACACACACACTACAATCTCATTTTCTTCGTCTTTGCTGAATATTCTGTTTCACTCAATCTCTTATCACTTATTTTCCTCTTCTCTACATACAGCAAAAATAAAAAATAAAAAAAAATAAGTGTAACAAGGCTTGCCAGAGGAAGAGCAAGAAGGTGGTAACTCAACCAGATTCACGCAACATTACCAGCCTTCTGCTTCTCACCTGATATGATGCACCCAAAACACACAACAAAAACAAAAATTACTTAATCCTTTCACACTCACTAGTCTAATAGTGCTATCCAAACTGCATTAACTATCAATGCCAGTAGTCATGATAGAGTTGTCTACAACTCATTGGGATGAGTACCAAGGTAAAACACAGATGCTTATTCTCTAGTGCTGCAGATATCATTATATCTGGGAAGAGGAGGAAAGGCTGCCTTAATAATGGCCAGCCTTCTTCACTGTGGTCCTTTTGTTAACCTGCTAGAACAAGAAAAATGTGTGCACTCAACAATGGGTTCACTCATGCATGCTAATGGTACTGTACGATTCACAATCACAATCTACGGCACAGAGAAATTGTGTTTTGCTCAGAAAATGTGGCCTGTGAAATTCACGGACCACCAGTGTACAATGTATGTTCCTAAAGACAAAACCCACAAGGTAACTGACAAATTTTACACCTTTTCACCTACAGAAATGACATAACATTTATCCAATAATAAATTTGAAAGCTGACAGAAACAAAGCCTCCAAAAACTTGGCAGGGTGTGAAGAGCTCTCTGACACCAAGACAGCTGCAAATGGTGTTACAGGGATCCAATGGACAAAAAAAACAAAAAAAGGGAAAAGAAAAGAAAAAACTACACACTTTCATTTTCCCCGTCAATGGCAAGGACCTTTCCACCAACTATATGCCCTCTCTCAACTAGAACAACTAGAATTCGAATTCACCAGTTCTCCCAAAGGTACGCAGCCAGGAAGTCAACAGCAACACACCATGAACAGGAGGAGCCCCGAAAAATACTCTTGCCGGGAAAAAAAGATGCACGGCAGAGCCTGATTGCGATAGATTTCCTCCCTGCTGCAAACTCCTCCCCCCCCCCCTGGAAATAAAAAAAAAAAAAACCGCTGGGGCTTGCTGGACGACTGCAGCATTCACTGTGGTGATTCCCAACAGAGGAGGAAGAAGGGTGCATCCAAGGGGAGGATGGATCTTCTCCTCGCGCCACTCGTCGACCTTTCGGTCGTCTCGACAACGCTAACAGCCGCGCCGTCATCTGAGCGCGCACTGTGATACACTGACACCGATCGCGACAGAGAAAGAGAGAGAGAGAGAAAAAGAATGTTTGGCTGGCTGGCAAATTACATCTCGTGCTGACGAACACTGGAAACCAGCATCGTGAACAGAAACAGTAGAGGGATCTCGAGAGATATTTAAAGAGAGAAAATAGGGAATTGATACAGAAGCAGCGAAAATGGGAGAGAGAGTGTGTGTGAGTGTGTTACACAGGGAGAAATCAAGGGATATAGTGAGAGAATGGAAGAGTAGAGACAGAGAGAGAGTGGAGTAGATGTCTTCAAAGAGAGACAGAGGGGGAGGGAGAGATGGCAAGAGAGATATAAAGAAAGAAAATAGGAAAGTATGACAGAAAACAGAACGACTGAAAGAGAAAGTGTAAGAGTGGAAGATATGGGCAGGATGAGAGGAAGAGTGGAAGCGTAGGGAGAGAGATGAACAAAAAGTGAGGAAAAAAGGAGAGAGAATTCCTCCATAAATGGCTGTTTATCTCTCACACAGCTGTTCATATGCAATGTAAACTGGCGTGAAATACTATCTCCACCCTTTCTCCTTCTCTCTTCTTCTCTTTACCTCTCTCCCTCCCCCTCCCCCTTCTCTGTCTCAAAAACGAACAACAACTATTTTGTCACACAAAGTCCTGATTTCTTAGTTCTATTTGGTACCATGAATAATGGAATCAGAATGCACTCAACAGATTTCCCCTGGCAGATCTTCCCGTATTTACCTAAACGGCAAGGCAAGGGTCGCTGTTGCTTTCTTGAGGAAGCTGCCGAATGAAATGGTAATCATTTTGAAAGGGATTTTCTTTTTCATCCTCTCCCTCTCTATCTATCTATCTACCTATCTATCTATCTATCGATCTATCTATCTATCTGTCTATCTATCTACCTATGGATCTATCTACCTATCTACCTATCTATCTCTCTACCTATCTACCTATCTATCTCTCTACCTATCTACCTATCTACCTATCTACCTATCTATCTATCTACCTATCTACCTATCTACCTATCTATCTATCTACCTATCTACCTATCTACCTATCTATCAATCTACCTATCTACCTATCTATCTATCTACCTATCTACCTATATATCTATCTACCTATCTATCCATCTATCCATCTATCTATCTATCTATCTATCTATCTATCTATCTATCTATCTACCTATCTACCTATCTACCTATCTACCTATCTACCTATCTACCTATCTACCTATCTACCTATCTACCTATCTACCTATCTACCTATCTACCTATCTATCTATCTATCTATCTATCTATCTATCTATCTACCTATCTACCTATCTACCTATCTACCTATCTGTCTATCTATCTATCTATCTATCTGTCTGTCTATCTATGTCTTTCCCAAACACTGTCCGTGAGACCAAAGGTGGTGTTGATCCTGCCTGCTTTCAGTGAATGTGATTCCTGAGGGTTCCGTACAGTTTTAGTAACAAAAGTGACTGCCCGGCTCAAAACCCACAAAAAAAGCCGCAAATTAGGATTCTCTGTAATGGACCAAAATAGTCATTTGCGTTGACAGATTTGAATTTTTCAAGTTAGACTTATCTGGGAGAGTAATCTCTTCTCTACCTTCTTTTTAAAATTTGGCAGCTTGACACAAAACTGAAATTGAGAAACTAGCAGTTTTTTCTGGACCATACTGTTCAGACAGGTGCTAGCTGCTTTCACTATGATTTCCATTGACACTTCTACACAGTATGCTTGAGTTACCCTTAATCTTTAAATCCTCCTCTTTTTTTCTCTTTTCCCAGGAAACTGGCCCCCTAAATCTCTCTTATTTCAAACACTTTTTGAATGGGTTAGGGTGGCCCAATGTTAATAATTCATATATCATTTTCATGCTTACAGCTTATTCTTTTTAACAATGTAGAAAAGTGAAAATTCCTTTTGTACTACTTTTTGAGGGTTTTAAGCCAAGCAGTCACAAAAACAAATTCTCGGCAAGTTCACTTGAAGTTACTCTGTAAAATGAGCACACCTTTGATTTGGGGAATAAGCACAAGTGTGAGGAAAGTACAAGCTTTCCAGAGACCATCTGCGCTGCATCAGTAACATATCTTGCTACCAATAACAATGACTATAATGAAAATGACAGTTACACTATAACCTATAATGATAACAATGATAGCAATTGGAAGAAGAAAATTGATGGAGAAAACAACATATGGGAGCAACGGTCAGACAAGATCAATTGCATGTTAACATCTAGACAAGATATGAAACTATTCAAGGCCTACTGCTAGAGGGCGCTCTAGGCCAAAAATATATACCGTAAAGTTCCGTGTATAAGACGCACTATTTTTTCGTCGGAAAACATTGAAAATCGGGGGTGCGTCGTATACACGGGTACAGTCGAATCACAGAAAAAAATCTGTCTTGTACACCCAATTTTATAAGGCCAACTTGGGGCCATGTATGCCCATGCAATCGACGTTTGGAAGGTAAGCAATCACTAAAACTTGCGGATAAATGAGCGATCTTTCAATCTGGACACCTAAGCTGCAAATACGAGATAAACTTACATCGGCCTTGTGCAGAAGAAACGATGTATCAATCTGGCCATAGACAACAGCTGTAACGGCACTGCTGTATGCTACCGATGTCAGTCTACCAAGCTACCAACAGCCAACCTAGTAGCTGGAATACGCGATGTACAGGTATCATTACTAAATTACCGATACCGAAAAACTTATCAATGTACTAGTATCAATATGGCCATAGACAAAAGCTGTAAAATACGGAGTAGGATCGACACTATGTCACCGTAAATATGAACGATGTGTGAAGCATGCATGCATATCCATGTCGTTCGTTTGCTCTTCATTTCACGAGGCCAGCAAGGACAGCATAGCTACACTGCACTGTAGCTACAATTGTAGCTAGCTAGCTAGCAAGCCTTTGGCAAAGGCAGCAGCTGCAGAGAGGCTTTTGCAATGGACTCGCGTGCACACAGCGATCGGATCGTAGCGCGCTTGCCTGTTGCGCGCTGTGTGTGCAAGTCCATTGCTCTCTGTGTGCGTGTGCTGAAATTATAGCGAGCTGCCTTTTGCAAAAGACTAGCACTGTGCATACAAGCATGGTACAAGAGACACACACGTTACTGGTAATCCCTCCGGGCGAAACAACAGTGAGTGTAATTACCGTACGCACTGTACGTCTCGCCGTATGATCCCTCTGCTACACTTGTTGATGTTTTTCTTATTTTTCGTAATGAACCTTCCAGTCTGACATGCGTCAATATGCGAGACACCCTCTGCTATGCATGACAGAAAAGATCGTACTGTACACTCATGAGTACGATATGCATGACACATGTACCACGATTGAAAGGCGAAACAATAGCAAGTGAGTACCGAGACAAGTCTCGCACTTTGCGTCTTCCATATTTTGCCATTGTCCGATGAATACCGTTAAAAGAAAGTATAAAAGGAAATGAAAAAAAGAGCAAATACATGCTGAATTCTAGGAAAATTTTGAGCTGAAATAATATGTATGACACACGCAATATTTGCGTGGAAATTTTCGTGTTTTTTTTTTTTTTTTTAATTTTAGGCCCGAAAGTAGGGGTGCGTCTTATACACGGGTGCGTCTTATACACGGAACTTTACGGTATATATATATTTTCCCTATCTTTCTTTCCCTCTCTCTCTCTCTCTCTCTCTCTGTCTCTCTCATAGAATTCCAAATCAAGGAAATCATTTCTGTTGTTTTAAATCAGTCATACTGATTTCTACATTCATATCAGAAATGTTAAAATCTAGAAAAATCTTTACCTTCCTCTTTTTTTCTCAAAATATGCACATAAATAAGAAGGAATATGTATCATATATTCGACTTGCAAAAGCATATTCATATTGAGATCTAAGCTTCTTTCTATTTTTGTATTTTTCAAACCCTGATATAATAAGATTTTAAATGATCACTAGTCCCCTGTACATATACACATGTGGGTTATACATGTAGTGTGAATGTTCTTGTGTGTACATGTGTACCTTGTGAAAACTATACATATTAAAGGGATGGCATAGTTGTTGTTGAGATGGGGATTCAGATAACTTTTTGGCAAGATAATTAGAAACCACTTATATGAATAATTAGAGGGCATACAATTCTCAGAGGATTTAAAAGCTTATTTTGACAAAAATCAGTTTTGAAATGCCTGAGAAATTCAAAACCAAAGTATATCAAAGTGGTCCTAATAAAAGATCAAACCTACAACTGGAATCTCCATCTCAACCAAAACTATACCATCCCTTTAAGGGTGTGATACCAATAGCAGTAAATTGGTCGCCATAAGATGTCTTGTGTATCAAGGAAGGGGAGAAAGTACTGGTTGGCAGCCTACGCCCATTCTTACTCCTATTAAAATCGGTTCCGGGATGATCAATCAGGAACCAAATGAGACGACGGAGCTCCGAAGGAGAACTTTTAAAAGACGAGCATCCCATCGGTGCCAGGTGACAGCCATCAAAACATGTAAATAACGCGGAGCTCTCACAAACCATGCAATGTAACAGGCACAGATAGATAGATAGATAGATAGATAGACAGATAGATAGACAGACAGATAGATAGACAGATAGATAGATAGACAAATAGATAGATAGATAGATAGATAGACAGACAGACAGATAGACGGACAGATAGATAGATAGATCGATAGACAGAGACAGATAGATAGATAGACAGATAGATAGATGGATGGACAGATAGATCAATGTGACCGTGCACCTCAAAACGAACATAAAGTCGCACACACTGATTTTGCGTGAGGACTGAAAATAAGTGAAATGGGTCAACCTAGCCCAACTTGACTTTTTCATATTTTCTGAAAGAACAGGTCTTCTTTTACATTATGCTAAAATTTGGTATCATAAAACGGGCAGGAAAGTGTGTTTTTTTAGCAGTTTATCTCGAACATTTTTGGTAGAATAGTGTGATTAGGTGTGTCTTTAGAATTCCTTTTTCATTTCTGAAAAACCTTGTCCACACTCTTCACTTTCAACTCTAATAACTTTCGAAAGGATAGTGCTACTGCTTTGAAAGTTGGCATTAATCATGGACAGAATGTGTTAATGAGGCATGCTTAATTTCAGTTTAATTTGATAATCTCTTCATTGTTGTTACTCTGGTGGTTTACTTCCTGTTTTTTGTCCCATTCATCGCACAGCCAGCACGGTTTGGTAAAGATTAAGCGCTTGAGTAGACACTGTACTTCAGAGCCTCTTTTCTCAGTTCACACTTTTCCTGACTTTGTGCTTTCTTTCCAATATTTAGATAGGTTAGAAGAGTCCATTTGATTTGAGTTATGCATCATTTTAAAGCTTAAAGTCTGCTCTTTCAGAATATGGTCTTAACTAAAAATTCATGTCTGGCGACTTTTTGTTTGTTTTGAGGTGCAGGGTCACAAATAGATAGATAGATAGATAGTAGGAAAGACATACAGACAGACAGACTGACAGAGAGATAAGAACAAGGAAATGACAGGAATGGACGGTCATTCATCTTTCAGCCATTTAACAAACGTCACTGCGCGGGCATCTCATTTTCTGTTTCCCATCCGCTTGCTCACTAGCATCTCGTGGTCACTCTCACTTCATGTCAAGCTCAGGAATGCAGTTTTGATTGTCATCTATCTCACCGCTATTCACAGCGGGACAGATTTTCTTCCCTCAAATCTGTACTTATTGCAATTTCCCTCACACATACAAATTGTATATACAAATCAAGAGCCCTCTTCTTTTCCCTTTATTCACACATGTACGCCTACACACATGAACAATTAAATGTACATACATGTTCATTAGCATATGACACATTTTTGCATAATCATACATATACTGGGGTATATACTGTTTTATTTGAGCATATTTGTATATACCGGTACCATTCATTGCACACTCATATTCAATATCCGTATCCCTACATGTACTGTGTCAGTCGACTTACACATTGCCTTCATATGTTATTTATTGGTTGGAGGCTGCAATGCCTTTGGTATAAATCCAGCAAAAATAGAATCAACCTAGCATGCTGTAATTTGCACAGAATTATACTATTTCAATGTACTTCTTTTCTTCTGTAGAAATGGATCATATAACTACTCCACAGTGAAACCATACAATTACTGTATTCGTGTATCATAATACATCCTTATGGCACTCACACACACATACACACACACACACACACACACACACACACACACACACACACACACACACACACGAACACACACACATATACATTATGCCTATTGATTGTACACACAAGCACAAATATTGCATAAAGAATTGAAGAGTTTGCTCGCAAAAACCGATAAGTCCATTTTTTAGGATTTTGAAGTACGGTCTCTGTCATAAAGTACAAAATAATACCTTTTAAATGATATATTGGTCACTATACATATAAAGGTACATTTTTGAAGTTATGGTCAAAAGAAGCAGAAATTTCTTATTATTGTCTTTATTTTTCTTCACCTTTAATCGCAAATATCTCCATTTGACAAATATGGACTTATCGGTTTTTGCAAACAAACTCTTCAATTGTACATGTATATACACCAGGACACACGTATTCACACTCAAACAGGCACATGTAAGACACATCCACATCACATTTTGAAAAATATTTTTTCACGTCACTTTCTCTCATCATTTTTCTCTTTCACTCTCTTCCTCTCTCTTTATATATTTTTCTACATGTATCTATCTATCTATCTATGTCTCACCATCTCTCTCTCTCTCTCTCTCTCTCTCTCTCTCTCTCTCTCTCTTTCTCAATCGCAGCTTCTGTGTTTTGTTCACTCTGCATTAGAAATGGGCATCAAGAGTTGAGGCATGCTTGGACAAATATACCATAATCCCTCACAGCGGCGAAGATGTAAACACCACCGTAAGGGTTGTATGATGTGCGTGTGTGAACCAGCAAATGTGAATATCCACACTACCAACCAAGCATGGAAAGTACCAGATACACAGTTGCAATGGAGACTTTGAGCATAAGGTTTGAAAAAAAAGAAAAACAATCATAAATGAATGAAAAGATACAGCAGATTGGGTATTTAAAGTTTTACTATCTAATCATGATCTGATTAGAGAACTGTCTAGTATTCATCTAATCACTTTGCATGCATGGACTGTTTGATTCTATACAGTCATATTCGTAATTTGGTTTCGTATGGTACTAGATATGTCGTTCGTTATGATCTATATAACATACTGTATACACCGAATATTTCGCAAGGTTTTTATTTTTGAGAATTTTGCAGGTCAGGTGCTCTTCGCAAAATTAAAACCACATGAAAATAATGACTCTGATCCCGATATGAAAGTGACACACATATATGAATTTCTCCAATCAGTATACATGTTGCACTCCATGATTGCGAATTTAACCACTCGGGAAGTCTCAATACGCAAAAAATTTAGACTCGCTAAATATATGATGAATACAGTACATAATTTGGTTCTCAATTGACATTACTATTATCAATGCTTGTCCTCATTACAGGCGAATTGTTGATTTTTGCTTTTACCATAATACATGTAGAACAAACAGAAATTAAAATTCATGTCATGACTGGCACTTTGTAGATATAACCAGAGCTGTGGGTTGGGTAAACTTCTCAGGATCATTCAGGCTTTGCCTCTCAGAAAGAATAGTCCCCCTTTCCCCCTCCATCCCCCCCCCCACCCCCATGGAGTGTTTCTCCTCAGTATACATCGCCATCATTCTCGACCATCCCCACCCGCCACCTTGGCACCGAGTGACAGGAGCTAAACACGCTGACCTGGAAAGAAAGCAAATCCTTTCGTCCACTTGAGACTCGGTTCTGACTTTACGCGCCTTTAAAGAACCCCTCTTTAACCTCACTAGGACCATCATCCCCTAAGTACTATTGCCTTCTTCAGTCATAAACTCATGAATGGTACTGTAAGAGTTAAACAAGGTCCATGAGCAATGACATTTTTTTGTGTTTTGCTTTGTTAAATTGTTTGTTTCTCCATTTTCTGGCGGTATAAGTGGTACTTCACGAAATTCATCTTTTCGGGACATTGAAAAAGCGCTAAACTCCTCCAGAAGGCATGGAAAATAATGTTTGCCTTTACATGTCTAACAGAATAAATATTGAGTTCTCTTCACACATCAAACAGTAACTGTATTTACCTGTGACAGTTTAGACAATGGGCTGTTATCCATATCCTTGTGCACCAACCATCCTTAAAACATCGTTCACAATGTCTTACAGTAATAGAAAGGAATGCATACTTTTCCTTATAGCAAATGTCGCTTTGTGAAATTCCTTTACTATATTCTTAAATTCATCCTTCTACTGCAGTACAACTGCCCGAATCATCCCCACCTACAGAGGTGACACATGGTATTCACCAAAAGTTTAAGTATTGATAACTATTTACAAATTAACTTGCATTCCCTCCAATTCATCTATATTAGCATTTTAATACTCCTTCTGCAGTCACTGAACCCGTATAATATATTTGTATTGTTATACAAGACATTTGACAGATTTGGGTCACAAAAGACACATTTGAACTACTTCCACTCTCTTTACAATCTGATTAATACAACATAGTTTAAATAGCATTGCATTCTCTATGACCTTATAGACTGGATACTTTACATGAATGCATTTGTGGACATTTATCATTTCTTACTGGAAGAATTTTACATCACCAGCATCAACACAATCACTATTTGAAATAACACTTGACTTATGTGTAGGCCTATACTTCACTGTAGACGAGCATCTAATTTGCCTGTGACTCAAAATGAGTACAAGAGGATTTGAGAGTTTTCTCTCCCTCTGTCAATACTCACTTCAAGAAACAAGAGTACTATCTCATCTGCAATATAACGACCGGACGCTCATCTCATGAAAGTCGTATCGGGGACTTTTCGCTCATAAGAGACACTTATGAGAGACTTCATGCAATGGATTAAACTTCTCTTTGAAAGTCTCTCATACATCTAGCTACATGTGAGCGACTTTGGCCATTCTGAGATTTATGTAACAAGACTTTATGCGATGACTTCGTGTAGACGCACCCCAGGTGATGCCTGGCTTCTCTGACTTTTTGTAACTTCTTGAACTCGAGGACGGAGTGTGCGCAAACCCTACATCTGGGTCAAGTGTGTTTTTGCAGAGCAATCTAATCAGGTTTCATTGGGCAAACAGTGAATGGAAAGAATTGCTAGGGAGGGGGCAGTGACTCGAAGTGGTGACATGAGGAATCAGGAGTAATTTCTGACCAGGGATGAGAAAAACTGGACCATGTTTTTCTTTCATCACTGCCAATTTATATATCTCTCTCTATCTCCCTATCTTCCTCTCTATCTCTTTCACTATATCCTTATCTTCCTCTCTATCTCTTTCTCTATCTCCCTATCTTCCTCTCTATCTCTTTTTCTATATCCTTATCTTCCTATCTATCTCTCTCTCTAACTCTTTCTCTATCTCCCTATCTTCCTCTCCATCTCTTTCTCTATCTCCCTATCTTCGTTTCTATCTCTTTCTCTATCTCCCTATCTTTCTCTCTTTCTCTTTCTATATCTCAGTATCTTCTTCTCTATCTCTTTCTCTATCTCCCTATCTTCCTTTCCATCTCTTTCTCTATCTCTATATCTTCCTTTATATATGTCTCTCTCTCTCTCTCTCTCTCTCTCTCTCTACCTATCTTGCTCTCCATTTCTGGTAATTTGTCCTTCACTCCACTTTTTTTCTAACATTCTTTCTTTGCCCCATTATATCTATCCTTTCTTCTGTTCACTTCTTCCATCTTTTGCTCATCAGCTTTTCTCCTACTAAACCGCATCCTTCACTCCACTTCACTATCTTTCACTTTCTATATGTCATTCTTTCTATCTTTTCTCCCTTTCAGACCCTTTTCCTCTTTGAAGCTCACTCTTATTCCAGCTTCATACCTCTTTCTTTCTATCTTACTTTATCTTTCTCCATATTCTTTTCTCTTTCATCTTAATTTCAATTTCCCCTCTGTCATTCTGACATATCAAAGTATGTTTTCAACATTCCTTCATTTAACTTTATCTTTTGTTTTCCCTCTTTCTCTTCTCCCTTCCCTAATACACCTCATCTCTCTCCTCCCCATTCTATCTATCTCTCTCTCTATCCATCTACTTTCTCTCTCTCCATGCATATGACTGCCATCTCACTAGAGCTCAACCATTCATCATCCTGTTTATGTTGACCCAGATACTCCACGTGGACATGCTTAATAGTAGTAGTATCTCTTCAGAGTATATGTGATTCACAACTGGAGCATTACATCAAGTCTAGAAAACAAATATGACAATTTTTTTCAGCACACACAAAAAAAGGAAATAAAAATCCTTCTCTCCGAGACTTTCCCCAAGGCATTTTCTGCATGAGCCAAATATGACATATCATGACTGTGACTTTAACTAAGTTAATAAAAATATACATGAGATGGAAAAAAAAATAGTCCAGATTTTAAGTAATCAAAATACATGCAGAAACTTAAAACTGATGTGAGCTGGTTCTGAGATTCAAAATTGGAGCAACACAGACAGCACAAGGATGATGCTAGGCACAAAGTTGGTGTTGTGCTCAGTCAAATCCAAGTGAATTAAGTCACTTCTAGTCAGAAGAACAACAACAGCTACTACCATACACCAGATGGGGGAGAAAAAAAAACTATGTTACCCTCATGTTTCTTGTCACTGTTTTTGTTTTTTGTTACAATTTCATAGTGGTCTATGCTCAGCAATAAAAAAAAAATCTGTACTCTACAATATCAAAACATCAAAACATAAATGTTATACTTCACCACTCAGAAGAATGCAGGTCATCTCAAAGAGAAGCCATGAAGAAGAAAAACAAGAATAAAAAAGAAACATAAAAACATACCCCTTACTTTGGCCTTTGGAGGAACCCTTAGAAAACATGGGTTACAGTGGTCATGTTGGGGGAAAAGCAGAAGATCCACATTTCTTACCTGCATTGGAAAAAAAAAAAGGAAAACAGAATGATAAATTATTGATGAATCAATCATAAACAAACTTAAAGAACTATGACAGATAAAATCCACATGGGATTTCATCAGACAACAATAAAAACAGGGAGCAGATATCTTGGGCTTTACATATCATTTGAACTTAATTGGTCATAAGTTCATTCCATCAAAAAGAAATGGGAACACAGCTGCATGCCTTAGGAAAACTGCCTTTAAAAGATTTACACTTAGATACATCTTGTGGAGATCACTTCAGATAGTATTCAATCTGCTCATGAACTAATACACTTTCATTAACCTCTAGGAAAACAATTTCACACCTTTTTCTTGAATGCAACAAGCTCTTCAATCACATTTTCCACAATAGCCAGGAAAAAACAAAATCACTGGATGTCAATTTTCTGACTTCGCAGTCTACAATCTGTTAGCTTCTCAATTACAATGTATTCCCCATTTTACTGTCAAATACAAACACAACAAACACATTCACAACTCATTTCCATGCAAACACTTTACATTTTGCACAATGCACCGCTGCATCTTTTTTCCCTCATTCTTCCCTCCCTTTCTCTTTATCGCCACTCAGTGAGTGGTGACTTGTATATAAATCATAATTATATTCTTACAATGTCGTATTGTTTAGACAATCATTTCAGAGGCCATTGTCCTCCTCAAGTGTTTGATTATGATGATGGTCTCCTGAATTTCTGTACATCAAGAGTTGCCTAATTTGTCTCTGAACAATAGACATACGGGAACTTATGTTTGCATAAATGTATTGGTATATGCATTAAATAATTTTTTTTAATTTTCATTTTGCATTGTGTCAGAAAAAAAATTGATATTTGAATTAATCATTTATTTTCTTTTGACTGTCAGATTCAAATTATATTGTGCTCAATTAGTTCTTTTGACTGACTTTGTATTTCATTTATATATGAAAAAGAAATTCAAAATCAAATCAAAATCAAATCAAATCAAATCAAATCAAATCTGCAAAAGATTGGATGAGAAAAACTGGTCAACAGATAGGTACAGTTTTGAGAGAATGGGCTTCAAAGTTTAGACGCAGCTAACTGCACAAACAATTAGGCATTACAGTGGTAAGATGCTGCAGGGCATTTAGGAAACATCACTGCAATATGATGATGAAAAAACAAAGGGTTCAAATTCCATAACATCCTCACACCCTGATGGTCCGAAGAGAGAATATCGCAACATCACACTTTCAAATCGCCACGGTAACCCCGGTGATGCATCAAAACTGACAGTTTGAGATGCTGCATCCATTGAGAATTTTACAGACAGTGAATGCATTTAACAAGATTCAGAGTGGGTCACTGTTCAATTCATGTTTTCAATCTGCCTGCCTGCGTACACACGCTAGCACTTTTCTGGGACCACTCCATTTTTTGTTTTATTTTCTTCAGTGTGCCTCATTTTCCACAGGCTTTGCAAATGGTTGGAGGGAAATCGGACCATTCAAGCATGAGACAACAGCATATTCAGTCTAGCATTTGATTCAAAGCACCAGTGTTCATAAAATATGTAATAAAGTAAGTCATTTTATCCCCATGTTAATGAGAGATGCTATGTTCATTCGGAGGAAATGAGGAGATTGTAAAGAAATAATTCTAATTTCAAGATGTTCATTCACTTGCTTCTTTTACATTTATTACAATTTTCCATGGATTTCTATAGAAGTATAAAGGAAATATTGGAAATGGGGGCTGCTAGATTTGAGGCATCTAGAAAGAATCTTCAAGAATGAAGAAAGCAGATTTGATTTGATTTGATTCGATCTAGTAACTTATGAATTATCATTGTACATGTACACACATTATTGATATGCATATACGTACATGCGTTGTTCATGTCGTATAACAGAAGTGTATATGCGCAGTACAATGAATAATACAGATTAAGAAGAAGAAGAAAGAAACCATAGGAAAACCAAAATAACAGGTTAGCCTCGGAAAACAAATATGAAGATCTCCTAACCTCTCCCTTGAAAATAACTCATCAAACGATTATACCCCCTCATGCTCTTTTGCAAGTTTACTCCGACTCTGCACCCCACCCCCTTCTAGTAGTCATGCAGGGTCAAAGGTCACCATCAGCCTCTCCTATCACTCTGGATGCTCCACTCTGGGGGCCCTCAGAAATGGGAAATGATTTATGATTTGTTTAGAATCAAATGTGGCACTCTGATATCTGCAGCTCTGTATCCCAGAAGAGTTGTATAATTTACGAACACACACACACACACACACACACACACACACACACACACACACACACACACACAAACTCTCTCTCTCTCTCTCTCTCTTTCTCTCTGTACTCTCTTTCAATTTGCTTTTCAGTCTGTTCTCAAGAAATACAGCACACAGTCACATTTTGCATCTTACCTACTTTCACAGACTGTCTAATTTTCTGTCAGTAGGCCTACATCTTGTTATTCTTAGGAGACAATTTAATATCTCATTATTCTAATACCTTAAACTAAAGCTGACACATCTTCATGCCAATATTTTCTGGTTCACACTTTAACGCTAAGTGTCTTTGATGCTGGAGACATCGATAGAAATGGGGGATAAATAAAACAACCTTTACATATTATGCATGGATGTTATCATCATCATCATTTTCTCTACATTTATATCAATTACATTCAATTTTTGCACTTCTGACAAAGACTTTCCTTGATTTTTATGCTGTTCACAACCAGAACATGCAATCTCCATAAACTTTGCAAATTAATGACACCAGTTTCCCAGTAGGTAAATGGGTAAAGAGGAACTTTTGATTGCTTCTAATCTCACAATCACAACATGGATGGCAGTCAGGAAGAGGCCAAATGTTGCAGTGCATTGTGGGATAGAAATCACCTAGACTAACTCCTGTACCCACACAACCAGCCATTGACTGCTTCACATCATCTAAAGACAGGACTTATCACTACAAAAACTTGCCTTTTTCCCCCGACTTCTTGAAGCTACAGCATAGACGCAACATGCTTGTATAATCAATTACTCAAAGGAGTGAGTACGAACATTCAAATAATTGAATCAACTAAAGCCGCTTTGTGTACTCAACAAAGCCACAAAACAATCTGTCTCCTTTACAGAAGAGTTCTCGGAGAATGTTATCTTAAATTCAATTCACACTGACACATTCAGTGAACATCGATACAAAATGCAGCAAAACTTGTATTTCACACAAATTTTCCACCTGTGTCAATAACCCAGTGGAAATTCACCACTTGTCCCTTCTACGCAGTTACTGAACTGTGCATGTATGCAGTGAGCTGGGAATCTACCAAAGCCACAGAAACATGGCGCGAGCGTGTTTTCTCTCCCCATTTCAGAACACACCTAATCTTGCGGAATAAAGCACTCTACGTCTACTTCAGTATCAACACTTGCTCACTTTGTCAACTGTCTGCCCAAGCTGTGCATTATGCCTCGGTTTTTAAATGAACAATATTTTAAATGAGATACATCTACACCGCTGATCATTCTTAAGTAGGCCTACTATGAGATCTGACAATGTTCCACACAGTGTTTATTCATTTTGCTCTCTGCACATGGTGCAAAAATACAAACATGCAAATATCCTTTCTTTAATTGGGTTTGTTCTTGTGAACATAATATAACAAAACATAGTCTGGACAATCATCGGAATAAAAGACAAGCATATTTTGTCTCATTTTACAGGGTGATACACTTGTAAACATTAAAACTAATATCTAAACTTTCTCAGCGCGCGCGCAAAGAATGGAACCCATCTCCATTTCATAAGTTCACATACCTAAAGAGGCTACAAATCATGCCCCAAAGTAGGGGCTTGTGGGAATTGATGACCTTTGACCCAACCATCTATAATATACCATCACATGTCATGTGGGGGCACTCTTCCCTCAGCTAGCAAAAACACAAACCTAGCAGAAAAAAAAAAACTGGAGAATCAAAGCTTATAGGACCTTTAACATTTTTCACCCTTGACATACTCACAGGGAGAAAGAACTGTTTATGATGAGGTGTACATATCCAGTTGCATACACACACAAGAAAACATTAATGACATTTCCCATTGAAAAACACTTGACATCCATGTAAGATAAGACGAGTGATTTGATAGTTAAACATTTGCAATATATCAGAGAAAAATGGGCTCCTCACAACTGACAATAATGTTGCCAGTTGTCTGCAGTTTTAGGACAGTCTCAGCACATTAACATCGCCAGGCAGGAGATACTGGTATGACATGATGCATTCCTCCACATATATCATCTGGCTAAAAATAATCCGGACCAGCCAAAATCCCGCCATGGGCAGAGTCTATTTTTTGAACGATTCCAAACAAAATACACAGATCCACGCATGTGGAAAACACAAAAATTACGACTTCCTCAATACTGTTTTTTCTTCCAGACGACATCTAGCATGATTTCTAGGCAAGGTGGGAACATATGGATATCAACCATCTCCTCAGAGCAGATTATGTGGCTCCATTCACATCCAAAAGATAATAAGGAGAGTTGGGGCTAGAAAGGTAGCTCTCATATGGAGGATACAGGCATGATACCAGAGAGCACTGTAATTTTAATACGAGGCACAAAAAAAGACAAGAAAGTACAAGGGTGATTCCTCATAAACAGTTGACACACATCAGTGGCCTGAATATCTAGATCATAATTTCACAATATACAACTTTTTTCTTTCAGAAAACATGATTAAGTGTTGAATAAACCTTGTAAGAAAGTAAATGTATGTCCTTAACAAATTCTACTCTCCCTCCCCCCCCCCCCAAAAAAAAAGGTTGTTCAGAGCTGAAGAGAAAGATGTTTTGCTTTACACTATCACAGTTTAGACTGCCTGCATATGCTTTAAAGGGTGTGTACAGTTTTGGTCGAGGTGTAGATTCAGCTTTTAACGTTTTGCGAGATATTAAGAAACCACTCTATGAGATGTCAAAGAGCATGCAGTTCTAAGGGGTATCAAAAGTTTATTCGATGAAAATCAGTTTTGAAATGGCGGAGATATCCAAAAACAAGGTGAAACAAAGAGATCCGAATAAAGTTGTGGCATGTCGCCTGTTATCATTAGCACTTTTTTGGCTATTTGAAAACCAATTTTCATCAAATAAACATTGAATCCTTCTTAAAATTACATGCTCTTTCATATTTCGTAAGAGGCTTTTCATTATAAATCTCACTTTAAATAGTTATGTTCAAAACATGAATCCCAACCTCAACTAGTACTGTACAGTCACTTTAAAGATGTGTCAAAAGTGTGTAGTTATAGCCATTATGATCTGGAAAAACAATCCTTCAAAATGCTAGAGAGGTACTTTAACCTGAAGTACATGTACATTTAAATCATGAAGGCAAAAAATCTTAAAATTATAGTGTCATCAATCAGATGAGTCTGCAGCAAGTTAAATCTGCAGGTGACATGTTGGTGGTCAAGTGATATTACCATGACAACACAGGCGTTGGCTCCTCTTAGCTCAAAATGTAGCGCATCAAGAGGTATACATTACAAATCATGCCAGAAGCATCTACTAGGATCACTCAGACTGCGATTGCCTCAGTTCTGTTTTTAGTATGAATGGGTCTGGGTTTGATACATGTATCTATCCTCCCCCAATAAACGAGCTGGGTTAAAGGTGAAAAGTATCGAAAGTCCAAAGGTCACAACTGGGTGGGAGCAGAGGGAGGAGGGCATGGGGAACTCCCTCCCCACCTCATCCCCTGGAAAGGTTGGTTTACATGAACGAAGCCATTGTTTCAACATGATCTCCCATCTTTGAGGAAAGCTCAGCAAACCGTATGCCATCAAGCAGCTGTCTACGAACATTTCTTCTTCTTCTTTTTCACATTTTCCTCCCTCAAATTTTCAGTCGAGAGTTCTGCTGTATGTATCACAGAGTGGCACTTGAAATTCTTCCACCTTTATGACCGTCGTCTTGCTAGAGGATAAGTGACATCACTTGTTTTGTTTTCTTCTTTACTGTAACAATATCTGAAGACCTCATATTTTTGTTTCCCATAGTTTTGATTTCATCTTTTATGTTTTATATTTTATGTGAGCTCTCTGGACGTCATTTACATATCCAAATTTATAGCCATTGCCATGACGGCAGTATGGAAATATACAATGTTCAACTCCTCTTCCCCGTCCGCCGACCCCCATCTTTCTTACTGTATGTTTGTTTCTCTCACACACAAATAAAGCACACACACACACAGACACATACACACACATGACTAAAATGAGGGAAAGTAATTCAACAATACAGGGACATGCCGTGTAGGAAAGATGTCAATGTCATATGGCAGTTTTTAGAATACTGTCATATTGTTCACTGTTTATCATGAAATGATAAGATGCATTAAAATGAAAGCCTTAACCTCTTTCACTATACATCAAAAGTGGGAGTTCTCATTTCTACGAAGGCACAATGGCCTTGGTGCCTTATCAAACTTATTGAGAAAAAAACCTTGTAGGCCAAATGAGAAAATTCATTTTTGTGAGATATATCATTGTAATTATGCTTGTTCAAAAATGCATTTTGATTCATGCTGTCATATGTAATCATGTGGAATTATACTTTCTGGTTCTCTGATTTTTAAGTTTGATCATTCCAAGTTTACATTTCCTGTCGTTTGCAAAATGCTAAAATCCAACTGAATCAAATCAAACGGCAAAAGAAAAATCAATTCTTTTCTGATGTATTCTCGTAAAATCATATCAGCAAGGTACGGAACAAGTCAGGCAAGCTGAAATTGAGTAGTTTATACTCTGAAAGGAGAATTTAACCCCTCTCTCCCCCCCCCCCCCCATCCCCCCCCCCCCAAAAAAAAAAAATCTAGAGAAATATTAGCAGGACTCACAAGTTTCAAGCACCTCATTTTCTAGCAGATGCACTTTGTAGTCGCTTGTGTCCCAAAGTTAGTCCGATATTCTCTATACCAGAGACATCATCATACAGAGCACTCTTGGCTTATTCCACATTCTGTCTTCATGTAACTTTCTAAAATCTGAACCCGTTGAGGACAAATCCCGAGTATACTCGGGCAAGTGTCTATGGGACATGTATGTGTGTTGTAGCAAAATCAGCCTGTCCTCATCGACTTCTTTTCTAACCACTGAGGGTCTGACTAAAGAAAAGTAACATACAGTTATCGATCTTCACACTTTCCGAGTTCACTGTTGATAAAACAGCCATTAACTATGTATGAAAGGTGGCAGTCTTGGTTCACTCTCTCATAAGAAGAAACAAAAAACAGATGTTTTCTTCTTAGTGATATCTACCCTTTTTCTGCTGTTTATTTTGATTGTTTTTTTCTGAAACTAGGATTTGCTGAGAGGAAAGTGCAGAGCCACAGGGCAGGACAAGTTAAACTGTTGTGCACCTCACACCTCTTCCAACAAGGAATGATGAAAAGCGATTGCTAATGGGGAGGTTCATATGTACACCGGTCTCTCCTGGATAGGGACCCGAGAGTCACCTGCCCTCCCTTTGTCTGCGACCCCGTCGGGAGGGAACGCGAGATGACGACGCGACTCTTCCTCCATCGATCACTCCATTTCGGCGTTGGGGCACCTGCTGAAAAGCGGGAGCGAAAGATGAGCAAACAGACGAAGAAGGAAGGGGAAAAGAGAGAAAGAAATAGAGAAGAAGAAAAAAGGATACCACGAATTTTGCCTTTAGGCCTAATGCTGCAACAAGACATCTCATTTGCGTACAGCTTGCGCATGAACGCTTCAGCTGAACACGTTTAGGGAATCGAAGGTGGGGAAGGGGGTGGGGTTGGACGAGAGATGTAGACGAGCAGCAACTCCTCAAGGTGTATTATTTGTTTTATCGCATGGATGGAGAGGGAAACTGGCCACACTCTGGATGACTAAAGGAAAACTGTTTTTGCAGATTGCCACCCGCAAGCCCGCAGGGGCGATAGTCAGACACTCTGCCAGAAGACAGCAAAGTCGTTTGCGGGCGTCAAAATCAATCGGCAAACAGATGTGGCGGATTTGCAGTCGGTGACTCTGATTATGTGGAAAACGGGAAGATGATGCAATGGTGGCAATGGTGGCTGAGAAACAATAACATGAAGTTTGGGAACTTTGAAGACAAATAAAAATTAAGATCAGAAGAGCGCCCTCTCAGGATGGCAATAGACAAATTAACAATGGTTGCTAAGCAGCCATCGTATCATCTGCTACACTTCTCCCTCATCCTACGCACAAAAAGCTTTTTTTATGAAACGAGAGTCAACGGCATACATGAAAGTCCTATGTCTACTGGACAAAATATCAGCATTTGGAATTGCACTGATGAGTACAATGTTGCAAGCTATTAAATACACATGTCAATGCACTTTCTGTAAAGTAACTTTCTTGCAAGTTCAAAATATGGCTTCACAACAATAGATAAGCTCTAATCTTCCTTCTCTATCTCTTGTCATGTACATAAAGTGGGTTGGGAACACAAGTCTGACTCTTTGTGTGTGTTATGAAGTCATGTCGAAACTAAATTGTAGGCAATTGTCTACCACGCTGCACACATCCACATGACTTGGGTAATACCTTAATGTTTGTACAATGCATGTGTAGACGATGTATTTTGTCCTAGAGCCAAATTTGGCCATGCAAGTTAATGATGTCTGGTGTAAATCGTTGCATTGATGCATGTATTTTTTTATGCTTGACCACTGTTATCTTGTTCCTGTACTTCTGGTCAACAATAACTATATCATACAACCTTCCCTTAAACTTCCTGCCTGGAGAGTCATCCATGGTTATACTGTTAAATCAGAAACTTTCCCATGTATGAAACTTTTGCGAGACAAGATTCTCAAAAGTAACACGCACACAAAAGTGTCTGACTACACAATGCATCGAATGCCAGTGGCGATTCATGAAAATTTCATGCTGTGAAAAAGATTGT
Organism: Diadema antillarum; assembly: GCF_040938485.1. Taxonomy (NCBI): domain Eukaryota; kingdom Metazoa; phylum Echinodermata; class Echinoidea; order Diadematoida; family Diadematidae; genus Diadema; species Diadema antillarum. The sequence continues at coordinate 748,541 of NW_027270932.1, forward strand.
CGGCTCCAATTCTCGAAAGTTTCGTGCAGGGAATGTTTTCAATTTTACAGCATAATTCACTTGAATAAAAAGACACACATTTTCTAAAACAGTCTACTGTTTTTATCATTTTATAAAGGCATCATGAAAATCTAAATATGTGAATGCCACAGTGATATTCGGAAGAAAAGTTCAATTCTCAGCGGTACGAATTATCAATAATCTTACTTTTTTCCACTCTACATAATTTTTGTTTGCACTTGTCCAATAAACAATGGGTTGACCTATCAAATTCTAGAGAATATTACATCAGTGATTGCACGCAATAATTATCTCTGATGCCTTTTTCCAAGAATGTTGCACCTACAGCAAATCTACTCCCAATCCCTGCACCCGACAATTAAATAGGGACAACCGATGCAAATGGAATACGGTTCGGGAGGAGGGGAAAGGAAGTCGTGTGCAATGCTAATGTGGGGTGGGAGGGGTACGGTGTCATGCGTCGAGTGAACGGACAACAATTAGACACTTTGGAAGAGAGTGCATGCGCGGTCGCAACGGGAGCACTGCACCTTTCGTGCCGTCGAAAATTCCCATCGATCGCGCCGCGGCGTGAATTGGATGAATAGCCTTGTTTTCTCTCCTTCCCTCCTCTACTCTCTCCTCTCTTTCTCACGTTCACTCTTTTGGTACTTCATGAACAATCACCACCTTATCTCTCACAATACATTTCTTGTCTTTCGCTCACTCAGTCTCTCTCCTTTCCTCTCCTTCTCTGTCTCCCCCTCAATTTCTTCATCTTCATCTACAAGTGGTTTTACCTTTTTTCCATCACTTCTTCTCTCCCCACTCTCCCTCTCTCTCTTTCTCTTCCTTGCTTTCCTTTTCTACTTTCCCCACCCCCCCCCCCCCCATGACATTAAGTCATCTCTGAAGCACATAAATATTCTGGTTAAAGGGGGTAGTGCACCTCTCTTGAACTCCCTTGTCAAACTGATGCCAAAATTTCCCCACCTTCACATCAGCTTTAGCACCATCATTTGAGCTCGATGTGTGACTTGTCCACATTTTGTTGGTATAGGGCGAGGAGGCAGAAAGATGGGTGTGGCAGTTCTAGCATTACTCCTCTTCTTCCTCTCAAGCTACATTTTTGTTCTTTTCTTCTCACATTAATGTATCATAATGACTTGATGACCTTGCTACTGACAAAAATATGATGAACAACAATATTATTGAGAACTGCTGAACGTACTGCAAAGTTTAAATGAGATACAATATATCTTCACAGAGTCAGTGATCTACATTCACTGAAAATTCATTGTGCCCCATATGCCACTATGAGCCTATGTCACAAATGATGTGCTCAACACTTTCAAGTGAGGACTACTCCCTTTAAGCCATTGATCGGAGCATCAGGACAATGAATAATGGGAAGGGGGATGGTTACAAAAAAAGTGGAGGGTATTTGGATGGAGAGACTCGAGACTCTCACATTCAAGAGGAGAGGAGATAAAAGGGGATGATAGATTGATTGAAAATATGAATAAGATCACAAATTTCCTCCTCTACAATCTTTCACATGGCTTAGCTCTCTATCTTTTCTCTTTTGTTTTTTAGATGTTTTCTTTTTCCTTTGCCTTTGCGTCGAACATGGTACCGTACGTGCCCTTGACGAAAATGTCCAAAGAGCGTGATGTGAATACCCTCGAACACATCAATGAAAATGGACTCCATCTTCCGGCATATGTGCGGCATATGTGCCAGGCAATCATTATGGGTCCTTAACAGAGAGGGGGGAGCTGAAACATGGGTGCAGATGGGATTTAATAGCAAAACCTTCGCCTTGGGATGTGGCAGAAGTTGCACAGTGTCAGCATTGAGTGATCATGCGGAATGAGTTTACAGACAACTACCAAATTGGGCATACAGTACGAGCTGCCTATCAGACGGACAATGGTCCTGATCGGGACTCAGGATGAGGTAGATGTCTCCTTGACTACAAGAGAAATGTTGAGTCTGATTCCACTTTAATAATGACCTTCTTCTACAGAATTTTGCAGGAGCGGTTGATGTGTCTCCCCAAAAAATTTACAAGTGGCAGCATGGAGTCACGTCACTCATCATGACAATGTAGCAATAAAGAGGATACAATTGAGAACGATACAGCCAATGGCAAAGTGTCACTACAGAACATGCACTTATACCTGACTACATTACTAGTACTCCTTCATCCACATTTATTCCCTCAATCCATTGAATGCCTAATCAACTGACTGTAACACATAATAAAGACAATTTCAACAAATTTCAGAAGAGGACAGTCCATACAGCAAGCATTCATCCCATCTTGAGCAGTTAACAACAGTCACGCTTCTGATCAAACCAAGCATGCTCCGCTTCTCGTCAAAACACATTAAACCAACTGTGAAATTAGCACAAATTCGCATTTCCCATTTTCTCCATCTTTTCCTCTCCCACTTCCATTCCGCCACTAACTCCAAGACAAGAGCAACCTGCGCTTCTCATTAAACATCCCCAGATCTGTGTCTCACTGCCGGATCAGTCAACCGAATTAGATGAACCCTGGCCAACTTTTGCACCACATAATATTCTGCCATCGGACGGTCCGCCCAATAGAATAAGCAGCCCCATGCCAATAAATGACAACCCTCCTTTTCAGACCACAATGAGACAAAAAGGAGGAGAAGAACACGAACAAGAGAGATATTAAAAGAGTCATTCCCACTGGTAAGAGCGATGAACTAATTACATCATTCATCATCATCGCCATCGTTGTAATCTTTATCACTTCCAATGCTCTTGTGGCACAGGGCAGTCCATGAGATGAAACTCAATGATGGTGGAGCAACAAAGCAGGACCGAATGTTGAAAAAAAAATCCTTCATGGAGAGAAGACATAGCCATCAAATAGCACAGTGAGGTAAAAGAACAAATCAAAATGTTGCCAGAAAAGATAAAATGATTGTATTTAGTTGGACAGCAAAGATTTTTGCCTCACACCCCCCCCCCCCATCTCAAACAATTTCATCCCCTCTTATCTCATTTTTTCCCTACAGAAAGGTTCACTTATGTTACTAGAAAATCATGCAAAGTGATATTACTGATATGGAAGCAAATATTGCATATACCTTATCATTACAACTTGTAGAATTACAAGATATCAACTAAGAGTCAAGAATGTCAAATTGCAAATATACCTTCTCACCTGAAAATGTACAAAAGGCCTCAAAAACAAAACAATAAGTCTTCATAATGTGACTCTGATGTCACTTTGACTGTAGTCCTCAATGCAAAATTACACATTTTTGTGTGATGAATCTTTCATGCACAGTATCGCATGGCAAAATTCATATCTTCACTTCTGCAAACTGTTGATTCTTTGCTTTATGTCAGAGTGGATTCACAGAAGGAAAATGAAATTGCATGTTTTCTGGTTTCAAAGAGTAGGGAACATTGCAAAATACTGAATGTTTTTCCACATAGCAAAATGCTGAATGTTTTTCCACACTTCAAAATATTGAATATTTCGCATAATTCACATTTGCTTTCAACAATCAGAAGTTTTGCATTAGTTGCATCCCTTCAGTCATATCAATGTAACTCTTGCATCGAGTTGTTCTCTTCTAGAACTGATTGACAAATTGCCTACATAATTGTTAATAACCACCTAATTAAAATTCAAATTAAATTTTTCAAGCAATTGCAGTTACATCTCTTGAATAATTTCCAAAACAAAGGTGATCCTTCCCCTTCTCGGATCATCACTGGGGTGACAAGACGTATCTCAAATTTTGGTAATAATGACTTTTTCAGATTAAAAGTCAGAAAAATCAGTCGAGTGATGTTCTGTCCAAATCCTAGCAGTCTTACCCCAAAAATGAAGCCACCACAGCACGCCAAAGGAAAGGCTACCTCATTTCATATAGTGCTTTAATTGGCTGTCATGTTTTTCATTCTCTTGAACATTTGATACAAGGTCTTGTCGCCCCAGCAATGATATATATGTTTACATACATTTAAGACCCTTTTTTTCTATTATCACATCAACAGTCACAAAACAACATTACCAGGAACCTGCCTGATTATGTAATCTGACATAACTTTATCATTTAGTAGCAGCTCACTTTATCCTGGGTCAATTTCTTTCGGATTTTAATATGTTGTACCCTCAATTAGGGTTTGAAGTTATTACATTTAGGTTAAATATTATATTTACCGTTAACAGTCATTGTGTGCACAGTCAATGTCATATCTACAGTAAAAAAAAAAAATGAAAAAGTTAATACCTGTAGGCCTATAATGTACATTCGGGGTTGTCTAAAGTTATTACATTTTAGGTTTAAATGTCACTACATTTAAAGCTGACCGCAAAGGGTGTATACAGGTGCCATGTTCATGTTCATAGGACCAATGAGAGGACACAGAAATTGCCAGGTCTACTGTCTGTGTATCCCATTGACACAATGGGAGATGTGCACATTTTGTAACAGTTGCACCATGAGTGTATCACCTGTATTGTGTATATGAATGGAATGGGGAGCTGCTTAAAATCTAGATCACATAGCATTTCCAAGTACTGATCTTGCCCCTTACACTTTTACAATTCATTTCATTTTTAAAGTGTATCAATATCAGAGTATCATATTTGCCATATTTGCAGAACACACTTGAGACATGCCATCTGCAAAACATTAGAATTTTTTGACAGTGATTTTTTGTTTATTGAAGTTTGAATGTAAATGTAAAAGAGTACTGAAAGAAAAAAAGATTACTTGAAATAAACTAGTCTATCATCCAATTCTGTCACTGATCGTGCTATTGATATATTTTTCCCAATACGTCTTGAATGAAACTGATATACAATAAAACAGGCATTTGAATCAACACTAGAAGACTGAATTTTGTCACTGCATGCACTTAAAAGAAAATGCTAATCATTTAATCAAAATAACTTTTCTTAACCTTCCCCATATCCAAACATTATGACCACATGTAAAAATACCTGATGATCATGCACTTCTACATTCAGTACTGTAATCATACAGAATCTGTATTACTGGAAAAGTTGATATTTTTGCACAATTTTCGCACATTTCATGCTTAGTACGTAAATGAATTTCATATGTTTATTATACTGTGGAACCATAACATCCATTCGTGAAACATACTGCATGCTAAAAAAAAAATCATGTTTTTATTTTTGCACTGGTCTCTTGTCACACAAAATATGCACAATATTTCATACCATGAACACATCCACTTTTACAGTACATCAAACTTAATAGGACCTTCTTTCCAATGAGCTCTAACATAGGTCTACAGTGTATCTTACAATTTACATCAAATGTTGGCCTTGATATTTTCTTCCAATCTGTAAAATGTTGTCAAAATTAGACACTATGAAGACATTTTTATTTTTACCCAATGTGTTACTCATCAGAATTTACCTGCAACGGCTTCTGCACGCATTTGCAGCACTGCCAGCGCAGCGGCCGATGTTCAAATGACCTGCAGGGTGTAGCATTTACGCACTGCCCAATAGGACTGCTATGAGGGTGTGCAGAAGCCCTCATAGGTATAATTCTGAAGAGTATGGCATTGGAGGACAAAACCCCTCAACAAAAATCACTAAATTGTGAGTTTTTGACAAAATTTGTGGACCTTAAAGTAAGGAAACCACCATTGGCTTGCCATACTTTATTCGAATCAACTTCCAACTTTAATACCTGCATCTGAAAATGTTTGAAGGCAAATTGTACTGGCACTACTACTTACCCTGAGGAAGTAGTTGCATTCAGATGATAGAAGGATTTTCATAGTGAAACATCCCACATTTATAACGAAAATGCATGCACAGACAGGCAGTCAGTGTCAGTCAGTGTCATATATTTTGTACCATTTTTTGTACCTAGTCCTGAGACTCAGGACATTTTGGAGTACCAATCATCTGCAGCTGGCCTAAATGCTAAATCACTTTATGTTTCCATCATTGGTACTGTCAAGCTGTGAAGACACACCTAAGCTAATGAGGATGGTTTGATTTTGCTGTGCAACATGCATTTCCCATGCATGCTTGCCCGAGTATACTAGGGACTCGTCCTCAATGGGTGAACATAAATTTCCTGGTCACTGTCTACAGCAGACACAAGAGGTGGGCAGTCCATAGGAGGAAGTTGTGGTATAGGTACAGTTGTATGTAAAGCAACTGATTAGTAAGCATCTGATTTTAACTATAACAAATTCATATCTACTATAGACTACCTCATTGCAAAACCGAGTCTGGGAGTGAAATACATTGCACATTCAACAGACTTCCCTGGATGTGCCACTGTTGAGACAAGTTTTGAAGTGCCACCTTTGTCAATTACCAGGAGATGAGTGGAAGGAATTCCCAAAGTCAGAAGGGATAGGAGATGAACTGCCGGTCTCCATAGGACAATATCTGAATGGAATGCCAAGATTCACTGTAACAGGGGAAACCAAAAAAATAAAGACTCTTGACATCTGACCCCTTTGCTGTGATCCCCAGCTAGTAGGCTTGGCCAACAGTCACTAGACAGCACTGGCTTCCTGTTTGGGAATTGATATTCCTTAACTGCTGGTACTAATCATATGCCTTTATAAGCAATGTAGCATACACAGCTTAGTCATACTGAGCTGAAGATAGCAGTGGAAAGGCGGATTGCTACTATCAGCTAATCGTGGCTCTATTCTCTAATTCCTACAGCCAACCTTAGCTGACAATTTAGAGGGGAGGAGTGAAGGTGTAGTGCACTGAAGGTATGTAGGCAATAGCCACTTCATAATTTTCACTATTGAAAATTCATATCTACTGTAGACTACCTCACTGCAAAGCTGAGTCTGGGACTGAAATACAGTCAACGGACTATAACACAATGTTAACGTATATATGGTGGCTTAGTTTGCAGCTTTACAATGTCTTCCTTGCCTGCTCTTTGAAGAGAACCCATGGGACAGCCACTATATATACTTCTGTTGTGAATTCAAATTATGCTTGAGTAGAGAATATCTCAGCCTACCGGTTTGATTTCTATTACTAATGCAGCAGGATATACCGTAGGGCCTATATGCCATATATTTAGCTAGTCAAAATTTTTGTGAATTTAAACTTCCCAACAATCTTGCGAGTGATTAAATTTGATGCTGTGGAGTACAGCATTGAACTGAGGAATATATGTGTATAATATGTCACATTAATGTCACGATCAGAGTTCCAATTTTTACATTTTTAAATTTACGATTAGCACCCAAAAGTCGCAAGATTTGCAAAAACAAACAACAACCTTGCAAAATATTCAGTGTATACAACAGTATCCCGAGAGACCGCTTTGTGCATTGGTTGAAAACTCACCAAAAAAAAAAAAAATGATAGATTGTTGAATATTTTGTGTTGCTTAACAGTTTACATTGGGAAGTGGCATGGTTAGATGTTTGTTTGTCTATTACTGCAGTGGAGCATCCATTCTGTTGGTTGATATCTCCTTCATGAGATGAAGTCTATAACCTGATCATCCATGCCCAAATTGTGGGAGACACACACATTAACGTTCAATTTCTTTCACCATTTTGGGATTTTCAGGAAAAGGTAGCATGGTGCTATTCAAGCAAGTTACTCCTTGATGGTTGAGGTACACTACCAGTATTGGCTTGCCTTACTTTATTAGAATCAAATACTAACTTACCTGCCTCTGAAAACATTTGAGAGCTGGTTGTACTGACAATCAGATTTTTTCCTGAGAAAAAAGTTGAACTAAGATTTTCATAGTGGAAATGTCTTTTGTTACTTTCAATGCCTTCCACAGATCAGAGGACAAGAAAAAACTTGTGAGGAATATCATTACCATAATGACAGGTTAGGTTTCGTAAATTTAATGATTTCAGAGGTTCAAATAAGCTATTAATGCTATGAACTACATGTAGATGTGGAAAAGATGAACCGACAACACGAAATATTGGTATTGTCAGGCTGTGCAGTCATATGTCAAATACATGTAACTTCCTGGTGTAATATGGAACATGCAGACACACACAGACTTCCAGTAAGTGTCATAATCGTCGCTACAGCAACAATACCTCGTATCTGAATTTTTGTGAAAATTACTTTTTTGGAGTGATGGTCAGATAATGGATTCAGTGATGTCCTGTCCAGATCCTATAACTGTCTTACCCCACAAATGAAGCCACCATGGCATGTCAAAGGAAAGGCTCTCCCTTTTGATATAGTGCTTTGGCTGCCATGTGTTTTGTGCTGTCTTGATGATTTGCCAGGGTTCCCCAGCAATCATCAGCCTCAATTAGCCCTGTGACTCACGGGATTGTAGTGTCAATTATGTTGTACCTGTAGCTCAGACGAGAGGTGAGGGGTCTGTAAGTTCTCCCCATAAATAAAACTATGAAGACATTTTTATTTTTTCCAATGTGTTACTCATCAGAATGTACCTGCAACAGCTTCTGCGTGCATTTGCAGCACTCCAGCGCAGCGGCCGATGTTCAAACAACCTGCAGGGTCTAGCATTCAAGCACTGCCCAATGGGACCGTTATGAAGGTGTGCAGAAGTCCTCATAGGTATAATTCTGAAGAGTACGATGTTGGGGGACAAAAACCCTTCACAAAATCATTTAATTGCGGGTTTTTGACAAAATTTTGTGGATGTTAAAGTAATGACGGGCAACGACTTGTGAATTGAAACTAAGTAAAAGCTCATTACGGAGTAGGATCTACAGTTACTGTACTGTAAGTTTTATGTACATCAGATATTGCATGATGTAGCACCAACCATACTGAATGAGTATGAAAGCACATGAGCATCATTATGCATACAATTGTACCATACCTACAAGTGACTGTACTGTCAGTGTTTGAACATACGAATGAATATTTGCAAAAGTTCACTTCATAAAATAAATACAAACTATCGACACCACCATTGATAAAACCAACTGTAGGTATCGTATATACCCAACAACAGCAATTGATACCTCACTAGCCAGTCAACATGAAATCTGGATATTATTTGTAAAAGCGTATAATTATATAGCTAGAATGCACACACATCAGTTCTGGCACTTACAAAGCAGTACTTAAATGCATAGAGCACAAGTGCAAAATTGTTTTGATACAGATATGATCTGATTTATCGAAAAATTGATAACTTCAAGGGCTACCACAGATGAATCACCGCTTCTTCTTCTTCTTCTTTTTTTCTTCTTTTTTGTGTGTATTCTAGGTGTACAGAAATTTGATTTCCAAGGTATTGGCACACTCTTTTAGAGTGTCCTACATATAGTTATTTTAGTTTTTAACAAATTTTTCATTGAATTTCTTCTCTGTTTGTTCTGTCTCCATTAAGTAACATAATATCTGGATGGAATGCCTCTCAATTTATGGACATACATGTAGTATGCTCTTGGAACAGTGCAATGAAATGATAGGCAGTGCCAGCATGGCACAACCATACACATTCTGCCAGTCCTGGTTTGGTGTAATAATGTCAAAAGTAAAAATGTCGGAAGTGAAAATGTTTTACCTCTGACATTTTTACCTCATTTTTACTTCTGACATTTTTACTTCTGACATCTTTACCTCTGACATTTTTACCTCTGACATTTTTACATGGCACTTTTACCTCTGACAATTTTACCTCTGACATTCTTACCTCTGACATTTTTACATGGCACCAAAGTACTAACATGGTGCATGTACAATCAATGACTGTTGAACAAAGAAAAAGAAAAAAAAATTAAAAAAACAACAACAACCACCACAGGTACTTTATGCATATTTAAGAACATGCATTCCCAGATATCAAACAAACTGAACAGGAAAATTGTGATGGGCCAACGGCAGTACTGTGACTCATGCTTTACCCAGTCCTGTGGGCAACATGGGCAATGTATGTTTACACAAAATGTTATACCAGATTTTGGCACACGGTACTAGGTTTTATAAAGATGGGCTTGGAATGCTGCCAACACAAAACTACACAAAGTGCATGCCTCCCCTTTGTTCTGAACAAGTCAGTAGATTTTGGTAGTCTCCAGACAGTGCTGGGGCCTTTTGGGGGGATTAAGACTTGTGCAGTACTTGTACTATTAAACACTGCAACATAGACAGTGTGGTCACTCCCAAGCTGACTACAGAGGTGGAAAGATCGCTACGGTACTACAGTGTATGAGCTAACAAGAGGAAAGGAGTGAAGGCGTGGTGCACCGTAGGTAAGTAGGCGATAGCCACTTAATTTTCACCAGTGAAAATTCATATCTACTATAGACTACCTCAATGCAAAGCTGAGTCTGGGAGTGAAATACAGTCAACAGACTATAACACATTGTTAACGTCTGGTGGCTTAGTTTGCAACTTTACAATGTTCTCTATGCCTGCTCTCTGATGAGAGTCCATGGGGAAGCCACTCTACTCCTGTTGTGAACTCAAATTATGTTTGAGTAGAGAGTTTCTCAGACTGCTGATTTGATTGCTGTTACTTACAATATAGCAGGATATACCATAGGGCCTATATGCCATGTATTTAGCTAGTCAATTTTATTTTTTTTATTTTTTTTTTTGGGGGGGGGGGTAAATTTGGACTTCACAACAACCTCACGAGTGGTGAAATGCCATGTTGTGAAGTACAGCATTGAACTGAAGAATGTGTGCATGTCACATTCATGTCAGGATCAGAGTTCCAATTTTTGCATTTTTAAATTTACGATTAGCACCCACAAGTCGCAAAATTTGCAAAAACAAACGACAACCTTGCAAAAAATTAAGTGTATGCAGCAGTATCCTGAGAGACAGCTTTGTGCGTTGGTTGGAAACTCACCAAAAAAAAAAAGAATGATAGACTGTTGAATATTTTGTGTTGCTTAACAGTTTGCATTGGGAAGTGGCATGGTTGGATGTTTGTTGTCTATTACTGCAGTGGAGCATTGATTCTGTTGGTAGATATCTCCTTCATGAGATGAAGTCTATAATCTGATCATCTATGCCCAAATTGTAGGAGACGAAAACATAAATGTTCAATTTCTTTCACCATTTTGGGATTTTCCAAAATAGGTAGCGTTGTGCTTTCCAGCATGTTTCTCCTTGATGGTTGAGGCACACTACCAGTATTGGCTTGCCTTACTTTTTTAGAATCCAATACTAACTTACCTGCCTCTGAAAAAATTTGAGGGCTGGTTGTACTGACACTACCATTTTTCCTGAGGAAGTTGAAGTCAGACGGGATAAAGATTTTCATAGTGGAAATGTGTTTTGTTTTACACTTTTAATGCCCTCCACCAATCTGAAGACAAGAAATATCTTCTGAGGAATATCACTACCATAATGACAAGTTAGCTTTCATAAATTTAATGATTTCAGAGGTTCAAATAAAAGCTATTAATGCTATGAACTACATATAGACGTGGAAAAGATAACCGACAGGACGAAATATTGGTATTGTCCGGCTGTGCAGACATACGTCAGATACATGTAACTTCCTGGTGTAATATGGAACATGCAGACACACACAGACATCCAGTCAGTGTCATAATCGTTGCTGTAGCAACGATTATGACACTGACTGGATGCTTCAGGTTAAAGTACCTTTCATATAACTAACACTGTGAGACTTACTTGCCCCAAAGTGCTCTCATGTCTTAGTAATGACGCAATTAACTGCGACCAGCAGCCCCATGCGCATAAAATAATGGGGCTTCGCATTGTAGCATCCAGGATCATGACAGATTTAGCATCTCGGGTAAATATCAACTTAAAAATCTAAAAATTTCTTCAATTTGAAGACTTACCAATTAAGTTGAAGTATTGAAAACAGGCTTCGAACAACGTTTGGTTCTGCCAATAGTCCCTTTCTGTTCGAATTGATGACTGAATGTGACTCGGTCGAGAGGACCTTGGGAGAGCTACATACACTGAATACTACGGCCAGTGCATGTGCACACATCACATGCGCACAAATTTCAAATCCATGAACGGATAAGATGTTTGTGTGCGCATGCGCTGGCCATAGTATCCAGTGTATGTAGCTCTCCCAAGGTCCTCTCGACCGAGTCACATTCAGTCATCAATTTGAACAGAAAGGGACTATTGGCAGAACCAAACGTTGTTCGAAGCCTGTTTTCAATACTTCAAATTAATTGGTAAGTCTTCAAATTGAAGAATTTTTTGGATTTTAAGTTGATATTTACCCGCGATACTAAATCTGTCATGATCCTGAATGCTACAATGCGAATCCCCATTACGTTATGCGTATGGGGCTGCCACACGCTGCTGGTCGCATTTATCATGCATCGTACAATACGTGTACTACCTCGCCGCCGTACGGCGGCGGTTGTGGTACGAAACCATTATTGCATGATTACTTAGACATGAGAGCACTTTGGGGCGAATAAGTCTCACAGCGTTATAGTTATATGAAAGGTACTTTAACCTGAAACACAAACTAAGACAAGGAAATTCAGGGAAACTTTTGAGGTACAAATACTTTTTATTTTCTTTAATGGTACGTAGGTAAGCATGGCACAGTCCGCTGTAGATAAATATGTATCAGTATGATGGACTGTTTCTCCATTCAAAATGCAGAGAGAAAAGCATTTTTCCTCATCGACAAAGCAATGAAGGTCTTCAATAATTTTAATGTTCAGGAAACAACAATCGAGATTTTTTTTATTCTATTTCAGTTATGGCATCATTAACTAATACAGTATAATAATCACAAGGTAAGACTGCAAAACACTCATATTACAGAACATGTCGACACAATTATAAATTTGCTAAATTACACATCTTTACCAACAGAGGTTCACAGATTATGTCATACAAACAAACAAATAAAATTTCATGCAATGATACTAGGTATGACAAGTCTGCCTTGAAATTCTGTCTTCTGCAGGACAATCTTCACAAAATGGAATACAGCAGCAAGCCATTACTTCTTCTACTGGCAGTACTGATGATGTTCCTCAGCAACAGTGTAGCTGTGGAAGTGCATCGCAGGGTGTATGAAGGGAGGAATGTATCCATAACCTTCACTCAACAAATGGACAAGGACTCGTCCTACTCATTTGAACTGTACACGTACTCGGAGGACCATGGCTGCGCCTTCTACAGGAATGGAGCAATGGTTCCCGGCTGCCTCACACTGCAGCAATTCAGCCGCTTTTCCGTTCATAGCGTGAGATCACCAACTGACTTGACAGTGACTCTCAGCATAGGCAATATCAGTAATGCCGACAGTCAAGAACACCAAGGATATCTACTGAGTGTGACAGCAGACAGAAATGGCGAACACTACCTCAATCATCACATGGTCCATATTGATGTGCAACGTCCGCCAGGCCCTGCAGAATGCACTGTGAAACCCTCAGAGTATTTAGCTGCATGGAATGAGGTAAGCTGCACGTCTTTGCTAGCCAGCGACGGGGAAGGTACTCTCTACTGCTTTCAACACAAAGAGAAGGCTTTATTCAACGGGCCCCCTGTGCAGCTAAACGATCAGGTGAGACAGACCTTCTGGATGAAAGCGAACCTTCCCATCAACTGCTGCTCATACGAAGCAGTATTTCCAATAACATCCAAGGCCTGCTCCCAGTTTGTGTATCCCATCCCAACACATACCACTGTGTCAGAGAATCCTAAAAGCCCTCCCACCAGCCTAAAAGCACCAGGAACTCAGGTGCCACAAACAAATGCACAAAACACCTCTCCAGAAAGCACACAGGTAATAATCTTAATAACTTTAGATTCAAAGCACCCTGCATATGCACTGTTATTACTACTTTCTCCCTGTCTGATTGCCGTGTACTTATGTTGGTATAACAGACGCATTAAACATACACCAAATGCTTTAGTGGCGGTCTCCATCTACCCGGCATCTACACATACAGTATGAACCAGATACCAAGCAATGCTCTATCAATGTACACTCTTTAAAAAAGAGATGTTGATAAAGTTAATATACATAATGTATACTGTATGACTTGCTTATTCAAAAAAAAACATATTCTAGTATGCAGAAGTGGGGCAATGACATGGGCATTCAAACAGAACAAAATTGATATGAACCATGGCTAAGTAGCTAATGCTTCATTTCCACCACTGATCTTGTTCTTCAATAGAGATTAGTGATTTCCACCCGTAATGTATGCATGCAGAAAAATTGCCCGATTTCCCAATATAGAGACCTTTTGTAACGTCATCGATTCCAACTGCGCAGCATGCCTCGCCCTAGCAGAAACTACAGCATAGCTTGAACTCCCAATCATTGACCCCACCTGCCAAAATATTGAAAATCCTTCATGAAATCCATAAAAATGCCTGGATCACTCTTAAAATTTGATCATCTGTTCTCTGAGCCATTCTCAACCTTTCCCGTCAGTTTAATCCAAATCCATTCACAACTTTTTGAGTTATTCTGCCCATGGAAAAACAAACCAACGAACAACTGCCAAAGAAAACATAACCTTTTCCCTTGGCGGAGGTATGAAAAAAAACAAACAAACAAGAAACACTTGATACACATTATGAACTATATATAAGATATATAGAATCTACCCAGACTGAAAAGAGTATACTTTGTCAAAAGTTACTTTGATGTTACAAGTCACTTCTCTCTCATTCCTTCTTCACAAACTGAAAGTTCAGTTTCTACAATCTCTGCTACAGACTTACAGCACGTATTTATTAGTGACATCGTCATAAATTGTTATGGAGCACAGTTTTAGCATCACTAGTAAACTCATTCATATGTACTTTTATCTTTGACACTTTACATATGCCCGTCAATGTGCCCCCTGTGTCATGTACATGTACCCTGTATTTTTCTCTACACATGAGTTCCTGTCAGTTTCAACACTTTGTAAATAGAATATCCTGTAATTACTTCCTATTAAGTGTAAAGTACTCTGTTATCTATTGTCCTTTTTCTTATTAGACTTCGTTGTTTCCTTGTTTCATTTCATTGACTTCTACATTTATTATCTGAAATACGATATCAAAGTTCTGGTAAAAGTAGGGCACAACGAATAATAATAAATCATATTCGAAATGAAAATGTGTTCCAGTATCAGATAATGTTTCATTATTCTTCGAAATTTTGCGTATGGCAATATGCATTTTTCTTGGTGATATTTGTGTGTAATTAAGCACTACATCACTATGCGATCTTTATTGCATTGTAATGTATATTGAATACTATGCAATTTATACTGCATGAATAGTGTTGGTGCTGTAAAATAATGTTTGGATGAATTTGTATTTTTTGTACTTTAAAACAAGTATTGTTAATGATATGCTCTTGCATCACAAAACGAACAAAAAATCGCACACAATGATTTTGTGTGAGGACTGAAAATAGGTGAAATGGGTCAACCTAGCCGATCTTGACTTTTTCATAATTCCTTAAAGAGCAAGTCTTCTTTTACATTATGCTAAAATTCTGGATCTTAAAACGGGCAGGAAAGTGTGTTTTTTAGCACTTATCTTGAACGTTTTTTGGTAGAATAGTGTGATTAGGTGTGTCTTTAGAGTCCCCTTTTCATTTCTTAAAAACCTTGTACACACTCTTCACTTTCAACTCTAATAACTTTTGAAAGGATAGTGCTACTGCTTTGAAAGTTGGCATTAATTATGGACTGAATGTGTTGATAAGACATGCTTAATTTCAGTTTAATCTGATAATCTCTTCATTGTTGTTTCTCTAGTGGTTTACATCCTGTTTTTTGTCCCATTCATCGCACAGCCAGCACGGCTTGGTAAAGATTTAGCGCTTGAATAGACACTACTTCAGAGCCTCTTTTCTCAGTTCACACTTTTCCTGAGCGTGTGCTTTCTTTCCAATATTTAGATAGGTTAGGAGAGTACATTTCATTTGAGTTATACATCATTTTAAAGCGTAAAGTCTGCTCTTTCAGAATATGCTCTTAACTAAAATTTCATGTCTGGCGACTTTCTGTTCGTTTTGTGATGCAGGGTCACATATATTTGAGTTGTTTGTCTTTTTTTCTTTCCCGTGACGCATGGTCTTACAGCTCACATTCATTTGTGGTTGTTACAGTTGCAATGTGTCCAATGTTCTTTTTTTTCTTCTTCCTTTTTTTGTACATTATTATTCATACAAGTGTACTTACGTTTTGTATTGTAATGTACTTTATGATTTGTCCTTTCAAACTGTTTAACAGATCAATTAATAAATGTTTTACCTTACATTATCTAGTTTCTTTTTATTCAAAAAAAAAATGGAAGCAAAGCATAATTGACTGATTCAAATGTTTCAACAGTTTCTTCTTTTTTTTGCCAATATTTGGAGATTTGGTTGTACATTTTACATCTACTGTGTGCATTTTTGTGAGAGCATGGTGGGAGCTGTGTTTTTACTGTAGCTCTACATCAAGAAATATACCATGAAATCCTGAATCCAGCTAATCACTTTTGCACCCATTTTGTTTGAGCCTCTTTAAATTTCCACATGTAATTAGCATCTTACAGTATTTGGGTTAGTAATGACGGCCTGGTCTCTTATAAAAGGATGTACCATCATTATTGTCATTGTGATCATTTGATTTATTTTGATTCATCATCTTGTTTCTAGCCCTTAGTTTGACAGATATGTTTCTGAATTTACGAACGGGAACTGTACAAAGTATGGTCATAAAGTGTTAATATGGAGACATTTTGAACAGCATATGGACGGAAAAAAATCAATGTTCATGTTTTAGAGACTGTATAAAAAAAGGAATATAAAAGATCGAGCCAGTAGGTGTGTCTGAATATTCGAACTTATTGGTGCAATGGGAGATTTGACAGGTATACCACTGTTCAACCTATGTGTCATAGTTAGCCTTCACTATGATAGAAATTATGTTAAGTTTTAAAAATGTTTACCAGCACCAAAGAAGCACTTGTCATCATGTATAATCATTAATGTGCACAAAGATTGAAAATAAAAGAATTAAATCTGAGTTTATTTTAAAAAAGAATGGAAGTTAGCATGTTTCATTTTGATATACAGATATACATAATAAAGGACAAGTTCTCCTTCATATACATGTGAACTGAGAAAATGCAGCAATATCAATGGAACACGTCAGTGAAAGTTTGAGAAAAACTGGGCAATGCCTTTAAGAATTACCAATTTCGAAGTTTCAGCGCTGTAATCCTTGGATGTGAAGACTACTACAGCTTGTGATGTCAGATGTGTAAAATGGTATAAAGAAAATATAAAGAAATTTGAACACATTTTCACTTTTCTCTGACAATAAAAGAGCACTGGACTTGCATCTTTCAGAAGGCAGGAGGCCATGGAATATCATTACCCTCAACATATGCCAGTGATACATCAAGTGAAAACTTTTTTCAAAAACTGAAATTTTGTGAAATTCTCTTTACATTTTCTTATACATCATTTTACGCATGTGACAACATGGTCTTCTCATCCGGCAGTGACTGCACAGAAACTTAACAAAATCATAACTTTTGAACGGATTGTCCGATTTTCCTAAAACTTTCACAGACGTGTTCTATTAAAGGGTGTGTACAGTTCTGGTCGAGGTGAGGATTTAGCTTTTAACATTTTGCGAGATATTCAGAAACCACTCTATGAGATGTCAAAGTGCATGCAGTTCTAAGGGGTATCAAAAGTTTATTCGATGAAAATCGGTTTTGAAATGGCTGAGATATCCAAAAACAAGGTGAAACAAAGAGATCCTAATAAAGTTGTGGCATGTCGCCTTTTATTATTAGCATTATTTTTTGATATCTCAGCCACTTGAAAACCAATTTTCATCAAATAAACGCTGAATCCTTCTTAAAATTACATGCTCTTTCATACTTCATAAGAGGCTTTTCATTATCTAGCTTAGGAATGTGTTATGTAGCTAAATGTCCAATTTTAATCAATTTCAAAATTTGATTCCAAAGGCAACTCATCACTCCCAAATCCTGTATCAAACTGCAACTCAGAAAAACAGACCTGTGAAATTTTACCATTTTCACTTGACCTTTGACCCTACTGCCCAAAACTTTCTTTACATACATGTAAACACTGGGTGGTACACTGTAGTTCATCATGCACAAATTATATGTACACAAGTTTAATTACACTGCAATGTGTATACATTCAGTCATTTCCTGGATATGGCAAAATAATGGTATCATTTCAGCATAAAATACTGTACAACCAGAAAAGTTCATGTGCATGAAATTTTGAGCCAAGATCAACGAAATTACAACACATCCAACACTTCTTGTCTACACAAATCATTGAATTGGAAATATGTAAAAATTTAATGCCACGTACTAGAGCTAATGGCCTTTCATGCCACAAATATTTCTGATTTTACAGCAGTATAATTTTAGCACTTTAGCCTGACCTATAATCTCATTTCCACCCTTTGATCCACCATGCATCAGTTACAGAAAGCAAAAATGACTTCTTGTTTGTTGCCTTTAAAAATCATGCCCTATCGGCCAGCCATCTAAAATACATTGTACATCCTGGTGTGAACTCCTCCTTTACAAAAGCTTAAACAAGCAAAAGTCAGACAGAGGAACAGACCAATGGCGACAAGCACAAGGAATTACAGCAGTGTATGTTAAATGATCACAACTCCCCTTGGTTACCAAGAGCATGTGAGCAATAATGGTTTATGTGCAGCATGCACAGATGGGTGTACCAGAAAGAGAGACCAGCAGGTCTCAAGTTTCACTTCCTCTCGGGGAGGACCAAGGTCTCGATTCATCTTTCTGACATGACGTAAAGGGCAAAAAATACAGACATGCACACATGCTGTATTAGTTTCACATGCAAACATTATAGTATGTGTCTGGTGAAAAATCATTGATTTTTTTTTTTTGGAAAGATTACAAATAGGGAGACCACTTTTGTGGAGGATGTCCATCACTATTCTGACTTTCTTATGTGAGGTTATTAATGTACAAAGTTTAGACTCACTGCAACTGTGCGAGGAAAACTTCTTCAAATGATATGCATACTGAATGCAGTCCGACATGAAAGTATAAGAGTACATGTGTGTGTGTGTGTGTGTGTGTGTGTGTGTGTGTGTGTGTGTGTGTGTGTGTGTGTGTGTGTGTGTGTGTATCTAGCTATCCACATTAACATACATACATACATATATATGCAAAAATGTGTACAATACACTGTACATATATGCATATAGTGTCTTTGTGAGTGTGTATGGCAAGCTTGGTTCTTTAGGGTGGGATTTCACGGAGCACGCGAACAATTTGCAAAGGACGCGAATGACAAAATCCAACATTCTGAAAAATTTTTCTCCGATTGTGTTCCGACAATGAAGCCGAAAACTATTCTTGCGCAATTTGTGCGAAGTTTCCACGACGTATGTGCGAACGTCGTGTGCATCATTGCTAAAGTACAGCATGTTACGTACACGAAGAACACGCGACGGAAATGCGAACAACGGAAAATTTTCAATTATCATGGGAGAAAATGTACCCAAGGAGAGGTGGAAGCTGCCTTGAGTTGAATTTGTTTTTCTTTCCTCTATTTCTCCTTTCTTTTTCTCTCATTTCTCTATCGTGTGCTCGCCTACATTTTTTTTTCCTCTAGGACCTATCTCCACTAGTAAAGCATTTGATTTTTTTTTGCAGTTCCTCCAACACATAATCTCTATAGTTCAAATGAAATTTTACATACTTTAGACTAATTTTAAGTGTATTCTGCGATTTTTTTTGTATATCAAACATTTCTTTCTCTTTGTTAGTCTTTAATTTCTTTTGTTACTGTAGTTGTTAATAATTGTTTGATGTTTAGATGTATGCTACGATCTTTATTTGTAGAAAGCATATAGGTCATACATCCCCCAAACATGCGCTAAACGTTCGCGAGAATGTCTCAAAAGGTACGCGAACAGTTTGCGATTACGTCGAAAAATGATCGGAAAAACTTCACAGATTTCGCGTAACATACGCGAGACATTCTCCAAAGTTTCGTTTTGTCTGTTTGGGGTTTCACGAACATTTTGCGAACATCGCGCGTGTCTTGCGAAGGTCTTGCGCATATGACGAGGCTTTAAAGACATTTTCGAGAACAATTCACGAGCAAATCACGACCAAGTGTTCGCAAAAAATTTCAAACTCTTTTGAAATTCTCGCCGAAGTAAAAACGACATTTGCGAACAATTGACGACGCTTCCGAACCCTCACGTTCGTTTGGCGATCTTTTGCAGAATAAAATACGAATGCTGGATTTTGCCATTCGCGTCTATCGCAAATCGTTCGCGTACTCCATGAAATCCCACCCTTAGCTGGTTTGGTTACATTTGTTCTGCAGTGGCTCAACAGCTGTTCGTATTATGCACTCACTTGTAATTCCTGGCAACTGGGGAGTGATAGAACTAAACTGCCCTCACTGGCTGGGTCTGCATGCATTTTATGATGTTTCCCCACCCTCTCCATCTTTCTTCCTTACTCTCTCTTTCTATCTATCTCTCCTTTTCTATCTCTCTATATCTCTTCCATCCCTCTCTATATTTTTCATTATCTCTATCTCTATATATTCTCGCTATATATATTTCTCTCTATATTATATCTCTATATTATATTATCTCTATATATCTCTATCTTCATCTCTCTCTCTCTCTGTCTCTCTCTAGTGATTAACTAAAGAAACGCTGCTAGAAATGGCAGAGACAGAGCCACATCTGTAATTCTTTATCATCCAATTTGCAATGGGTGCCAATTTGAGGGGACAAAAAAGCTATACAGATTAAAAAAAACCCTTCTAACCAAACAAAACATTATTTTTGATGTGATAGAAGTGAAATGCAATGGGCGAGTACATGAACACTTGGAAGCTGTCAGACAAATATATATAAAATTCATAGCCTGTGTCTCAATTTGTCAAAATCATTCAAGGTAGTGATACTTCAAGATCAACACTCTAAACAGATAGATAGTGTGGTGATACCACATATTGTCTCCAGCTTCTTGTGAGAAGGGATTAGGGCACGACATGTGCACATCAATACAGTAACATCGTGTTACCAGGTATGTGACATGCTAGAAATGGGTAGCCATTATAGTAATGAATGAAAATCATTGTAATAGTAACAATAAAATAATAATAATAATAATAATGATAATAATAATAATAATAAATATTATTCTTATTATTATTATTATTTTTATTATTATTATTATTATTATTATTATTATTACCATTATTATTATTATCATTATTATTATTATTATCATTATAATTACTATTATTATCATTATTATTATTATTATTATCATCATCATCTTCATCATCACTATTATTATTGTTAATAATAACAATAAAGATAATATCTTAGAATGCATAAAACAATATAAGATGAATGTACACATGGAAACAAAATCATCCTAAACCTTCTATGTTCACATTTATAAGCTATCCTATATTATAGGATGTGATCATGTTCATGCATGGTGATGCTGTGAGCATGTAACTGGTAGGAGAAGGCTTTCTGGCAGTATACTGTACATTGCATCCGTTCCCCACTTCGCATAAAAACTGTCAGTTATCTATCCTTATTCTTCACAGAAGAGAGTGTTTGATGTTTCAATTGCACCGAGGCTATATCAAGTGCATTATATTCTAGGCATCCTGTGGGGCAACCTATTTAGTACATTTGTTGGAATAGATGAAGAAGATATACACGTTATACTTTACAGCTGTTAGCATATTACAGCACACATACAATAAATATTGTAATTAAAAGTGGAAGAAATGTATGTGGATGAGGACATTTGTCACGAATTAAAGTATTGTTTGTTATTGTTTTATCTCTCAAAAAAAAATGATGCATTAGAAAGCTGCAAAGACTAGAGTTTGCCCATGATGCAGGGATTTGCAGTTGAGTAAATCTGGCCAAGTGATGCAATTACTCACCACAAAGCACTTGCTCTGGTCAGTTTTCACTCTTGGGAAAGGTCTTTTCCCCCCTTATGAAAGGTCTTTCCCCATGCTTTTTAAAAACTTTAGAATAACAAGCATACAGATACTGAAAAAAACACCCAAACAAACCTCAGATAAATTCAGAAAAGCTCATCGATAACATTGCACTGTCACATGGTACATAGCATACAGTCACTGGGGTGACAAGTTCTTGTATCTACCAAATGTCAAATGTTCAGGAGAGCCAAAAAAGCATAGCAGCCAAAGCACTGCATCCAATGGAATAGACATGTTTTTTTACATGCCGTGGTGGCTTTAATTTGGGGGTAAGGCAGCTAGGATTTGGACAGGACATCACTTAACAGATTATCTGACCATTAATCCCAAAAAGTCATTTTCACCAAAATTTCAGATACAAGGTCTTGTCGCCCCAGCGACGGTATTCAGAATGTATCAGATTCTACCCCCCCCCCTTTCCTCCCCATTCTCCTTACGACAATTTTCTGAGTTCAGCGCTCTGTTAATTTAAAAAAGGATGCATGAGTTTTAAATAGGATTGAACATAATGACAATGACACTGCAACATCAGTCAGTGAATGGAAGAAGACATGGCGGAGGTAGTTGTGGTAAAATTTGCTGTGAAAGTGCACACATTTTTTTTTTCCCTGCGCACTCTTTCATTGCCATTACGCCTCATTTCAGGCGGCAGTCGTCCGCGAGATTGACGGTGCGCCCGAATCGATCGCGCAGCCACCTTCTCATCAGGAAGTGCGCTGGCTAATGGGCTGAAATTATCAGATCTCGAAGTCATTGATTGATTTTTTTTCCCCTTCTCCCCTTTACCCCACCCCACCTAAAACTAACCAACCACTGTATAAAAATTGCAACGGGTGAAGGGGGGTGGACAGGATTTGTGTTCTCCATTTACCAAACATGGTTCCCAATTTCACTATTAAAGCTTTTAAATGAGGGAATCCATATGGAAAAATATATTGCAAACACTTGTATGTAGCTCTCCTTTACTCTCCACCCATTTTGTCAGCTGGTCTAGGCAAGAACAAATTCTGATACTTTAACCCCTCATCCCTCCTCCCCCCCCCCCCCAAAAAAACAACAACAACAACAACAACAACAACAACAACAAGGAATCGAAATATGAAAAGTGTCATTATGATCATTAGGCCTGTCTTCAGCAGAATGAAGCTTCAAAAATAGCATGTTACTGTGTGGTTAGGAAAGTCACACTGGCAAAAAAAAAAATCAAGAAGTGTAAAGATCGCAAAGTCTAAGCGATCTTTTGTCATCCATTCACACTGGCAACCTAACTTCTCGATATTTGGATCGAGAAGTTTGGGTCACTAGTGTGCCTGCACAAGGCAGAAGAAAGAGTATACAGTCTGATGGCTAGTGATTGTGATGTAACAATGAACACCTGTACATCACAACGACCTCAAGCTTCGGAGGCACCATCCACAAACAGATGGCGGACTGGTCACATCACAAACTTCGCGAAGTTTTCAGTTTTTAGTGTCTACACCGACAAAAGGCAAAAAAGTTTAGCGTGGGTGGGGGAAATATTCTTTAGTTTGCTGGGAAGTTTCACGAGACGTTTTGAGGGAAGTTTGCAGACACACTGGCAAAAGATTGTGATCTTAAACTTTGCGATCTTCTGCCAGTGTGACTGTGGCTATAGAAAAAGATAAATAGAGGTAGATAGAAAATGAGAGAGATAGATAGTGAAAGATTAGTTTGTGAGTGTTGTTGTATCAGTTCTTAAACAGCATCATCATTCTTTTTGTTCTAAACAAAATGTAAAGGAACTACATTGACATAAATTTTGATCAATTTGAATAAAAAACTTTCAGAAAAATGAAAACCAGATATACCTGTGGATTGAGTGAATGCAGCAACATTAGTAGAATACGTCAGTGATGTTTGAGGAGAATAAGATAATCTCTTCACAAGATTTGTGCAGATGTTGCTGGATGAGAAGACTACTATAGATTGTGACATCACATATAGAAAGAAAATATGAAGAGAAGTCCACAATTTTTGTTTCTTTTTTTTAATGAAAAGTACACGTTCTCTTGACTTGTTCTTCAAATATTGAAGGTAATATTACTTCTCCTGCTTTCTGAAAGTATATGAATTTTAAGCTTCTACCATAAACTTTGAAAATCCCTGCCATATATTTTTTACAGTCTTTTTTTTCAAATAGTTCTTCAGAAATATCTTGTTCTTCTTTTTATTTTTCTTTAAACTGTCCATATGAAATTCACAGAAGTGGTGGGGGAGTATAATACACATGTTAACAGTGACCTCTCACGAGATGCAAATATTCACTTTTCCTCATATTCTTACCGCCTGGGCGAAGAAACGCCTCAATTACGTCGTCGGTGACATCATCCTCGCTTCACAGAATAAAAACACAGACTCCTTTGGTACATCAATCCCTCTCTCCTCCGTGGTATCCCCACCGTTGTCATGACGTCAACAATGCCTCAGCCTCATCCTCCCAGCATCCATCCCCCATCTTTCCCTCCTGCTCCCACACATCCCATTCACCTAATTTTGCTCATTACCCCAAAGTCGGTACTTGCCTAGTTTAAAGGACAAACGTCATTTGGGAGCTAAAAAAAAAAAATGCTCATCTTTCTTTGCTTTATGCAGAATTTTCAAACAATCCTCATTTCTCTGAATATCCTGAGGGTATATTTCGAATGACAAGCACTGCCTTATCAAGTATCAATTTCGATTGAATTTACTCAGAAATGCGAAATTCATCCCTTACTTGCGATACATATATTATCAAGATTTTAATTTGATTTGTCTGCAACCAAATCTAAATTTCCCTTCCATAGTTGACTTGATTACGAAACAAGACTAGCTAAAATTTGACTTTATATTGTAATTGTTGACTGTAAAATGATCAAAATGAGTAGATCAATGCAAATTGTGCATTTGATGCTGAATTTCATAATTTATCAATACATCTAAATCAAAGGCAAAATGCTGTGATTGAAACTAAAAGATCCTTTGTGGATGGTTGAGGCACAGAATAAGACTGAGGAGTACAACAAACAATCATTATTGTAATACTACCACACCATCTTGTTGAGGTGTGCTATTAAACAGAATGCCATTTTGTTAAATTTTCCACTGTTCACACATTCATACCTAAAGTTATAATTTTTTTGGTTAACTTTTCCTGTACGTTTCAGTTTCTAACTACAATACCTCCTTATTCAAATAAATTGGAAAAATAAATACAAAACCCTCAACTGTCATTTTAATAGCAGTGCCCAATTTTGCATCTAAATTTTATCAAATGCTAGATGTTGGGGCACTTTGGCATGTGCTGTACAATGTATGATATTTCTCAAAATTCAACTTTACTCAACAGGGATAAAAGCTTATATATTTTCTTGTCTCCTAACATAACATGTGTCTTAAGTGGTTGGTCATAGAGGTGCATTTAAAATCCATGGTCATCCTCTCTGGTAGACTTTTCTGTTTAAAACCTCTCACAAAAAGTGTTAAAAACATGCTCACTTCACTTTCCATTTTAAAGGTCCTGCTTACCTTTGGGAGCAATGATTTACAAAAGTTCAAGATATCACATTTTGAGGCATATGTGTACATGTAGGTCGGTTGTATCACAAAACATCCTACCATATAAAATGTTCACAATAAAGCCTAAAATTTGAGGAGATATCACAATTGTTCTTAATAAACCATAACTGCATATGTTTTGTCTGGAATCATTTTTATTATATTAAACTATTGTTCACATTTAACAATACTTAACATCGATTATACAGGTTCAACCTTTTTCATTGGTGGTTTCTATCTCTGACGCACATTTTGGAACTATTTTGAAGAACTAATGCTGGGTTTTTGTTTCATCTGCAAATGGTAAATTTTGCCTTGAATCATACCGCTGGGAATTTTTGTTGAAGTACCTGAAATATAAAAATGACAGCCAATGTGTCATGTGGTATGGACTTAACCAGTGCCACTCTGGCATTATGACACCTACTACTAATTTGAAGATTATAAGTGATTGGCTTTGATAACGTAGCTTCCCTTTCCGCAATATCTAATCATAAATTTCACTTTATTGCCCTTGATTGACAAATTGCCCTCTATCGACATAGATAGACACCAATTATTCGGTGCTTGATTAATAGCCATCATAAAAACTAATCAAGGGCATGCATAACTCAAAAAAAAACAATGAAATATTCTTTAGTTGTATACACAGGGTACAGGGGGAAGGGATTTATTTGAGTTTAACCCAGAAGGATCTAATAAATTCTTCTGTCTTGGCAAATGCTTTTGAATCCGAGAACATGAGCAGATACAAAAGTACAAAGATGTTCCACAAATTAGTGCCAGAGCCTTTAAGGAACATTTCTGCATGGGTTGACATCCTTTCAATGTCATTTCACATGGTTCATTTCAGACATCAGCATAGATGAGACAGTAATTGACAAGCATTGTTGACCAGGTATATCGTTCAATTCAAAACATTCCCCTTTAAACTCATAGCTATGCCTTTCATTGATTGCACAAAGCTAATGGCACAGGGTTCAATCCCTTGGTGCGAGTCTTGCGTCATATGGTGAGGTCATAAGCCCTGAAATTAAATATACCGAGAAAGAGCTATTCTCTGAAGAAAGAAAATAAAATAACAGAAGAAATCTCTGTGGTTAAATCATTTGAGGAGGAGGATAGGAACTTCACTAGAGTAAATTTCAGAGTTCACCCATAACAGTGCTGCCATCCACAAGAGAAAAGGCATTTATTTATCTAAACGGTGACGACCACGATACAACAATAATAAATATCGTCAGAACGCCTCAAAACCTCCTCCCGCAGCATCACAAACAGACACGTATTCACGCCGAATAAATCACGTAATTTACTCTCCTGGCATTCAGCCGACACTCTGCGTCAAACCGAGCCATTCTATCGGCGGTAACGACAGAGCTGTCCGCATACGTGTCCTCTCGCAATTATGCCCCCCACTGGCAGCCTGAAAGGGGTCGTTTCATCAGAGGAGGCTTGGCGCTTCACCACTTTCTCCCCGCGCCCTCTCATGCACGGTACACCGCCTGCATTTTCTAAAGTCGCTCACGTCACAAACAGACAACGTCATACTGTGTACACACGGCCATAAATAAGGCATTCATTATGCCAACAGTCCAACTACCTGTGTTTGCACCGATTTCATTACATTGACTGCCAGACCTTAAAGGTACTCATCAGCACTGTGGAAGTGGATGAACAAAATAAAAGAAATTGCCATGTATGCATTAACGCATGAATGTGGTCATTAACAACTCATGCTCACATTGATATCATTCTATTTCATTTTAAAGAAAAGTCTTTAAAAAAAAAAAACATTAATGTCAGAGTGCATTGATCCTAGCCCTCACGGAGAGTAAAGACAGAATTGGATTTCAAACAGAATGGTCCACATTTGAATAACAACTGTCTGATAAAAACCACTTTCTAAATTGCCATTTTTTAAAGACCATAACACATTTGTGTGTATGTGTGTGTGTATTTGTTAAGTAAACTACAGATTGACATTATACACACTCTCCGTTGATCAATGCACTGCAGTAAGCATGTACAGTTTGTACCAAAGGGCAAGTATAAATGGTCAACTGTGTATGGCAGATATAATGTAAAATGCTGTAGCCATGGATTGTATGTTGATAAATAACATCCAAAATGATATCACTTCTGAAATCACTGCTAAATCTAAATTGACATGTCTGATTTGACCATAAGAATAATTATACTTCTGTGTGTATCCCACCCTTTGCAAAAGATATTTTCATGAGCAAAAACTACCCTTTTAAAGTTAAAATCTGTCAAGAGATAGCCCCTCCGCATCACACACCAACACATATACATACACACATACAAATACACACACACATACACACACTCAGTAATAGCATGCATAAGATGAAATTCCTCCCCTTTCATTATCAAAATGGAAAAGCAATAAACACCAAGGAGGTAGGGGGGAGCAAATGCCTTAATTCATATCCACTCTCCTCGAATCACTCTAATACAAGAGGCATCGTTAAAGCTGGCTGTTGTCATGGCAACACTTCTCACCCGCGCATTCCTCACTTACCACAGTTTGTTTTCACACAAATGGGAAAGAGTACAAGAGTCGCAGCCACCCACTCCATATCATACTTTACTTTGCTAAAAGTGTGTCTTCCTAAGCAGTAGTTTGAGCACAAAAGCCCGAAGCGAGAGCTTGATGTTGGTGTTAAACCAAGATGTGTCCATGTGTTCTATGCCTTTGAATGTTTCTTTGTATCATCAGTGTTCCATGTCATTCGGCAGTCAATTTGACTGTTGAAGTTGGCAGGTACCATTGTGGCAGAGGGGGGTTGGAAGGAGGTATTCACAGCAATCCTTTAATTCTTTGCCACACAATGAGCGCTCCCCCCCCCCCCCCCATACACAATACATTGCTCCTCCCCACCCCCTCCCCCCTCCCCCCCCCCCCCCCCCCCCCCCTCCGACTCAATTTTACCTGATTCACATGTGAGGTAATGACTCACCTGTGAATTGAGTTGGCTATCCACAGTTTGGGGCACACAAATGCCAAGAGAAGAGACAAAAGAGTGAGACAGATAGACAGATTGAGAAGAGACACAGACAGACAGAAAGACAGACAGACGGATACAAACACAGCGACTGACTTACAAAGAAGAGAAAGACATTGTGGAGACATAAGAGACAAATACACAGACAGAGAAAATACTGAAGGTAGATTGAGAGAACAAGAACGAGAGAAAGGGACATCAAATAAAACAGAGGGACAGACAGACAGACAGACAGCAAGAAGACATGAGAGAACATTGAGAGAAGGGAAAAGGAAGAGAGGGGAAGAATCAAGAATAGAGAGAGACACAGGACAGACAGACTAATAGACTAACAGAGGTGGAGGACAGAGGAGCAGATAGAGACAGAGAAGAAGAGATAGGCAGAAAGTTAACAGTGAGAGAGAAAAAAAAACAACTTGGCAAACAAAGATAATGATGTCATTTATGAGTTTCTCAAATTTCTTTTTCCCCTCATTACATTTATTCAAAATATGTTTCTGTTTCAAATAATTCTAGATAGAGGAACGAACAATCTGAGCAGTTTGTAATCAGATATAGCACTATATAGGAAATTACTTGTATAATATAGACAGAGAAAGAGGCAGAGAGTGAGGGAGAGAGAGGCAAACTGAAAGACAGAAAGACAGGAATATATCATAGGCAGACTGACAGAGACAGACACATGACACACAAACATACACATAGAGACATACAAACACAATGCCGTGTTTCCACTGACAACATGTTCCAACACTTCCATATCTTGAGTAGATCGACAGGAGCACCATTCAAAGTCCATCTCATCACTTTCTCAGAATGACTGATCTACACTTTGTACTCCAAGGCAAACTATCCTCATGGAGTGTTTAGACATACTTGTACATTACTCGACACCTTTTAGGCATCAAACATCACCTGGGGAACTCTTCCAACTTTGCCTGAAATCGTTACAATGACAGTGAGAGGCGCTATAAATTCACTTTACACCTCACATTCCGGCGACACGACAACCTCTCCCACTATTACCACCTAGTGATCTCCTTTGATCCGGCAATTTTCCTTCCACAACATTTAAAGGACAAGTTCACCTTTGAATGTACTTAAGTATGTGGATTGAGTGAATGCAGCAATATCAGTAGAACAAATCAGTGAAAGTTTGAGGAAAAATGAACAATCCATTCAAAAGTTATGAATTTTTACAGATTCTGTGCAATCACTGCCGGACAAGAAGAAAACTACAGTTTGTGTAGTCAGATGTGTAGAACGACATTGGACAAAAATAAAGAGATTTCCACAAAATTGTTTTTTCTATTTAAAGAAAACACATTTCCTCAACTTGTTTCCAACATATGTTGAGGGTATTATCATTCCATCTGCTTTCAAGAGGTATTTGAAAATCAAGTGCTCTTATTTCATGTGAGAAAGGTGTAAATACGTTGAATTCTCTTCATATTTTCTTACATCATTCTATGCATGTGACATCACAAGCTGTAGTAGTCTTCTCATCCAGCAATGGTAGCACTGAAACTTCATACATGCATGACTTTTGAACAGATTGTCCAATCTCCCTCAAACTTTTACTTACAAGTTCTATTAATGTTTCTGCATTTACTCAATCCATTTGTATATTACGGTGAACTTGTCCTTTAATCACACCAACTACTTGGCTATTCAACCACTCTAATTTTGCATTCAAGTATATGATTTGCATCAACTGCATGCATTATGGAATGATATTGCTTCAAGCCATGCATCTACTGAGCAAGCTCTCATTAATATGTAGGGCAGCAGCCTTCATGAGCAAACCAATTGAAACAAGACTTCAGGAGACATTGCCTCCCGTATGCAGCTTGAAAAGGAGAGTGATTTTGATGAGCATGCACAACAACAGTTTTTGTTTTTGTTTTATTCTCAAGGGGCAAGTCTGAAGAGTGAAGAGGCTGGCTATGAACCATGTGGGGACACATGAAAACGTGTAACAGCCACTTGTTTCTCTACAAAATGTGTCTCAAGTTGGTGACCTACTTGCAAAAGAGTATGTAACATGATCCCCCCTTGACTGACACATTTCAGTCACTTGCAAACACAACATGTGTTTCAAGCACAGAACATTCCATTAAGAAATGCCTCAGAATAGAACATCCCCACTCTGAAAAGAGGTACGTGAGTAGAGTTTTTTATCAAGCTTCAAAGGTTCAAAAGCTTCTGAATTTAAAGGCAGCATGTGGTATACTGATCATACACACTGCCTGGTATACTTTGGTTTAAAAGACAGTCTACGAAACATTTTTCACCAAAGAAAAAGTCAATGCAAGGCCTGTGTCTGCATTTTTGGTATTTTGATAAAGATTTGGTTAAAGACTGAACAATTAAACAGAACAATACTGATAAAAAGCTTGGCAATGCTATGACAAAACATTACTCAAACTTGTGAAAATAAAGAGAAAAAGGGCTCCACTTGAAGGAAATAGGGGAAATAAGATATGGACAAAATATAAAGGAGTCAGATTTCTCCTTGGCATGTAAGCTCTGTTTTTCACCGAGATTTATTCAGAGTAACATAGAAATCAATTTAATGTAAAATGAGCTTGACTTGCATCGCATGACAGTGCTAACTGGAGAATGTAATTTCATTGAAGTGTGACAGGATAACATTTCTGTGAATGGAAGCAAATATGTTAAATGGAGAATGCTATCTTGAAACGCAAACAGATCGTATCTTTTACTGAAAGAGAGAATATAGAGAGGCTAAAAAAAAAAAGAGAGAAGTCTTCTCCAACGAGGAGAAGTAGCACTGATTACTCAGGCATCTGCGTGATTCCACGTCGCGTCGTATCATCTGCGGAAAACAAGAGTTGAATGACTGCATCACCGAGTTCTGAACACGTTCCACCGTCTCGGCTTTCTCATTATCCCCATCCTCCCCCCCCCCCCCCATCCCACCTTCCCATCCCGCTAGACCTGTCTTCTCCTGCTATGTGTATGAATTCATAAGGCATTGCTCTCCCACTTATCAAAACACTTAATTGTGGCAGTAAACACACAAGAGGATTTGGCGTGCTGGAGGATTTCAACATCCAGGCCGGCTTCGCTTCCAAAATGGTGATCGGCTCTTGCCTTTCTTCTGGCCGTGCCAGCCTAGCGGTCTATGAATGCAAAATCGACGAGGTATCTTGGGTGGGAGGAAAGAGAGAGATAAACAATCTTTGCAGCACGTGGAGGGAAAAAAAAAAGAAAACACCCCTCAAGAAATACAATCCCGTGGAGAACGTAATGACAGAGATAATTTCGGTGCCACGCACGGCACAAGACGACACTAGGCAGCATCACCATACACCACGAAAAGGCGAACGGGACGTATCCCCAGTCCACTCTGCATTCTGCATGCGTTACCCCCCTCCCCCCCCCCCCATGGATGGCGGACAAATTGATGCGACATCCTCCTCTTCAGATACCACACACCCAATCTCCTTTCACCTGTTATGATTGGTGTCCAGTTGATGCACCCCTGTGAAGGTTTCCCCCCCCCCCTTCCTCCCTCGAGGGAGAGTCTTACAAATTGCAAATTTCTCACGTTTCTCCCCATATCCGTCGTTCCACTCCCCGTCTCCGATGTCCTCATCAAGTCACTGTTATCCCCATGAATCAACCACGTTCTCTCTAATCTTATCTGTCGCTGTGTATAATCATCTATTTATCTCTTTTGGCATGCTGTTTTCTCTCTTTCTCTCTCCCTCTCTTGCTCTTTGACCCCTTTTCTCTCCTTTTTCTCAATGGCAAGTCAGTTCTAGTGATACTCTACCACAAACCAATCTCCTCTCTTTCTTTGCCCCTCCCCCTTGTTATCTTCAACTGTTTATCAAACAATCTACCCATCTATCTTGCTTCCTTCCTTCCACTACACGCACATCATCTGTATATATCATACATATCTAAAGCTGCCAACATCAACACATCAGATTTAGAGGGGTTTTTGAAAAGCTACCACGGATATTGTAGCCCCTACTTGTGTGCTTCATTGTACCACAAATGGGCAATAATTACATCCAAATCGGCGAGTCTTTTCATATATCCGCTTGTCGGAACTTTCAATAAGACGTCTGATATTTCAGGCGGCTCTTGCAGTGACGTGGAAGCTCTGACTTATATCTCAATCTGGCTGCCCATCAAGACATCAGAGACTAATCTGGGCAGGGTTTCATGAAACTTGTCTGTCACTGAAAGCTGTTATAAGCTACTGAAATCCTTGCATCTGATTGGCTGGCAGGAAATTTGTCAGTGAAAATATCTGACAAAACGCTTGATGAAATGCCCCCCTAAATGCATGTCTACCCAAAATGATGACTTTATAAGTTGCAATGTTGAATGTGTCAAATACAATTACCTCTCTACGTCACATATATTCTTCATCCATGTGCTTATATGTTTACTTATCCATCACGTCTAATCATTGTTGAGTTTCACTCTTTTCTTCTACTCCATGGTCTGCCACTCCCAGGAAAGTACAATCAATCCAGCGATCTGAAAATGCAGGCACTGCTGTGTGTGCCACATGGTTTCGCGCTTGGCGATTCATGCCAATAAAGAGTGGGTATGTGAAGCGGTTTCCAGGCAAAAGTGCAGAATCACTTTGTGGTTTGGTTCCTAAGAATTCTTCACAAATACTCTGCCATACATAATCACACACACACACACACACACACACACACACACTTTCACACACACACACACACACACACACACACACACACACATAAACTCAATCTTAACCTTCTTTCTACTCTTGTATGATGGTGAATAAAGTAAAAATGAGGGCAACAATTCAATTTGATTGTATTTGATTTGTTTGGGTGATTTTTTTTTTATTCAACAAATTTTGTTTTTAGTATAAAAAAAAGGGATCAAGTAAACAAAAAAAGAACTGTTCCGATGTTCATTCTCTTCTTTGCAAATCAAGTCAATACATAAGACACTGCCCCTAGGGTGGAGACACATGGAGACCAGTGTAGAGGAAGTGAAGATACACTGTAGCTTGTACACAGACACAACTTAGTACCCTCTATAAGACTAAATCTCTCATGCTCACACCACCGCAGGGGCGGATCCAGGAATTTCGTAAAGGGGAGGCGCCTTTACAAATTGAAGGGGGTGCATGCCCCCCCCCCCACCATTACTTTCTTTTTGTTTTTAAAAGATAAAAAATAAAGAGGGGGCGCGCGCCCGGTGTGCCCCCCCCCCCCCCCCCCCCCCCCGAATCTGCCACCGTCACCGGAAGACAGACACCTCGCTTATCTCTAGCATCCCATCTGACACGTCATTCCGATTGATTTCCGATTGACTATCAGTCGCACTCGAGGGGAGAAAAATCATTGGTTTGCAGAAGATGGAAGCTATGAACAAGACGACAATGTCGTTTCTTCCCTTTACACTCTTGTCCTTCCATCTTTCTGCAATTATCGACAAGAATGGCTGACAAAATGACAAAAAGCTAAATTGCAGTTTGTGATTGTACAAGTGAGCCTGAGGGAAGAAATAATGACTTGCTTGTACCACCAGCACATAACACGTCACTTGGTATATTCCAACATGGAAATAAGACAACACAGTACTTCACTCAGCCATGATGACAATAAAAATGCACTGATTTGAAATTGAATAAACACAAAATATGAGATTTTTCATCATTTCTTTTAATGAAATGATTACTTTAAACAAACACAAAAACACATCAATCAGATTACCAATTTCTATAATGAGCATACCTCTGTATACTTATTTTGACTGTTAACTTGGCCAAACCTACCAAAGTCTTCATTATATTTGAAGAAGATGCTCCTTACGTCATATCAGGATGTCAACAAGATACAGGGTTGGAAAACAAACTAAAGGAAATAACCACTAAATTCACAAACAAAACAAATAAAATCGTTCTTCTGTAAGTGTGCAAGTTTGTTCCCGTAACATGCCCACAATAGAATTGCCCCAAATGACAAAAACAAGATAAAAGAAAACACACATACACAGCTTTGAACAAAAAGATGCTGAACTTTCTAAAGATTGCATTCAAGAATAGCTGTGATCATTGTCTTCCAAGGGTACAATACAAAATGCAAAGTCATTAATGCCATCGTTATTATAATCACCTAGAGGCATTTCTCATGAGTGCGGGAGTAATCCCCAAACCAAACGCTTTAGTGACCTTTCGCGGTGATTGTGGGGGAGGGGGGTATGGTTTGTGACATTGTGGGGTTATGTTTCTTAAGGTTTACTGGTTTAAGCTAAAGATTCTTCTTTACATGGAGATGCTGCCATTTGCATTATTGTGCGATCGTATCGACACATTTACAAGAATAGTTCAGTTTTTCTCATGTAGCGCCATCGCAGGGTGGTATATTTGCATAATTTCACAACTTGCAACCTATAAAATTCAACTCCATATGAATATCATTCAATAATGATCACAAGAGATCAAACTTCTTTGCATCTGAGGGCATATAAACTTTGTATCCTCACCAGTACCTTGTGCAGACCTACAGTAATCTACCAATGAATACCAATTATGACTGTGCATATTTGCAACCCTGCATTCACAAAGCCCACAAAATGTCAGTGGATATCAAACTATTTGAGAAAAGGTCAGATTCTAGAAAGATGTGATTCTGTAATCTGATACATCAAGACAACAACAACACAGGAAAATCACCCCCATGTGATTTTCCACGGGTTTTGCAACACAGGGTCACATTGTGGAGACATATTTCTTCAAAGATCAGGATGCAATTTAGTGGAAAAACAAGCAAAAGCCACACAACAAAAAATTGTACAATAACAATATGGATATCTTGAGTAGTCTTGCCCCAGCTATTGCAAATTGTGTTGGACATCTCTGCCAGGTCTGTCTGGCAACTTCCCAATGTTTTTAATTTTTTGTAGCCGGGAAAAAAAAAAAAAATCCTCAAAATTCGCAGCAGCGGCAGCGGCGACGGCAGTGGCGGGATAGTCCAGCGTGCAAATATGCACGCGGTGAGACATGCGACCCATCTCGGCCAGCGAACCAATCATTTGATTACAATCTGTGTCTCTGGTTATTGGCAAACGTCACGATCGGCCTCTCAGGGAGGTATCAACACCATGTGCCCTGGAGCGCTAGAAAAAAACAAACATATAATCTAAAACCATCTTTCTATTTTACCTTCCTCCCGAAATCTTTAAAAAAAAAGAAAAAAAAAACAGAGGACATACAGACGAAAGTGCATTCGTCACGCACAAAGGGAAAACGCATCACTATTTCTTCAGATGGAAAACAAATATTTTTAGTTACAGCAAAAGAAGCAATACCACTTTTAAAATCAAACCCAATGTTTTCCTCCTCTTTTACGAGTACTTCATCACTGGCTGAGAGGCAAGAAAGTGTAAACTGCTCGGTCCGTATGCATATTACACGCAGGTTCTACACTGACCACGTGACCACACGTGCGTTTGCATGGGACACCTCAGAGATGCTAGCTATTGAGCCTACCAAAATTCAACAATTAGCACAGCATGACAACCATAATAGATTCTTCTTCAAATATGCCTTGGTCAGAGAAATGGAGACCGTGCAGAGAATCCATCAAAACCGATACTAAAGCATGACTAGGGAATGTCTGCTGCTTACTGTACAACGAGAAATGCTCGCGTGCATTTTAATTTCGTGATTTTTGCGAGCGCCAAGATTCGCAAAATTAAAATGCACGCGAACATTCTTGTCTATAATATATGCATTGAATGCCAGTGGCAGTTCGCGAAAATTTCACGCCGCAAAAAAAGCCGTCGGCTCCAATTCACGAAAAATTAATGCCACGAATATATCATGTTTTACAGTACTATAAAGCAAAATATTTTCGCAGCATGAAATTTTCACGAATTGCTACTGAAATTCAATACATTTAGTGTAGACAAAGAACTTTCATGTGCATTTTAATTTCATGATTCTTGGATCTCGCGAAATTTGCAAACTTAAGATGCACGGAAACATTTCTGATTTTACAGTACTCTAAAAAAACAAAAGCTGTTGACAATGCATTCAGTGACAATAATACTAGTGCTACAGCTGTAATGTCATTCTGTGTTTTATTTGGCCTTTTCAATGATAATAAATACTAATAATAATGACAATAACAATTATAAAAATAGTAGTAGTAGTAGTAGTAGTAGTAGTAGTAGTAGTAGTAGCAGCAGTAGTAGTAGTAGTAGTAGTAGTAGTAGTAATAATAATAATAATAATAATAATAATAATAACAAGAGACCCGCGGGTCACGCGCTCACCTGAGTATCGCAATTTCACCTTCCATGCATTCTTGCACACTCTTACCTGAGAACATTGGAAACTTAGGTCTGCATATGGATCCCCCCTCAACTCCTACCTGCTACCTGCTAAGTTTGGTCAAAATTCACCATGAGGTTTTCAAGAAGAAGATGAACATGTACAATTCAGGCTCCATTACAACTGTAGGACTTTTCCCCATCCCTCTCCTGGGTCCCAAGGGGGGGGGGGGGGGGGGGGGGGGCACCCCTGATTCCACCAAACCCATGAACAAACTTGAAACTACAGTCATCAATGTACTAACTCATAGTATCAGCTAAGCCCTATCACTTCTGGTTCTAGAGAAGATTTTTAAAGGTTCCTTAATTTTAGTGTGTTTGGGCCCCCCTGGGGCCCCCCAGGTGGGCCATGGTGCCCATTTGAACAAATTGAGATCCTATCCCCCTAGGAATGCTACCTGCCAAGTTTGGTGAAAATCAGTCATGGGGTTCTCAAGAAGAAGATGAAAATGTAAAAAGTTTACGCACGGACCGACGCACGACGCACGACGTACGCCGGACGAAGAGCGATCGCAATAGCTCACTTGAGCCTTCGGCTCAGGTGAGCTAATAATAATAATAATAATAATAATAATAAAGTAAATTCATGATGCGACATATCTATCGCTACCGATACTTTTCGTTTCTTTACTATTTTGGTTCCACTCTCTAAAGCAGTTTCAATTCAGAGTTTATTTCATTTTTCGATGAAACATACCAAGCACACTTGCATATTTAAAATATGTTGTAGTAAATGTCATCTGCTTGTTCATTCATTCATGTGTGTTATCATAACCAATTCATTACTTTTTTCACATCAGGCACCATGTCTAATTTTGTTATACCAACTCACCTGATAAGTCATATTGTAAAATATGTAACATGCTTACTTGTAAAAAATGCATTCATATATCATGTCATTGACTCATTCATATTTATGTATCCATATATAGCTACATTGCACTGGTCGAAATTAGAACGTTTGCATTAACTCAATTGATTTGTCTGCTGATTCACTGCACTATTTGTTGTAGTCAAACATCAACACTTTTGTTTGTTGGTTTGGGGCTTTGGTTTTGTGTTTTAGTTTTTGAAGACAGCCTGGCAAACGAAAAAATTCAACGCTCACTGGCATTTGACCCTTGGCTTTGCGATGTTTGTTGACTGGCAATCACTCTGGAGTGCTTTCTTTGAAAATTGGTATGAATGTCAGGAAACTAATCACTGATGAATAGGGATCACTTAATCATCCCCCTAATCCCTATAGTGTAACAATGGTCTTCGTATTGGACTGAGGTACATACATTGGTATTGCTAAGTTTCGTTGTTCATTTGCTCTTCGGAAGAAACAAAGTAATTCAACGCTTATCATGCTGTCATGCTAAAAAATTCAAATTTAAATTTAAAAAAAAAATGACAAGCTTGCACGAAATCCAATATTCAGGACACTTTGGTTGCCTTTTGATACTTAACCCAATCGCTAGCTGTCAACTGCAGACAGTTTCTATTTTGTGTGTGTGTGTGCGTGTGTGGGTTTTTTTTTTTGTGTGTGTGTGTGTGTGTGTGTGTGAGAAGATGTTAGTAACATTTGCAAAATAACCTGTTGTAGCATTATACTCATGGCCAGTTCATTAAAGTCTATACTTTGTGATATGAGAGCTGGAATTACAAGATACAGTCTATCATAAAGAGCACACAAAATGCAGTTTTTCTCGAAATAAATCATCAAGGGGGAAAAACAATTCTGTGATTGTGAAGTTTTCGATGGGGGTGGGGGGATAAAAATACACAAATAGGAAATGAAAAATGGCAAAAACAAGTCAGTAATTCAAGGTAATGGCGTCATTGATACCCTACTCCTGTGTGGCTAGTTCTGCCCATTACCTACAAAATTTCAACAAGGGGACACAAGAAAATATACATATGAGTGGGCTTTTCCACAAATTATGAAACACCTATATACCCTCAAGTCACATCACACCTCCTTGGAATATATATGACTGCTTTATTCTCACACATTCAGACAGAAGGGGGTAATTTGAAGATAACTCTCACACCTTGCACTCGGCTTGAAGAGATAAAAAGGATAATGGAGTATCGAGGGACTCAACTTTTGTAATTCGGATATGGGATACTTGCATAAAGTTGGACTCAAGGAGAAAAGTAAAGCCCACCTCTAGTTTCTCCTGTGTTAATCTTCGATCCCATACTTGTATCGCATTAGGATTGTATCCAACATATGTAACACATAAAATATATGAGATAATTGGGGGAAAGGCCTATGGTGGGAAGAGGAGAAATGCAGTGCAGGGAACATTACAACTGTATGAAAACTATAACATTATGACATCACTTCTTAATTATTTCTAATCATCATATAAAACAAAAAAGTAATATTGACCAAGTTACTATCAATAGAACATCCATGTCACCTTGCAATTTTGACTTCTGGCACTTTGACAAGCGGTTGTCCTCTCCTCCACCTCATCCCATCAACTTTCCATTCCCTTCTTTATCTTCTTATTTATTTTTTTATCATCATCTCCTTCCTCTCTCTCCTTCTCTCCCCCCTCTTCCACCTTACAATAGTTACATATCTTACTTTTCTTTCTCTCCTTCTCTCAATATACTCCTTCTTTCATCTCTCCTTCTCTCTCTCTCTCTCTCTCTCTCTCTCTCTCTCTATATATATATATATATATATATATATATATATATGTGTGTGTGTGTGTGTGTGTGTGTGTGTGTGTATTTATATATTTCTTCCTCTTTCTATACCTCTCTATATTTCTATTTCATCTCCCCTCTCTCTCCAATCTCCATCATCATCTCTGTTCCATCTTGTCATGCTTCTTCTATTCCCTTTTATCTCTTTCTTTCTATCTTTCTCTCTCATACCCATTCTCTTCCCAAACTCCCCCCTCAGCCCCCTTCCCCCCCCCCCTCAGCCCCCTTCCCCCCCCCACTCCCCCCCCCCCCCCATCTCATCTGTTTACATGAGGGGCCTCTGATCTCATGATTGGCCAACAATGAAGGCACTTATCAGCACCTGACCGACCATGTCACCCCATCTTCCTCCTCCGCATTCTTGGATTCCACCAGATATCAACATCACTTCCACAGCAGCCATCAGCCTTCCTTCAAGGCTGAATGGCCCATTAATTTCTTCTTCCTCCCTTTATCTTTGTCAGTGTACAGTATATATAATGATGTTTCATCAACTACACTGTCCTGATTTTTGCTGTCAGAGCAGCAGGTGCAGTCAAGCTGGAAGGACAAGACATCTCTGCGACCTCAATTTTTACGAAAACATTACTTAAAGTTCAAGGCACTTGCTGTTACTTGTAAGTTACTGGAAGCATTGAAAACAAAACAAAACAAAACACAAACAACAATATCACCCTGGAGGGAAGAGTTATGACATTGTTGGAATATCAACTATGGTCTTGCTTTTATTATGAAGACAAGACATTACTTTATTTTTTTCATTATGGCACAAAAGTGATCTCATTACACACACACACACACACACACACACACAGAGGAAAATAAGAATAAAAATACACATTTGAAATGTTTCATGTTGTGCACCACAACAGTCTAAGTGAGTTTGGCCAGTACACATCCTCCAATCTAAGAAACTAACACAATCACATTGTTTGTCCTGGAATTCACCAGACGTGTAAAAAAAAGAAAAGAGAAGAATGATGAGAAGCAGAAATATTATCATTTGTATATCTATGGATAGAATTAGAAATACTTGAACTCTTTCATCTTAACGCACAAACACCATCATTTATACAACAACAATGAAAATATCACTCTGAAAGGAAATCATGAAAACACCAATTTGAAATTTTTGATGTTGAGAACCACAAAACTTTAGGTAGGTTTGGCCAGTGCAGGTCTTCCAATCAGAAAAACTATAAAAAAAAAACACAGTTGGCATGTTACACATTGCTTGGCTGATATTGACACAGGGTACCCTCAAACAATCATGCTACAAATCTTGGTACGGTACATTTGTACACATCTCTATCAAAGTACAAAAGATATAATCACCTATTTTGTTTCTCTGTAGAAAAAAATGGTAGACAACTACCAGATACTGATCCAGTAGAAACCCTCCCATTATACCCACGCAACCTGCCATCCAGTAAAATACACAGGCCCATTCACACACAAGAGTTAAAAGGTTTTTTTTTTTTTTTTGTATGTTTGTTTGTTTGTTTGTTTGTTTTTATCATCACCATGCACACATGAATTCTGTTTGAAATGGTTCAGATGTAAAATAATAATAATAATAATAATGATAATAATGATGATAACAATAATAATAATAACAATAATAATCATAATAATAATAATGATAATGATAATAATAATAATAATAATAATAATAACGATAATAATAATAACAACAATAATAATAATAATAATAATAATAATAACAATAATAATAATAATAATAATAATAATGATAATAATAATAACAATAATAATAATAATAATAATAATAATAATAATAATAATAATAATAATAATAAAATGACTTGGCTGAGAGAGAAGTACTTTAAACAATGACCTCAGGCATCCTCACACTGGACCTGGTGTGGTCAAATTGCATCACAGGATAAACACAAATATTTTTTACAAATTTTTGATTTCACACATTGCACAAGACAAAAAAGTCTTACAAGAGTTTGAAAAAAAGATCAAGATGGATCAATTTTGCATTTTGACACAGATGACGATAATTCAGGAGATCTTTTTTGTGTGTGTATCCACACTCAAACACCATTGGCTTTTGCACTGAGTTGCAAAAATGGGTATACATGTATGTGAAAACTGTTCAATTCAAGTGTGTGTGAACCATGCCCAGGCAACCGGCCATCCAATAATCCATAGCTTTGATGTCTTTGGCAAGGACAACAAACTCGATAATGTTCATTGGTATCTATATTGACCTTCTTTTTTTTTCTCTCTCTCTTACAGGACCCTACAAATACTTGCATACTTCATCAGTAGATGTTGAATAACACCTGAATGACGTAGGGGCAAATTTGAGATCAAAACACCACCATATGATATAAGGTATTGAAAAAAAAAGTGCACATCACTTAACTTTCACTTTAATTTCACTTCTCAGTGAGGATATGAATGTCTCCTGCATTCACTTCGGATGGATTTGCAGAATTTCTCGCGCACATGTTAACTTAGCGGCCGCATCTTCGATTGTGGCAAGGTGTTCACCGAGTGAGTCACTATGACAATACTGCTAATTTATGTTC
The DNA here is from genome assembly GCF_040938485.1 of Diadema antillarum. Classification (NCBI taxonomy): domain Eukaryota; kingdom Metazoa; phylum Echinodermata; class Echinoidea; order Diadematoida; family Diadematidae; genus Diadema; species Diadema antillarum. The sequence goes on from NW_027270932.1 coordinate 790,751, forward strand.
ACCAGTCCTCCCATCGCCCCCAGTATTCCTCCTCCCACCCCCCCCCCCCCCTCGTCCTTTTCCATCACAGACGTAATCGCTGTGAATATATTCTGCGGAATGCATTAAATGATTTTAATGAGTTTTCTGGTTTGCGGGTGAAAGTGTAGGGAAAGACTCCATGGGTTACAAGGGAGGGGGAGGGGGGAGAAAGAAGCACTTGAAGAGTTTGTTTGCAAAAACTGTTGTCCATATTCGCCAAATGGAGATATTTGCGATTAAAGTTCAAGAAAAATAAAGAGAATAATAAGAAAATGTTTGTTTCTTTTGACCATAACTTGAAAAATATACCTTTATATGTAGTGACCAATATATCATTTAAAAGGTATTATTTTGTACTTTATGACAGAGATCGTACTTCAAAATCTTCAAAAATGGAGTTATCAGTTTTTGCAAACAAACCCTTCACTTGTATCTCTTCTATACTGTCTGGGGGCGATATACTACCAACTATCCAATCTAGGGCAATATACTTCTCTGGGCATGTCTGTAAATAGACCAAACATTCCACTTTTTCTTCTTGTCCCTTTCTCCATTCCCCTATAAACCCTTTCCCAACTAATCAATCAAACAAACATATCCACAAACCAACTTAGAAGGAAGAAGGGGGTCAAAAATTTAAGAGAAAAAAAAATCACAGGAGAAGACAAGTTACCAGACATTTATGACACTTTGTGTAATCAAAACTACGGAGTGAGTCATGGGCAGTAGGTAAACAGTGACATCTCCACATGTAACCAAAGGAAGGGCGATAGAAGAGGTAAATGAAGTGATTCAAAGCAATGCCACAATAAAGACCATTTACATACGCTGGAAAAGTGTGACTGGAATCGCGATTCACACTTGGATTTTTTGCACTCGTGCTTACACTTACACAGGCAAAAAAAAAAAAATTGTGATCCAAATCACACTGTTTCACCGAGAAAAATCACATCCCAAATCGTATCGTTTAGAGCGAGGCCAAACTACATGTATGTAAGTCTCTGAGTGTGACCTGACTATGACTTACAGATCAGTATTTTATCTGTCCTGACTGCCTCAAATTGTTCGACATGCACCTTGCATTATGGGATATAAAAGACCAGTTTTTTTCTTTTTGGGTTTTTTTTTGCACAGCATTCATACACACTTCTTGCTGCAAATTATCACAACTATTCAGAAAAAAAAAGCATGACTATTTCAGAAAACTCACACTCTCAGTGGTGCGTGGATCGTGATGGGAGTCTAACAATATTACAGATGTGGTTATCATGTCCACACACGTATAAAGACCATTTTTCTTTGCATTGCAACTCAAATCGCAGCCCACATAATCACAATTATTGGTTGCTGTGTGAATGGGCCTTCTGCTCCCTCAGCTACCAAGGAACGTTGCTGTGGCGGAGAATTGACGTATGACATAACTCTGTATTTGATGTTCCAGCCGCAATGTCCCCCCCCCCCCCCCTTCCCATCAAAAGGCTCCTTGACTGCAGAGGGTGACTTCATAAAGAGACAGGTCTGTACACACACTAGAGGCCATTATCTAAATTGTGTTTCCAACAGGACAACAAAGCAGAACCATGAGACACCATCGTTTCTGAAGAGGGTATGTTGAGGCGGCACGCAGTCTGGCGCAGTCCCACTCCAGTCCCAAAAACTCTGCTTTTAAACAGATTTTTGCCTCGTAATTCGGAGATGTTTAGCCGTGTTGAGGTGACTTGTCACTTCATTGTGACTCATGATGAATACAACATTGAGAAAAATCTAACAGAATGGAGAAACACTAGCAAAGCATACGATTCAAACGAGGAAATAATGAAATCTTAAAGTTTGGCATTCTTTTAAAGAAGAAGAAAAATTCTACAATACTCATATTTTACACTGGACTTTAGTATACAGTTGTAGTTAAATTCCTGCCATTTTGTTTGACTTTACTCTATTACTGCTGACTCAAGTGACGACGAGTGTGCATTTTTACAAAGGAACCTCAAAAAAAAAATGCCAGAATACAAGTTGTATGTTATCGCCAAAATAATCTCAGTTGCAAGGATGACACTATTGCCTAAATGACAACTACACAGAATTAAATGAATCATTTTTCTTCCTGTCAAACAGATTTTGCAGAAATTCCATTAAAAAGAAAGTCTGTCAAAGCAAAGACAGATCTTGCAATAGAGAGACGATCACCTGAGTGGTAAATTGAAATAAATTTTCGACTCGTCAAAGGACAATCTGATTTTGCTACATATACACACATTTCCCATAGACACCTGCTCATGTATACTGTACTCTGCAATGGGTTAAGATGTGTCTAAAGCCACACAACAGCACCATTGCTATAATGTGGGAGATACCACTCCCTCTTCTATCACTATTACAGTATGTTTCCCCACCCGTTAACAAAAAATGCAATCACATTTCCACATTGATAACTTTCAATATGATTAAACTGTCTGACTGTCTGCGGAATCCCATTTCAGGGTCCAAAAACATAACATCATTCTTACCTACAGATGTTTTGCAGAAAACCCCATTCAATATGGTTAAGTGGTCACAGAAAAATGTGGATCATTGTAAAGAATGTCATGGGTCTGATTCTTCCACGTTTAGCACTATGATGCTCTTGGAACTGCATGTTCATTTGTGAACACAATGGACAGAACTTGGAGGGAAGGGATTCCTGACATGCTCTACAAAGATCCTCATTTCTCTTTGACCACTGAAGCAAATCAGATTAGGTTTTCTGTAAGATGTTGGTAATGAGTTATAGTTTCATATCCTGAAATTGTATTTGGATTGATTCACTATTTTTAAAGTTATCAGTGTGAGGAGTCCATTGTCGTTGTTTTTTTTTTGTTTTTTTGAGGGGGGGAACATACGATAATATTTACTAAATCATTTCTAGATGCTCAGTTTGGGAAATGCAGATGATGACATTAACCCATTGAGGACGGACTGATTTTGCTACAACATGCATTTCCCATAGACACCTGCCCGAGTATACTCGGGACTCATCCTCAATGGGTTAAACATTGAACATAGAGAGACATGGGGGGGGGGATGCTGACACAGGTAGTGGAATGTATGGTAATTTGCCACCACAGATAATAATCTTTATGATGGACACACACACACACACACACACACACACACACACACACACACACACACACATAACATCATGTAGGCAACATAATCACAAATTTGGTGTAAAAATCACCTAAAATACCTTTTAGGACTTGTTTTGGACTGTGATAAAAGATATGTTGGGAAGCTCCACAATGATCCCAAAATGTTTCTCACGATTGTACTTTTCTTGTAAAAAAAAAAAAGAGTTAAAACAAGTTCTGATTCAATAGAAGATTGTAGACAATTCTGTTACTAAAATATCCATCATCTATGGCAAGCAAGCTGTTATTTGCAGACGAGATCCCACAGGGAATTTGGGAGGCGTATATTTGCATTTTTTCCCCTTATTCAGACAGCAAAGTAGCTATTTGCTTATACATGTAAGTAGAGCAACTCCTTACATACGTAAATACCACACGGATTGCAGTGTGGTTGACGCATAACGTGCATGCAGTGGCAAGCCTTGTAGACAAGAATTCACTACTCAGAATGAGTACAGATTTAATTTTTCAGCGTAGTGGCGATGAATATGTCATGACTGCTATTTGCATATAATGTCTCTCCCATAGATGTATGCCCAATTGAACTGAAACAGACCAATTAGATGCATTTCTTGGATATGCATAATAATCATGTAGTGAAATAACTAATAAAGATAATTCATAAAACTGGAACTTTCAATTTCTAATGTGTTTTTTTTTCTCACTTGTTCAATTCGCACATTTCTTAAAGTGCCTAATATTCCATGTATAAAGTAGAAGAGATAACTGACAGATGATACTAACTCTTATGTAAAAGAGGCTAGAGGATATGATCGACTGGTTAATACAAAGCAAAAAAAAAATCATTGCTACTGGCATTCAATGTATCATAGTGTAGATGAGATCTTTAGCATGCTTTTTAATTTCGCAAATCTTGGCTCTCATGAAATTAAAAAAATCAAAATGCATGCAAGAATTCCTGGTTTTATAGTACAAGGGAAAGCACACAAAAAACAAAAGAAAAGAATTAGATCAATGGTAATCACAGATTGAATATCCAATCAGGGAGAGGAAAAATTGAAACTTGCTAAGGATCTCAGCCCTTTTTAATACAGACTTTTTAATAGAGAAAATGTATCAAGAAATAACATAAATGGCAAAAAAAAAAAAGGACACAAAATGATTCATGAGTGTCCCAGACATTGATATTCACGTTTCACTGCATCATTCGCCATGGCATTCTTGCACGGCACCAGACGTACACCCACTGCAGCTTCCCACCAGTCTGGGAGATAGAAATAGACGCACTGCACAGCATACTTTCAAGCGCCTGTGCTAGGTGATGTTACTGGTCTATTTGTTTTTCCTTTATTTTGTTTTGGTTTTTGTGTTGTTATGGTTTTTGTTTTTTTGGGGGGGAGGTGTCGGGTTCTTTTTTTTTTTTTTTTTTTTTTGGTTGTTGTTTTGTGCACATAAGTATGGGAATGAGAGGGAGAAGGGAAGTAATAGTTAGGTTTTTATGGCCAGCACGAATTTAAGAGATAGCGAAAAGAGTTGGCCTACAGTTTGATACAAGGCAAAGTAATACCTACACATGGGATGACACAGAAGAAAGGCAAGAGGCAGATGAAAGAAGATATAAAACTACTACAAAGACAGTATTCAGATAGACATGAGTCATCCTCCTTCAAAGATTCAACCGCAAACCAAAATGACTGCAGCATATGAAAGGGACTCTCTCATCAAACTGCTCATACCGCAAACTAGTGGCAGTTAAGATTCTTGAGTGCAATGATTGGTCTACATGCACATTACTTGTGGTCAATCAAAAAAGAGGAACACAACCAAAAGTTATAAAGACTTACTGATGATCTTTACACTTCATTCAGTGCATTGCCTTTCTTCTCTTTTTTTTTTTTATGCCAGTCACCTAAGATTACTCCTGAAATGAGTAACAGGGGAACGTCTGCAAAATCTGTACAAATATGACAGCCTCAATAAACTTTACTACTAGCATCACACCATGTAATTTCTAAATAGGAAAAAGGGCCAAAAAAATATGTGTACATACAACATGAAAAGAAAAGACCAAATCTAACTAAAGTAAAGCTTGGACCAATGCGGAATTTCAACTGATAACTGTTATAAAAACATTCCTGGCAAAATCGCCCATAGATGCCTAAAACAAGAGGAAGGAGAGAATGGGTCAAAAAAAAAGATACACGCACCCTTCCATTCCTTGGAGCCTCACATGTTTCTACATCTCCGGGCAACTCATTTGCTTCTCCGTTTTTTTCACAATCGTCACCCTCTCCCCTCTAAAACTCTGTTGCAAAATCACCCCTGTCTTCCAGCCGGGCTCCTTAATTCCCCTAATAAGATTACTTATTAACCAACTCACGGGTTAGATCAGAGACCTTAATGGTGTTAATCCCTCCATCAAATAAGATTGGACCTGGTTGGCAAAAAGGACATGTCGGATTTCTTCGTTTTCCTTTCTCTCTCTCTTTTTCTCTCTCTGGTCGATTACCTGAACAACTCCAGTCCCATTTTCTGCTTCGCTTTTTTTTTTCTATACCAATGTTTTATCGCATGTACACATGTTCCTTGCATCTGTCATCCTCACACAAGAAGTATGATTGCCTGACACTGGGGAAAATTTTTTAAGGGATGGTATAGTTTTGGTTGAAATGGGGCTTTAGGTTTCCATTTTTTTTTTTGCGTGAGATAAATGAGAAGCCTCTCATGAAATATGAAAGAGAATATTATTCTAAGAGGAATCTAAAGTTTATTTGATGAAAACTGTTTCCGAATTGGCTCAGATATTCAAAACAAAGCAATCCTAATGAAAGGTGGCACCCACCTTTTATTAGGATGGCTTTTTTTACTTAGCTTTTGGATATCTCTTCCATTTCAAAACCGCTTTTCATCAATAAAATTTGAATTCCTCTTAAAATCACATGCTCTTTAACATTCTAGGAGTGCTTTCTATCAAAGTATCTCACAAAAAGTTAAAAGCAGAATCCTCACCTCAACCAATACTATACCAGCCCTTTAATTGGCACTAGAAGCAAAATTGTTTTAAAAAAATCACAGATTGAAGCTCAAAATGATGTCATTGACAGGTTTTGCATTATATATTGACACTAAAAATATCTTCTTAGGAAATTTGGAGGATACATGTAAATGAAAAATTCAGGAGAGGATTTGTGTTTGGATTTATTCTATGGGGCCACTAAGAAAGTATCTAAATAAATGTTCATGAGTAAGCTATGACAGGACCATAGTCAGGCTCGTAAAAGCATACAAGGTCAAGAATTTTCACTATGTCACATCTATGAGAAAATTCCAAGGAGTTTTGCCTATCAGTAAAATTCTCATTGCATTCTGTAAAAATTCAAATGGCAGCAGTGCTATTTAATTCCGTAACAATGAGTTGACAACCCTGTGCCGGTGCACAGCATGAGTTCTATTTGATCACAGATGAATAACATAGAGCACTATCTCTAATTTGAAACTACTATAGTTTTGTACATTTTCTTGCCAACTGCTGTATGTTGGGAAAAGAAATATCAACCATTTTGACCTCTGCGTGTTGCGCATTAGTGTGTAAGATCACCTCATTCATGTGCACGTAGCATACTGACAGCAAACGGACCCGACCACTGGTGACTAAACGTTTACACCTATATATGCGATCCATTGAATTATGAGTGTTATACGGCAACAATGCATCATCAGTGTTTAAACAGTGGTAATCCATTGTGTTTCATAATCTCTGCCCACTTTCAAACAACTTCACAGTCAGATAAAAATCATCTTGTTGGAAATAGGAATATCATATCATCTATGTCAACACAGTGCTTCTATTGTGTCCCAGATGCTTATGCAGTGAAGCAATTTCATTTCTCCCTTGAACACTACAATACTACGCAGGAGAAATGAGCATTAACTCACATAAGTTTTCCAGGACAGGCTGTTACGGTAATTCTCACGGTAGAATAGCTGAGTAGTGGCATAAAGTGGGATAACCAAAGACTGACAAGCACCAGCGTAGGTGCGGACAGGAGTGTTGGCTCAGTCTAAATGATATTAGCATCATCTGCTTGAGAGAGGACAGGGTAATCTTACTGCTGATCACAAAAATGTCAAATCCTTATTCTCTATCTCTCTGTCCCTATCCATCTCTCTCTCTCTCTCTCTCTCTCTCTCTCTCTCTCTGTCTTTATCTATCCACCTATATCTCTATCTATGTCTATTCATCTATCTATTATATATCCTATCTTTATGTTTATCTATCTATATCCATCTATCTACCTCTATATATCTATTCATCTATCTCTTATTCATCTATCTGTATTCATCCATCCATATCAACCTGTCTATCTATCTATCTATCTATGCATATCTTTCTGACTATCTATCATATATCTCTCTACCTATCTATCTACCACAAGTATCTTTATTTATCTTTCTATCTATCCATATATTTATCTACCGATTTATCTACTACAAGTATCTTTATTCATCCATCTTTCCATCCATATACCTATCTATATCTATCTTCCTCTGTCTACTTCCATCTCTCACATTCTATCTCCATCCTCCTCCCCCTCTTTCCCCATTCCTCTACCTTCAGTCAGCTTTGCTGGACTTTTTTTTTCTCCTCCCACAATCCTTTTCCCCAACTTTCTCTCCGTTCCTCCCTTAACATGCCATTCCCTTCATCTCCATTCATCTTGTTTTCTCACCTCTTCCCTTTTTCCTCACTCTCCCCCCTTCTTTCTCTTCTACCTCACAATCTCCTTTCTCCTGATGCTCTCTTTCTACTGGTCCTGATCCTCCTAGTATCATCCTAAAAGCAAGGCAAGTGAGTGAGCACTGGTCTTGACTTCCCGCCTATCACACAAATGGAGGGAAAAAGAAATTGCTGTGCTGTGATGTATTCCCTCTCTCTCTCAGCCTCCATACCTTTATGAGCACACCATCAGACAACTTCTTTGCTAGAGAGAGATGAATATTTGCCCCTATTACAGCCCTCCATATCTCTCTCTTATATCCTTTATTCTCTAATTTCTTCTTGTACAAATATTAGGTTAAGATACATATCCATCATCTTTCTCCCTCTCCCTCTCTCATTTTACTGATGTTAATATATACTTGAACAGTGGCGGATCCAGAGGGGATGCACCGCGCGCTTGTCCCCTCTTTATCTATTTGTTGTTAAAACAAAAGAAATACAAAGAAAAAATTAGATGAAACCTGGAAGTAGCACCACAAATATTGTTTGCACCCCCACCACCCCCCCCCACCACCCCCCCTTATGAAATTCCTGGATCTGCCCCTGTTGAATATTATCAAGAAATATGTAATAAATTTATGGATGCACATATGAATACATAGATACACAAATATCCAAATATACAGGGTGGCCCAAAAAGAACGGAACGCCTAAGATCTTTAATTTCAGCAATATCGTTGCAAATGTGTTAATCGTAACGCATTAACTGAAATTAAAGAGCTTGGTGTCATTCTATTGGAAAAAGAATGGCCTTTCCAACAGTATGCAAGATAATGACACATTTGCAACGATATTGCTGAAATTAAAGATCTTAGTTGTTTCGTTCTTTCTGGGCCACCCTGTATAGATAACTGTATAAACATAGAAATATTTATAATCATATGAATATACCAATGTATCAATATATAGATATATATAAATATACTATTCCATGTATATTCTTTTTCTTTGGGTCTGAGTTCCCCCTTTCTCTCCCCTTCAATCAAATATTTTGCCCAAGGAGCAATAGGTGAGTTAATGCTTCCTGTTACTCAGCCCCAATCGACACCAGGAAGGGAAGCGAGCTTCAATGCCCCCCAGCCACTATCATGGGAGGCCCCCATCGGATCCCGTATCCAGGGAGATGCTGCTCCTTGAGGTGATTCTCCCCCTCCCTCCCCTTCCCATCTTCTCTCCTCTTACACTCCCCCCTGAAACCCTCAAAGCTCACGAGGAACAGGAAATGCAAACAGTACAATCTCGGCCCTTGATCGATACAAACACAATGTATTGTCAGCTTGCCCGGGAGAGCTGACTTCGTGTGGCATCCACATCTACCTCTCTTCCTCTCCCCCTCTGTACTCTCATGCTTACTGTATCCCTCTCTTTCGTTCTCATGCCTCTACAGCTCCTAAAAATACCTGCATCATCTATTTTAAAACTGCTTGTTTCTTTTAATACCTCCCTCCACTGTCTCTCACTGCCGTCCCTATTCCACAGTCCAGGCAGATTTAATTACCGCCATATACGTACAATGAAGAAGTTTTTATTTCATTTCAAACATTCGTTTGACTCTTTCCTTCCCCTCGGGGTAAGAATATGACGCATCATCCATCATACTAAAAACCCGTCACCATGGATGAACTGCATCCACAGATGCTCGGCTACTATATGATTAGAAGCTCCTTTCAGATTTGTCAGGGAAATTCATCTGAAAACGTGTCTAGCAACACACGCTAATCGAGGGACCATTTCAAAGTCTGAAAGCGAATTCAACTTGCCGCGCAGCGCTCCCGGTCACACGTTTCTACCATCCCAGGTGACCACTCGTGGTTCGGAGGTGCTTTACAATCGAGTGTTGCCCCACTCTGGGGTGCGTGTTTGAAATCTGAACAATTTCACCTCTCAAACACGATAAGAGGAGATTGAACTCTTCCTGACCTCATGTCTTTTCTTTTTGTTGCTCCTACGTCTTTCTGGATTTCATTGACAGGAAAAACAAAGGCATTTTTATATTCCATAATTCTTGATAGCAGCAGAAATAAAGACATATGAACTAGTTTTTGCATTACAATGCCATTTAGCATTTGTCAATACAGATACAATTTGAAATAATACACTAAAGAACTGAAGGAGAAGAAAGAAACGTCACTGATGAAGAACAAAAGACATCAATGACGAATACAAAAATAAAAAATAAACACAAACCAAAACATCAAACAAGATGAAAACTGGAAAAAAAGAACAATTCTTTCTCTATTTGACAATGGCTTTCTTTAAAAATGTTTTAAAAAAAACAACTTTGAAAACTGTGTTTACTTTAATATTTTGCATTCACACTTTGCATATTACTTTATGCAGACATATGTTTTTGTCTATGTTAAGGTATTGAAAGTTGTTCATGTAATTGACAAGCCATGCTGCTGTCATACAGAATGTCAGTTGCAGTTAGAATGTGCCAAGGATACTCATTTCAGTGTTACAAAACTTCACTTCTGCACAAACACACCCACAAATACACATAGACATCTTCGCTAACAAATCTATAAAAAAATGTGTCTAATAATACAAACAAGTTCTTTCGTAACTTGCATGAAACCCTGCAAAATGTGATCGTGGCCTTTGATGTGAATAGTGAGTGGAGTACACTGTATCTATATGGGTCCACCACATCTGAGCACAAAAGTATCATCTTTTTCTCTATCTTTCTCTTTTACTTTACAGTAAGAAGCTGGAGAGAGAATTTTCCAGCTACCCTACATGTAATTAGGAATATACACTGACATTTTTTTAATTACTGGACATATGACTCGGAGGTGTAGAGTCATTACACATGACTTCATAATGCACTTACCTTTATGCAAGCTTTATCGCAGACAGTACAGATTAAAACCTACCCCTCCCCCATTGTCTCCACCAACTAAATCTGTATCCATAGCAACAGCAGAATGCATCCTTACCTGTAGAAACAAACACAAGAGAATGAGGAAGTGATGAGTCAAACTGGTCAATAACAACTGACAGATAATGATTGGCTGAAATTAGAGTCACTTATTAGTAACTTAGTAACTTAAATTAGAGTGAATTCACAGAATATTGAATTACAACCTCCTCTATGAGCATGCGTTTTGCATGCTTTGGTAACAAAATTTAACATGAACAGAAGATAGTTTTAAAGCAAGGATTTTTATGTTTGTTTAGTTCTCTTAAAACTTACATGTACGTTGGTACTGTAAGTTGTTAAAGAATAAAGGATATTATCATCGTGTACCAAGGGCCATTCTTACTGATACTGATAAATCATGACATTGGGAGGGAAAAGCGCAACATGTTTGTGAATGTTTCAAGGCAACTGTGCCAAAACCAACTCAAATCATCATCTGAAAAACTTGCGCACCACAGTATATCTTTACTTATACATAAAATGTGAGAGGAAACAAAAGTGAGGATATTGCTGTCACAATTTGCAATGAGAATTGAGAATGTGCAATGCAGAAAAAAGGAAAGAAATACAACACATTATCTAGTCATGTGACTTCCACTCCTAGAACTGTATTTCCTGGGGCAAATCATGAAATGTGCGGCCAGCAGGGCTGGGTTATCGTTGAAGTCATTGCCATACAGACTGCTGAGCCAATAGTGCATGCTCACTTACAACATCGCAAAAACCTGCAACATTTCTCAGGCACCATCACTACTCATCAACAGTGGAATGGAAAGTCAATTACCCCATCTTTTACTGTAAAAGTGGAAATTTTCGCGGTGTTCAAATTTTCGCGCATTTCGCGCAACCAGAAACTAGCGCAAAAATACAAGCACGCGAATATTTTTGCTTGCCATCGTGCCTGTGCGTGATGTCTTGATTCCGCGGAATTAAAAACACGCGAAACTCTTTAGACCCGGTCAAGCGCGAAAAATTATGCATTCTAAAATCATAATTCTTTAACTCTTTATGTGCCATGGTGGAAACCCCCTGTGTGCAACCTTATTCTGAGACACAAAGGTAGTCATGCTTTGAGAAAGAATTCTGCTATTCAAATTTGTATAACTTCTACAAATTTCTGTTAAGATGGGCATAATAGTAGGCAAAGTTAAAGAGGAATACCAAGCTTTGTTTAGATATAAATTGTATGACGAATCTATTTTCAATGTTTCTTTTGAATGACCAGTTGCTAGTGTACATTACTCTAAAGGCATGACTTTTGCGCATAAAACCTTGACAGAAACTTAGAATGTACGAGCAAATCTATTTGGGAACACCGCTTGATAGTCAGTTACCACATAGAATGCAAGCCGTATAAGAGAGGAACAAAAGCACAAGAAACGCTTCCATTGTGCCGCGGGATTAGCAGTGATTAGCGATTTATCGATCGGTTTTGGCGGCTTTGTTTGTTGAGCAGAATATGTGAAGTTGGCATGCCGTCGACTGAGTTGGACGTGCGAACGTGGCACATAAAGAGTTAATAGAAAAACAGAGAAGGGGAAAAGATGTACTGAATATAAAATGGCACATATTCAATTCTCTCTTCTCGTGACGACCCTCGTGCACCAGATCGATCTGCAGTATTCACCCATCCGTCAAACTGCTTTTATCGGAACGTAAGTGTGCACAGTTCGCCTCCAAGGGATTAGGCCTACATTATCTTGAGGGTCAATTGTCCTGTAGTACATGGACATTGCATAACATGATGTTTCATCATCACATTGACAACAGGCAAAGCAAGGTGGCTAGGAGTGCAAAGGGTCAGAAAAGGGTACCTGCAGGATTTTCCCAGTTTAAAAAAGAAAAAAAAATGTTGCAGTGGCATCTTTGTACCTCGCGCATGATGATACATTCAAGAAGAATACTCGATTAAACAGCATTCCTTCATACTAAAGTAGAACTAGGCACCATGTTGGCATTGGGAATCAAGATCATTATTTCTGTCTCCACTCCACCAGCTTCCTTACTTGCAGACTGAGAGTGATCCTTATCCCTCCCCTCCCCCTCCCCCTCCCCCTCCACTTTTCCTTTTCCTTTAATTGCATCTGAATCCCTTAACTCAGATGTTGCCACTCTGTTTACAGGGCAACATTCTCTCTGTGTATGTAAGAGGCCACCAAAAGCAGACTTCTTTGACAAAATGTGCACGGAATGAAATGCACCAGGCGGTGAGGTGGGCAACCACAGTGTTCAGGCTTGAATTGGAGTGAAACCAGCCCGCCGACCACTCAAAAATTCAAGGCATGCCCGGTCGCCCGTTTTCTCAAAGACCCAGATTTCTGCCACTCTCGGCAAAGCGCTCCCAGAGGGGGTGGGGTGGGGCGGAGGGGAGAAACGATATCGCTCCCTCGCCAAGCCTCGCACGGATGCCTCTCGCTGAGATTTATTTACGAGCTCGGAGACTGCGCCAGAGCGTACGTAGCACAGAAACCTCCTTGCGCACCAGTCAAACCTCGCACAGTTACATCAGGAGAACTTATCCCTTTCATTGTCATGACTGCCTCGCCTCTTGTGTTATATGATTCATATCGTTGCTTACTTCAAGTGTATGTGTATGTCTGTCTGTATGTGTTGTGTCATACTTCTTCATAAGAAGAGTTTCATCACAAAGCAAGATAACCTCATCACTTTTAATTTGAGCTTTTTCTGATTAAACCTGCTACAACAAAGAAAACAAAAGATAAAAGACATTTTCATCATAACTTTACAAATATTCCTTTACGACAGGTGAGGTATCACTGGAGAGGATTAACTTTGCTCTATCTTGTGGTTGACTTACTTTTAAATGTTTAAAAATGATGCTAAATCCATTTTTCGTTCAAATTCTTCAAAATAGATGCGACCGCACAGCTCAAAACCCACAAAAAGCAGGCCAAAATGAATCTCCACTTTTCGACATAATTTAGAAGAATAAACTTCAAGCTTTAAAATAAACTTGTTGAAACTGGACCATGGTGATCCATTCAAAAAGTGACTGAAGTAAGAGAGACCTTGAAAATTTGAGTCAGCCAACGACATATTTTGGTCCATTACAGAGAAATCTTCATCTGAAATTTTTTTTGGTGGGTTTTGAGCAGCCATGTACATACATGTACTCTTTAAAAAAAATCGAGTGAAAACATTCACTCCTAAAAGAGTGAATACAAAAAAGAGTGAATTTAGAGTAAAATTGGAGTGAATTTTTAGTGAAAATGTTCATTTGCACTCATTTTAGAGTGACCTCAGTGATCACTCTAAAATCTTCGAGTGATCCCTGAGGTCACTCCAAAATGAGTGAAAATGAACATTTTCACTCAGAATTCACTCCAATTTCACTCTAAATTCACTCTTTTTTGTATTCACTCTTTTAGGAGTGAATATTTTCACTCGATTTGTTTTTAGAGAGTACTTACATACATGTATGCTAACATCTTTTGTGCCCTGCCTTGATTTTTGTCTTGCTTATTGTCTAAAGTTTGCAAAGTAGCATTCTCTTCTCACTCTGCAAATTGGAAAAAAAAAAGAATAAGAAAGAGAGGCAGACAGGACAAAAAAAGAAAAAAAATAATATATCTCAGCGACTATGCACTTCATGTAGGTTTTGCAAATATCAGTTGACTCATAATATTCACAAAAATAAAAACATTGTGAAAGTGATGTTTAGAGTATGCAAAAGCATCAGTGCAAATGAATGCTGCTCATTCAAGATCAGGAAATATCACGCAACCACCATGTTAGTATTTCAACCTTGCTACTCACTAGAAACAACACAATCTCCAATCATCCTGGAGGATCAGAGCAAATTAACCCATTGAGGACGGACTGACTTTGCTACAACACACATTTCCCATAGACACCTGAGTATACTAAGGACTCATCCTCAACGGGTTAAAGGTTCCATGAACCAGAAGATAGTGGTCATTGTTTTTCCCCTTTCATTGTTGTATTATTTTGTACAACTCTTATTCTTCACATGTTTGTTTTTCCTCCCCAGGAGCACTTTTTGAGAATTCATCCTTGCTGCCAAGCCCCCTTGTCCTTTTCTTCACCCTCTTCACTTAAAACATCCAACACGAAATATAACGCCTCCCACGCTCGTCACTCCTCGAACGCATCTGAACTTCTCACACTCCATCACGTCCATCCCTATCCTTTCTCTTGAAATGCAATGTGCTTTCCCCTCATCACTCTCACTTCTCCTAATGCTCCCCCTCTCCCTCCTCCCCACCCCTACCCCACCCCCCTCTCCCTCTCCATCTCCATCTCGCCCTCTTGCATTCATTCTCACAAACACGCACACTTTAATGCAGTCTCCTTTTTCATCTACATGTGTACATCGGTACTGACTCGTATCTCCTTCATCAGTGTCAATACTGCCAACAATTTCTATATAAACCTTCCATCTTCTGTTATTTTAACATCTCCTCCCCCAAGCTCCCCCCCCCCCCCCCCATTTGCCATCTCCATCCTGGTCAACACCATGACAAACTTTCTTTCTTTCTTTTTTTTTTTGACTCTGCAATTTGTACCTCACACATTTGTCTCCTCCAAAGATTCATCCATTGTATTTCTCTTGCGATAGTACATTTTCCAACTACTCTCGCCTACAGCGTCCCTAGCACACGCGAGTGAGCGCTGTACCTTCCTTTCCCCCGTGGGGAGCTGGACATCTCGTTGCCATGCACACCCACTCTCTTCCCCTTTTTTTCACTCTTTGACCCATACCGCTTCCTTTTTCTTTTCAGAACAACTGACTGTTGACTATCTATCTCGCACTACATATATAACCAATCTCCCTCTCTCATTTGGTATACATGTGCAAAAGTCATATCATTTACAAAATGATTTCAATTCCATTATCGTCGATCTACACAGAGTGCCTCCCCCCCCCCCCCCCCCCCGGGTCAGGTCACTTACCTTCTGTTTTTACTTCATCTGTAACTGATTATCCCCTCATCTAAACCCTCCCACCTCACAATAAAGTCTCATCTCTAAAATAGATGTCCATATTCCCTTCCCTCCCTGAAAAAAAAAAAATTGATAATAATAATAAAATTCAGGACCGTGACCTGAAATTCCCAGCCCATTCTCCTCAAAGAAGATATTGGTCTTTTGAAACATATCATCGCCTAACCTTACTTCAACTATTAATCATCTCTGTTTGCCTCCCCAATCTGTATTCTTCTCCTTACCTCCTTCCATTTTAGCATCTCTCATAATCGTAAGGTTTACCTTTTTCCCATTTCCTCTCTCTTTACTTCCTCTTTCATTTCCTCAGCCCCTCCCCAACCTCCTCCTCCTCCTCCTCCCCTTCTCCTTCTCCTTCTCCATCTCTTCCTCCTCTTTCTTCCTCCTTCCTTCATCTCTTCCTCCACCTCCTTAACTCCTCCTCCTCCTCCTCCTCTCCCTCCTCCTTCTCTTCCTCATCTTCCTCCTACTCCTCCTTCTCCTCCTTTTCCTCCTTTCTTCTCTTCCTCCTCCTCCTCCCTCTCCTCTTCTTCCTCCTTACCTTCTTTCTTCTCCATTTCTTCCCCCTCTTTCTTCTACTCTGAATTCTCCATCTCCTCTTCCTCATCTTTTTCCTTCTCCTCCTCTTTCTTTACTACCTTCTCCTCTTCTTCCTCCTCCTCCATCTCCTCCTCCATCTCCTCCTTTTCATCCCCTCCTCCTCCTCCTCCTCCTCCTCCTCCTCCTCCTCCTCCTCCTCCTCCTCCTCCTCCTCCTACCCCACATCCCCTCCCTAACCTCTCTTTCCCTCCCCCAACACTTCTCCAAAAAACCTAACCCATCACACAAGTCATCTCCTGGACAGCGTCGATAATTGGACTTCACACTTAATGCAGGGATCGAATTAATTGCCAAGTGAAGAGTGTCAGTTTCGCCCGCGGGACGATGGGGGTGGGATGATAGAGGAGGAGAAATTTGACAAAGAATTAGCCGGGGCATGGGGAAAGGCATGCACAAAGCACACCTTAACCCTTTCATCTTCAAATCTGAGTTATCTCATCTCTCCATCTGTGTGTGTGCATCTAATTCTCTCTTGCAATCTAACCTTTTTGTAACTTAATCTCACTTATCTCTCCTTCTCTCAGTTCAATATCTTTGTCTTTCTCCTCCCCCCCCCCCTATTTATATATCTCTCTAAGCCTATTTATTCATCAATTTCCTCATCTCCTTTATATCTCTTTCTTATTCATAATTAGCTCTCCTAAATTTCATTTAAAAGCAATTGTAGGCATGTGGCCAAAAATGATGACAGATATTTGCTAACATGCTCTAATGACCCGACTTCTTTTCTTCCAATTGTGCAACGTAATCACATCTCATTTCAGATGGCTGAACTGTGTGTTTGCATTACTCTTTCCCATCTAAGTGTAGCCCACACCAGTGCTAGAATATGATAAAAAGGAGAAAGAGAGAAAATATATGTATATATATATATATATATATATATATATATATATATATATATATATATATATTTATATCTATATTTCATATCAGCAAGACTAATACAATCTGTAAGAACATATCTTTCAACCTTAATCACACACATGCATATAATCAAGCGACAAAAGTTGAGCAGTGGTACTTAAACTAAATTGGGCTGCAGCAGATTAAGTGCAATTGAAGTAAATCTACTGGAAATTAATCAATCATTCTTCCTACTGACTGACGTCACTTCAACTCTCAAAATTACAAGAGACAGTTTGCAACAAAAGAACACCGCCTCACACACGTCATCACTGCAGAACCAGAAAAGAAGTGCATGGTGCACGGCGCACGAGGCGGAAGTCCTCACGTGCACGTACAGACAGCAACGATGTTGCCATCATGCTACGACAACCCCGCTCTGGACCAGGCTCACAAATTACTGCGTAGCGTGAGCCCTGAAGGATGAGTAATCGCTCCGAAACGAAGCTGTGATGTGAACATTTAAGTTATCAGAATATGGGGCAATCCATCCAATACTTTACATTTGTATTCACGGATAGGGAGAAGTAGGCAAGCTCCCACACAAATAAATATTATGTAATATATCTTCCAGATCCATCTCCTTCTCTTACTGATTCTTGTATCTTTCCCCCGGCTCATTTTGATTTGTGTAATTCTGCGGGCGAAGGGGATGTCACAAATCGCATTTGCCACCAGGTTTACTGTCTGTTGGACAAACTAGATGGGTGGGAACGGGTCGTCTGACACGCCAGGGGAATCGGAAATTAGCGAAATGGAAACGTGGTTGCAAATCCAATTGAAGTTAATGCAAGCGGGTTGTTCCATGTGGAGGGTGCTGAGAGATGGCAGAAGGGAGAAAGATAGAGCTAGTTTGGAAGAGAGAGGGAGAGAATGATATAAGTGCATGAGAGAGACACAGATGGAAATATATACTTCTCTACAAAATGGGGACTCCATGAGATACCTATGAACAAAGAGAAACGTGTGAAAGCTATTAAAAGATCTGGAAAGAAAGAGAACACATTGTGAGAAAGAGATAGATAAAGATATTTGAAGCATAACATACAACTGTATCTACTCTCAGGATACAGGAAGTGCACTTATTCAGATCGCACTGAAAAGAATATGAGAGACAGACAGACAGACAGACAGACGGACGAACAGAGATGAACAGTCTTGGAGAGAGATGATCAAACATATAATTATGTATATGAATATGGATATCAATCATGCACCGGTCTCCATCATGAATGGATGCTCGTGGTGACGTGAAAGGCAGATAGAAAATATGAAGAGAGATATCAGTATGAAGGAAAATTTTGCAAAAATGATTGTTTAAATGTATACAGATAAATGGGAGGAACACAGCTTTCTCCAGAATAAGTATGAAGTTATAGAAATACAGATAAAGAGAAAAAAATGGAGAAACTGGGAGAGAAGGAGAGATCGATTATCAAAGAGCTGAAGAGAAACATATAAAACCTAGAGAAGCACTCTGAGCTCATTTCCACCACTGATCTTGTTCTTCCATAGAGATATCAGTGATTTCCACCCATACGTATAGCATTGTGTGCTGAAAGTCGCCCGATTTCCCAATATAGAAGCCTTTGTTATGTCATAAACCGTCAGCTGCACGGCGCGCCTCGCCCTGGCAGAAACTAGAGCACGCACTTTAGTGCGCACATGCAAACCTCAAATACGCACAGCCTGAACTCCGAAGTTCAATGACCCTACCTGCCAAAATATCAAAAATCCTTCATAAATTTCCAAAAAATTCTCAGATCTCTACCAAAAGTTAATCGTTTGTTACTTGTGTCATTCTCAACCTTTCCTGCAAGTTTCATCCCAATCCGTTAACTACTTTTTGAGTTATTTTGCACACGGACAAACTAACGAACTAAACTAACTAACAAACAAACAAACAGTAACGAAAACATAATCTCCTCCCTTGGCGGAGGTAATAAACATATATACTACTCCACAGGAAGGGTGTTCATTCAGATTATACATGAAGAGAAAAGAGAGCAAGAAAAGAGAAGGGAGAGGGAATAGTCAACGTATCAGAAACAGACAAAGAATGCAGACTTCTTTCCAGGAAAAGCATTTGCTCACTGAAATATACATAAATTAGATAAAGTACTCGGAAAGCGCAGACCTCCACAACGCGACTCATTTGAACCCATGGAAACGCATGCTGAAAATCACCCAATTACCCACTGATAAAGAAGCCTTGTGTTTACCTCATCAGCTTCCTGCTGCTTGGCACCTTAAGCAGAGCACATGCTTTAGTGCACGTATGCAAACCTCAACTGAACTCCAAAATTCATTGACCCTATTTGCCATCAGATTTTTTTTTTTATTCTTCAAAAATGCATAAATATTGCCAGATCACTACCAAAATTTAATCATCTGTTCCTTGTGTCATTGTGTCATAACCAACTTTCCTGTAAGTTTCACCCAAAGCTGTTCACAACTTTTAGGGTTATTTTGCAAAGAGACTAGCAAAGAAACCAACGGCGACAAAAACATAACCCCTTTGGTGGAGGTAATATAAATGAAGAGAAATAAGAGATAATAGCAGAGGGTAAAACATGATCAGTGTGCATGCGAGCGCAAATGAGAAAAAAAAAATTATATTTCACACAGAGATAGGAAGCCAAAAGAGATACAAAAGATGAAGAAATTGAGAAGCTAGAGAAGATGAAAAAGACATATTAAAGGGGAAATCCAGTCCAAATATAAGTTGGTCTGATAAGAAAAAGTAAATTATTACAAGTTCAACAGTAAAATTTTGATCAAAATCGGGTGAAAAATAAGGAAGTTATGACATTTCGAAGTTTCACTAATTTTTCAGGAAACAGTTCTTGAACGGCCAATATGAATATGCAAATGGCAAAGTGAGTATGTCATACCCTCACAACTTGCCACATAGTCTGTGCATAAAATTTTGAAATTTCCTGTTTTTCATTCAAACACAATTATGCCCGAGACTCAAATCCTGTTATATCTAACTGATCACTATTCTGAAGTTATTCAACTTCAATGACAGATACATTGAATTTTCTTCATTTTTTTGGATACTATCAAATTATTGTGAGGTTACGACATGGTCAGCTCACTCATTTGCATATATATTCATATCCACTGTGCACGAACTGTTTTGCAAAAATAAGCAACAATTTAAAATTTCATAACTTCCTTATTTTTCATCCAATTCCAGTCAAATTTTTACCATTGTTTTTGTAAGATTTTACTCTTTTTTATCAGACTAACTTATTTTTGGACTGGATATCCCCTTTAAAGACAGACAGGTACACTGTTCTCTATGCATCAACATACAGTATACATGTGTATTTCTGTGCAGGATACAAAATTGCCCTAATTGACTGACAGCAAACACAAAATCTGAACTTTGTGGTGAGGAACTTGGAAGAAAAGTGATTTCCATTTTCATACAAAATAACACAAAAGTTCATAGCAAGATTACTTTAATGACAGGGCATAATGTGTCAAGAGAACACAATTAAAAACATTTGAGTTTTACGTACCAATTTTTTCTAGTCACTTCAGCTGGTTGAGTGAAGAAATTATCATCTCAATACGATATCTAGCATCATCAGTACACTTACGTATCACTGTAACACTGATCTCCAGGTAACTTAACCCATTGAGGACGAGTCCCAAGTATAATTGGGCAAGTGTCTATGGAAAATGTGTATTATAACAAAATCAGCCTGTCCTCAATGGGTTAATACAAAGGGGAGAGTGCAATATTTCGCACATCCTTTACAAAAAACTGTTTCATCAAACTACAGAAAATAAGATATACCGTATGTCCCCCCCCCCCCCAAAAAAAAAAAAAAAAAAAAAGATACAACAGGACCTTCCGCAATGATAACTTTAAAAACAGTGAATCAATCCCAATACAATTTCAGGGTATGAAACTATAACTCATTGCCCACATCTTACAGAAAAACCCATTCGATTTGATTCAGTGGTCAAAGAAAAATGAGGAATTTTGTAGAGCATGTCAGGAATCTCTTCCCTCCATGTTTTGTCCATTGTGTTCATAGTCCAAGAGCATCCAAGTGTTTAACTTGAAGAATCAGACTCATAACATGCTTTACAACAAGCCACATTTCTCCGTGACCGCGTAACCAAATTGAATGGGGTTTTCTGGAAAATAGAGCTAAGATGTTATATTTCGAGACCCTGAAGTAGCATTTAGACAGTTTAATCATATTGGGAGTTTTGAATGCGAAAATCCGATTGTAATTTTTGGGGGGACATACCGTAGTATGAACTGATATCATAACCTAAGTTCACCCTACAATATTTATTCTATTGTACATTGTCGTTGTTTCTCTATCTGTGTGTCTGCTTGTTTGTTTGTTTGTTTGTTTGCTTGCTTGTGCTGGTATTTCTTTTTTCTACATGATATACTGAATTGGTTTTAATTTTGCCACCTCCTTCCCATTTCATTTAATGGCAATCCATCCCGCAAATGGGACGATTGGATTGGCTTGAGTGGTGTTAAATGCAATTTACATGATGGGGACATCTCCGTGCCATTACAACGCCCTCCGGTAACGCTGTCATCTCTTGTGGTAACCCAAGCGAGACAAAGAGCCGAGAGTGTAGGGGTGCAGAATAAAAAAAAAAAGCATATATATGGGAGAGGAAATGTATAAAGCAAAAAGGATAGAGACAGTCGGGGGGGATGTATTGCAAAATTAGACAGATTGATAGGCTGAAATAAGAAGTATGATGGTAACCAGATTCCAGTGAAAGGTTGTAACACTATGAGTACACATTCACACACATACATTATACCCAAAGTAGATAATAGATAACGCATAATACACATAGAACTTATAATATTCATCTCTATACCTATATTCAGGTACGAATTTATTTATTCATTCATTTGTACACACATACACTCATGTACACATATGAACCATACTCTTTATAAAAAAAAAGCCAGTTTCTTTAAACCCATTGTGTACTTTGAGTGCTAATCGGCTCAGAAAATCCCACAGCATTGTACACACTGTCCAAAATCCCTGGTGTGGAAAGAGTTAATCAAACTTCAGAGAAGTCACTAGCAGTGACTTTGAGAGTCCATTTGTTACCATATATTCAGATTTTGTCCCCTGCGGTTTCAAAGTGTCATGCATTACAGGTGTGTTGGGACCACAGTTGATCAGCTGAAGGCTTCATAAGTTTGGTTTGGTTTGGTTTCATCCCCCTTCCATCCCTCCTCCCATCCCCCCCCCCCCCTTTTTCACTTTTTGTTTTGTTGGTGTTGTTGTGCTTTTGGTAGTATTGGTGGTTGTTTACAGCCTGTGCAGGATTCAGATATATTCATTACCTGATTACCTTTGTGACGAGCAATGCACTCAATGATTGACAGGCTTGAAAATATTACCCAGCACACACATCAAATAGATGAACACAGAGTCATTGACCCAGCGCAAGAAGGGCCTTAAAATCAGCTCCATCATTCTTTTCAGTATGTTTCTCTTTTTTTTCAAAATTACACATTTAAGGTCCTTGTGGAATTGAACAACAGCCAGTAATTTATCTCTCTCCTCTCAATCCTAATACAATTCTAATTACATTCCTAATAACATTACATTACAATTTACATTCCTGTTACATTTCTTCACCTACATGTACGCAAGTGGCCACACATAAAAAATGGTGTATTGTCTTGATATCTAAAATGTTTGATCGGTTATGTCACAGTCTTTAGATCATAATTTTGATGTGCACCAAAGTACATGCATTGACAGCAGGAACTACATGTCCTCACTAATGACACTGCAGAGGTCCACTGAATGTCCAGTATTTTTTTTTTCTTTTCTTTTCTTTTTCCTTGAGGGGGGGGGGGGGGGGGGCAGTGAGTGGTTTCCACACAAAATGAAGACCCATTTAAGCCTGTTGAAGACTAGTCCCAAGTATACTCAAACAGGTGTCTATAGATGGGATAAAATGTGTTATAGCAAAATTAGCTCATCCTCAACAGGTTAAGGATAAAGTTGGCTTTTTTAGTATCAATGAGACATTTCCATCCATCCATCCATCCATCCATCCATCCATCCATCCATACATACAATGTACATACATACATGTATACATACATACATACATACATACGCCCTCACACATAAAATATGTTATACACATATAGTATAGCATGTATGGTTACATTTGCATACAATGTATACAGATCCAAATATAAACATAGATAGATAGATAGATGGGTTTATGGATTGACACAGAGGTAGACAGACGGATAGACAGACAGGTAAGTAGACAGGTGTACGATTGTCATCTCTGAATAGCTCTGGCTGGGAGAAAAGGATGACACTGTGAATTCTGCATCACAACCAAAGCCATCTGGGACAGTGGGAGGATGGAGATGGGGGAGGGCACGGTGGATTCATCCAGGTCAAATTGGAGGCCAGAGGGTCCCACCTCTGGCTCTCCGTAACTCTCAGCAAATGCTACCACCACTCTAATGCTCCGGCCGAGAGAGAGAGATGCGCGATCCCGCATCCATCGTCATGGCGACAGTCATTTTGCTTCTGCCGATAGCTGCCTGCGTGGCTCGGAGCGGGATCCCCTCTCCGGTTACCCAATAACGTCAATTTTCCATCTCCGACGTGGGGTCAGATGGAGATGCATGGACACACACATACAAAAAAAAAAGAGAGATATATATGCATATATACGAAAGTGACGACATTTATGATGCAAGATGAAGAGTTTGCTTTGGTTCACGAACTTGTCAGGTACAAGAGGAATTGGGGGAGCAAATTGGAAGTCACCCGATAGTCTTGTTGTTTAGCATCCGTGGAGGAGTAGGAAATCCAAAACTACGAAAATAGACACGTTACTCTCTTCTGTGTGTACTTTCTCGTTTCTCCCTTCAAGCTTCGAGGAGAAAGATCCGTGTAAGTTCAACTTGTCGTGCGTCGTACTCGCGCAACCATGTTGCCAATGATACGTAAGCCATGACAAATACCTCAGACCATGGACCTACTACACATAGACAATGAATGGAGGTCTGTTTTTTGATCCAATGTTCACCACTGCCACCAGATTATGTGCATCTTAATGGGTACATTCAGACGTTTGGACAATGACGATCGCGTAATTGTGAATCGTCAATGGCAAAACAAAACAAAACAAAAAAATGTTTCCCTCATCTCGGTCCTATTTGGCAGAGGTGTCTTTTCAGACTCAACTGCCCTTGAATAAACACCAATGATGGGGAGCAGCAAACCTCAAACAAGGACAAATTTTGCTTCACAAAATTGGTAATTACTGAAGCGGACATTTGCGGCCACGCATGTAATGTCCCTGAATAGTAAGACAAGCATGTTGTATACTGTTACTGTCCATGTTTACTCTTACACAATGTGCGACAAATGGGAAAAAATAGATTACAAAGCACAGTCAACCTGCCTTAGAATTATTGGCTTTTTCTTGTCAAGTACTTGTATTTCGCAAATGAAATTGCTTTAGCGACGATTTGGCAATATACACTAAAACTGCACATACATTTTTCTTGACTTAAGAGAGTTATCATCTTTTGCGCATGTAGTTTTTAGATTTCTCAAAGCGCCGTCTTGTTTTCATCCAGGCTGGCTGTCGGTGGACAAGACTGGATCAAAGCAGGAAAGCATGTTCAAAATGTTTTTGTGATGCTTTTGATAGAAACAGGTGCATGAATTAATTAACGAGCGATGAATGTCCATGTGTAGTAGGTCCATGCTCATACCCTTTCTTGGAGACTCAGCCCAAGCTGTAATAAACTGGTCTGGAGAGTCTTTGCATTGTAAAGTGAGGGTAAATAGCTGAATATGGGAAATCCACAACAAAGTCTTCAGCAACATGAATTCCTAATAACCTGCGTGATATGATGGCGTGATGCACATATTTTCTTTTTACGAAACTATGCTTTCACCACTTTATAATACTAGTATCTGCTTTGTATTATAGGCCTACCATTTAAAATGAAGGAATGGCATATAAACCCTTTTCTTGTAGAGATTTAAAAACTTGCTAACCTCCTGTACATCAGCTTTACAGAATGTTGTTGTTGTTATTATTTGGATTTTTAAGGTGTGTGTCATTAAGTTGTGAGTATTCATGCCTACATTTGCCATGTATACATTCGCCATGCATATGTTTGCAAATAGTCTCGGTTCAAGACATTGGCTTTTACAGTGTACATCATGGGCAGGTGGACTATTAGTCTAAAAAGGTAAAATGCACCCCATGGTGTTGTAGTCCATGCAGAGAGCATGTTTGTCTCTGTTTGCTGCAAACTTTTCGGCTGAATTACCAGGGAATTTAGTGGGAGTGCACTTCACTTCTCTGCTTCTCAGTCAAACATTCTGTACCTCTCTCCCTCTCTTTCTTTCATTCTCAGGAGAAGACTTGATACCCTTAGAGCAACAGTGAACTACACAAAAGTTCAAGGGTCACCCTCCACACTAGCTCTCACGGAGGGTTTGGAGCTCAATGAACCTCGTCGACACCGCCCATACGTGCATCTTCCCCCCCCCCCCCCACCACCACCACACGGAATAATCCCGCACGATAAAACAGCATCCTGGACACCCCCCCCCCTTGTATCATCATCACATTGCTGTTTTTCATGTACCTCTTGTTATGTTTTGCAATGTTTTTGCCTTTTTGTTTAGTTCTGTTTTTACGCGAGGTGTGACGTCAAGCGCAAAGTGTCACTAAATAATCCGCTATCACCGGCGCTGGAGAGTGAGATAAGAGAAGAGGTGACGCTGTCAAGGAGCGGAATTGTTCTCTCGGGGACGCTTCTCTCTCCGAACACCGATGTGTGCTACATGTTACAGCTCACTTGCTAGGGTGCACATTCATCACCGAAGCCTCCAAAAAAATTCTCGATCGCACACGCATCTTCGCGGGCGTGCCAGTTTTGGTGGACTGCCATGCAGTATTTCCTTCACCGTGGTTTTACATACGATCAACTGCTTTGTTGCCATGCAACAAGTTTATTACGTACAAAATGCAGAACTATCTATAGGTTTAGTTGGTCTGTCAGACAGATATTCTGAAGAGACTAGAGATATTTAACTCGTACATAAAGCTTAATAATCAGAGAAAAAGAAATTGATTGGACTTAAGACATGGATTGAAATCCATTTGATGACTTTTCGCTTCTTTAGGCACAGTCTGCTTTTTTTTTCTTGAAAAAAAAATGGTTGCAACTAATATTTTACCGTTTTCACTACCAGACATAAAAATAATTCAAACCATAATTTACTTTAAATACATTTAAATAATATATGAGTGTAGAAATAGAAATGGTGCATACACAATGCATGTTTGAACAGAAGATCACCATCATACAGTTTAAAAGATACAAATCTATTCAGGGTGCCTTCAGTATCTGTAGAATATATCAAAAAAATAGTATTGTCTCTGTGTACGAAAAGTATATTACTCAAATACTGTTCTCACATTATGATATCTCATTGGCCAAAGGTACATCTTTGTGGATTTGTAAATTTCAATGAGATGATGTACAGATAATAGAAGACTTCCTTGCTTTGATGACAATCATTGTAATAACAACATTTAGATAGATAGACAAATAGATAGACAGATAGATTTGTATATAGATAGATAGATAGATAAATAGATAGACAGATAGATTTGTATATAGATAGATAGATAGATAGATAGATAGATAAATAGATAGATAAATAGATAGACAGATAGATTTGTATATAGATAGATAGATAGATAGACAGATAGATAGACAGATAGATAGATAGATAGATAGAAAGAAAGTTTGAAAGATAGGTAGATAGTTAGATATGTTGATGGATAGAAAGATAGATACATAGATAGATAGATAGATAGATAGTATACATACATACATACATGTCGATAAATAGGTATAGATACAGTGTAGACAGATACATAGACAGATAGATACTATACATAAAGATAGATAGATATATAGATAGATAGATAGATAGACAGATAGATACATAGATACAATTGTAGATACACTGTGTAGATAGATAGATATGGGTGATAGATAGATAGATAGATAGACAGATAGATACATACATAGATAGATAGATAGATAGATAGATAGATAGATAGATGGATAGATAGATGGATAGATAGATAGATAGACAGACAGATAGATAGATAGATAGATAGATAGATAGATACTTGTAGATAGATAATTCGATGGATAGATAAATAGGCTGTATCTCAAAAGGTTAACACAAATTGCTAAGGAGAAAGTGCAGTGGGGAAAAATGCTAATGAACCGTATGGTTTTGCGAAATTAATGTTCAATTGGCGAGCTGTACACAGATGCTCGCTTTCAATGACAAATGAAATTTAGCGCCCAATGTGAGCTGAATTATTCACAGGAGCGTGTGCGTGAGTGTATTAATGCTAAATCTAAATAGCCCTCATCTCTCTCTCTGTCATTCACGGATACTCAGCATGAATTTTTCATTATCCATTTTTTTTTCTCGACAATTCATCACGGCAAGAGCGCTGAGAACCTATTAGCTGTTACTTGACATTGCAAAGAATGCATGAATGCTTGTCCGTGCAACTTTTGGGCGGCAGTTTAATGACACATAGTCAATTACAAGTGTACTTTATAGTTCATAATTTGTTATTAATGATGCATTAAGATCCGTTTATATGAAGCAAAAGCTCAAGATGGCAGTATGCTGAATTTTTTCAACCCAAAAGAAACATTTTTAGCTTGTTTTCTTTTTTGTTTTTGTTTCTGTTTCATCTCCCATGCAGGAGCTGTTAAAGCAAGTGTCATTCTTGTCTAATTTTTAGACCTGTAATTTTTGTGCTCCCATCTTTCTAGTACATCACTTTGATGGATCAGCAGTATGGAATTACAATCAAACAATTCTGTAGTATATGCTTAAAGGGACTGTACAGTACTGGTTGAGGTGAGGATTTAGCCAGTAACATTGAGCAAGATATTTAGAAACCTCTCTATAAAATGTTAAAAAGCATAAAATTCTATGGGGAATCAAAAGTTCTCTTGATGAAAATCAGTTTTGAAATGATTGAGATATCCAAAAACAAGGTAAAACAAAGAGATCCTAATAAAAGTCGTGGCCTGTCAATTTTATTAGGATATCTCATTTTTGGATATCTCAGGCATTGCAAGACCAATATTCATCAAATAAACATTAAATCCTTCTTGGAATTACAACTCTTTCATATTTCAGAAGAGGTTTCTCATTATCTCACCAAAAAATGTTATAAACCTGATGTTAGGTCTCAACCACAACTATACAATTCCTTTAAGGAGTGTCCAACAACAGGACAAACGACTGACCAAAAAAATGCTGAGCTGTCTAGGTAGCAGCAGAAAGACAGTATAAACGAATATAGCTGGTACAGTATATATTGTTTTACATTGTACATTTGACATTGAAGGCTAGGTGTATATCAGTAAAAATTAACCCGTTAAGGACTGTCTGATTTTGCTACAACACACATTTCCCATAGACACTTGCCCGAGTATACTCGCGGACTCGTCCTCAACGGGTTAACAAGAAAGATTGACAAGTTCCTGGTACAAAGAAAGGTAGGATGTCATGTGTCATATTTTTTTTCCTTGTCTAAGAGTTTCACCATATTCATTACAACTAGTCACACACTATTAAAGCAATTCAAGGCTCAAAAACTACAGTCCAGTGGTTTAGTGTTACAAGTATCCTATCATAATCATACTTTGTTTACTATTGTTCAAAGTCTGTCATATAGTGGTTTCATACCATGCTCGGCACCACTCCATCTACAAGAGGAAATTTTTTTTTTTGGGGGGGGGAAATATAAAGTTTCACATTTCATTACATTTTACTGTACAAACTGCATTTTGACATTAAATTTTGACAGATTTACTAGAATTTGTTGAGAACAATTTAGAAAGAAAAAAAAATCAGTTATATTTCTGTTCTCTTAATAATGCACCACCAAAATGAAACCAAACTCAGGTCCTCTTAAAAACCTAACAGTTTTTCCATGATCCCCACATTTGCACTTGTTTATAGTGTAAGTATCTTATCTTTGAGTCTAGCATAATTGATCTTTCAGAGAAAGTACTCCTCTAAAGCGTGATCCAGTGTGCTTTTCTACTTCTTGCCAATGAAAGTGTAATTTCTACACTGCATCTGATCCACTGCTCCAATTCAAAGCACACACATTCATTGTTGCCAGCCCATTGAAAGAGAGCTCAGCAAACTGCAGCAGGGGAAAGTCTTTTCAGCTTTGAGAGCGTTCGATCATCCTGATTAAACTGATGCGCGCTTTTGTCAAAGCACCTGGGTACCACTTGTGGTTAAGTGGATAACTTCTTGGCGGTGTCGCACATTACATCAAAGAAGAGCAATTAGTGTCCCCACCATCTCCATCTACAACACCTCCCAGGTGTGACTGAACCCGCTCGTGGTTCACACATGGGGAACACCACTGACTCCTTATGCAATTTAGCTATTTCTGGTGATGAGAGAGTTAACTCGTTTCAGATGAGAAGACATCTCGGGCTACAGAGACACCTGTTTTTAAGGCTTCAATAATGATATGCAAATCAAGGCTCATGATATGCAAATTAGGGCTCACTAACCCTCTCATAGTTAACACATTTGGAACACCATAAGCTCCTTGTGTAATTTATGGTTTCCAGCAATGAGAGTGTTAACTCCTGTTAGTTAGAAGTTATCTAGGGTTAAAGAGGCTCCGCCCATTTTTAAGGCTGCAGTAATGATATGCAAATCAAGGCTCATGATATGCAAATGAGGCTTACTAACACTCTCACGGTTTACACGTTTGGAAAACCACTGACTCCTTCTGTAATTCAGCTGTTTGGCAATGAGGGAGTTAACTCATGTTAGGTAAGAGAAAATCTCGCATTACAGAGGCTCCACCTGCTTTCTATGACTGCAATCTAATGATATATGCAAATTAATGCTCATGGTATGCAAATGAAGGCTTACTTACCTTCACATAATTAACACATTTGGAACACCATTGACTCCTGTAATTTACTGTAAAAGTGGAAATTTTCGCGGTGTCAAAATTTTCGCGCATCTCGTGCAACCAGAAACTAGCGCGAAAATAAAAGCATGTGAGTATTTTTGCTTGCCATATGTTCCAGTAGTTGATGTCATGATTCCACGGAATCAAAAACATGCGAAACTCTTCATACCCAACCGAGCGCGAAAAATTAGTGGCGCGAAAATATCCACTTTTACTGTAGCTGTTTGGCAATGAGAGAGTTAACTCATATCAGATGAGAAGTCATCTCAAGGCTACTGAAAATCCACCTAATTTCTAAGAACACCATAATTACAATGTATGATATGAAAATTAGGGCTCCTTATATGCAAATGAAAGCTCATTAACCCACTCATTTTTAACACATTTTGAAAAGCATTGACTCTTTCTGCAATTACATGTAAGTTGTTTCTGGCAATGAGGGAGTTAACACATTTCAGACGAGAAGACATCTCGGGCTACACAGACACCCACCTTTTTTAAGATCGCAATAATGATATATATGCAAATCAAGGCTTGTGAAATGCAAATAACCCCTTCCACCATGTTAATATCACAAGATAGTTTGTTACCCTATGAAAATATGTTGAAGCAACCATAGATTTTGAACGACAACTTTCAAAAGACTGACATTACAGTCACACAATTTGGCGTAGATGTTCTCATAGGGAGACGGAGAGGATGATGTAGAATATCATGGTCATAAATACTAATGATTCTCCCTTGTGGTAGCCTGCAAAATGTGATGAGTTTCATCTGACCACTCTGTATTAAAATCCATACTTCCACGCCGCACTGTAAAAGTGAAATCTGAGTGTGATGATAATGCGTTCACCATGCTAAATGTTACCGTTGAATGTCCACACTAAACACAAAAGCTACCACGGATCCATTCCATGGGGGGGGGGGGGCGGTTGGGCTGTGTTATCCCCATGTATCATTTATGTCATGACATG
Organism: Diadema antillarum; assembly: GCF_040938485.1. Classification (NCBI taxonomy): domain Eukaryota; kingdom Metazoa; phylum Echinodermata; class Echinoidea; order Diadematoida; family Diadematidae; genus Diadema; species Diadema antillarum. Next base: position 822,149 of record NW_027270932.1, read on the forward strand.
ATTTTCATCAAAAGTCTCTCTGTTTTTCTTCTTAACACGTTGAAAACAAGTCCCTAAAATACTCAAGTAGGTGTCTATGGGAAATGCATGTTATAGCAAAATTAGTCCGTCCTCAACAGGTTAAGGTTCCCAAATTTTGTTTACATAATGAATTGTGATCTGACAGTGTACTAGAGTGCTATGCTATAAATTGTCCATACTGCAAATATTAAAGTGCATCCTTTTCTGTGGGCGAACCCATTTTTCATAACACACGCAGATGAGGAGCTGAGGGTTAGATAAACAGAAAAAAAAATAAAAATACTGGCAAAAACAAAGACAATAGATAATGCCTCAAGCACTCTTGAGAAGCTAGGGCATGAAAACAGTAGTAGCACATTACACATGAAATCTGGTGTCTGCCATGTAATAGCAAATATACATCACAGAATGGGATGGGGGCGAGGGGGGAGGGGGATGAAAGGGGGCGGGCAAATAAGGTATTAAGCTAATCACCATCCCCAGAAGCAAAGCTCAAATTGAACATGAAATGCGAACATGAGTACGCAGTGGAGTGGGGAGCGGAGATTTGCTGAAGAGGAGGCGAGGGAGAAAGCTTGGAGATGGAAGGGCCATTCCAGACTTGACAAGGGGGCTATTTATCACCCATCTAGGTACCCTGAGAGACCAGTGTAAACATTCCCTGACTTTCCTTGGGGTTGTACAAGCAAAACGTCCCTTCTCTCACCTCCTGCTTACATATCTGGTGTACATATGGAAGGGGGGGGGGGGGGGGAGAGAGAAACCTAGCCTTGTTTCAAGAACAGCTGCTGCTTGCGGAGAACGAGATGCGTGGCCGTATTATTGCCCCGCTGCAATGCACGTGGGGTGTGCTCGTACATACATTACGAGCAAATTGAGCACAGGTTATAAATATTCGCTAATATGCAACCAGTACTAGAGCATGAAATTAAGCCAGTAAAGTTGATACTGCATGGCTCAAACAGACAAAACACACACACACACGCATGCACACCCATACACACACAAAACACACACAGAACACAAAACAAAATAAAAACAAACACTGGTTCTTGGGGAATGGAGTATCTCCATTCTTTCTTTTTTTGTGGGGGGGGGGGGGGCTGAATTCTTACTAAACAAGAGTGGCCTAAGACCAATAATGGCCTAATATCAATGTTGCATTATCATAAAGAATTAAACTGAACAAGACTACAAACAGTCCTTTTCTGGACTGTGGTACATCTCTATAGTGTTCCCACTGACCAACAACCAATATCAAACATTGCACTATGCAATATGCTATCTTTCACACAGAACTTAAGAGGGGAAAAAATGTTGCCTATGATGCTTAAAATGTATCAATATTCATCTACAGATATGTTTAAATACTACTCTGGCTTGACAGAAAAAAAAAAAGTAGGCCTAATACTAAAGATGGACATCCCTTTCTATTAAGATTCTAATGAATGGTGAATGAAAACTAGTACAGTGTATAAGGAATAGCCTTGCTGACTTCACAATATGAATGCCAATTTCATTTCATCTTTACTTTTGTTTGTTTCAGTGGTCTGCATTATGGTTTTCAATGACAAAATTAGTTTGAAACAGTTTGACAGCAAGTTTTCTTTGCTCAGATATACTCACTGTCACTTCTCCCATGCCCCCCTCCCCTCCACAATACCACTTTCCCATACCCCTCTAGATAGGATTGTACCCTCACCTCCCTCTTAGCCTTCCACTCCCTTTTAAAGATACTGTTTACCATTGGGGACAGTGATATTAAAAATGTTTGAGTTATCACATATGATGCATATACGTAGGTCAGCTGTATCACAAAGCATCCTACCATGATATAGAATTCTGCAATAAAGCCCAACATATAAGGAGATATCACTACATGTATATTTCTCACTAAACCATAACTGCAGACTGTATACAGTATTCTAGAAATGATTTAAACTTTTGTTCACATGTAGTAGTCACCATTTATTATACTGATTAACATTTTTTCATTGGTTGTTTCTATTCCTAACTCCCATTTCAAAACTACTCGTATTGTATTTTGAAGCACTAAAGCTGGGTTTCTGTTTCATAGTAAATAATGCCTTTCATAGTAAATAATGCCTTTAAATGGCACATATCTCTACTGAGAACTTGATGAGACAGACATACAAGTAGGGTGTAGCAAATTACCTGCATCATGATTGATGCAGACCCCAAGCCAGGAGAGCAGTCTATTAATGGTGGTGGTGGTGGTGGGGGAGGGGGGGGGGGGGTGAAACAGCAGGAGAATGCAAAAAATGAATGATTCACGCTTCAGAATGATGATTGCTCCATAATCAAAAAACACAACACTAACCATCTTGTATGCAAGTATGTCAGTTTTTGACACAAAGTTTAAACTCGATTTAATTTCATTCAATGTAAAGGCTAGCTTTTTTAAAGAAACAGAATGATAGAAATCCAATCAAAATAAAACATTACATGAGAAAGTTAGAGAACTTTACTTTGGCATGCTTTCATATTTACTGTGAGTGATGTCAGTTTGCACATTAGCTAGGGTGATGATATTATTGCCCCTACAATTATAATCTACTCAGAAAACCTTGCTAAGTTTCCTTTTTTTTTTTTAATGAAAACAAAAACAAAAAACTTCACAAATTCTCACATGTGGTGCATCATCACATTACCGGTAGAATGTCAGAGATTATAAAAGGACGAATATGCACATACATGTACATTGTAAAGCCTACTTCAGCAATAACCTTTCAGCTTTCTAACTTTCAATTTTTTAAAAATATTACTATATCTACAATCTATTTGTATTTCCTTGCCAAATCCACATCCTACTACAAAACTCCTTCAAATAGCAGATCTGGCATTTATTTCTTTGATTGTAAAAATATTCATCATTTTCTAGTTGCTAATGGCACATTTTCTGAATGTCATCAGCCTGACAAAATTTCCTGATGCCTCAGATATTTTGTGTTTTAATTGCCTGGTGTGAACTCAACATCAGTCTGTAAAACATGCTTTACACCAAGTCATGTTTTCACATATTATATGTGAGAAACAAATCAATAAAACGTTCTGATATGTCATTAAAAAATCTTCATTCATTACAGACAATTAAAGAATTGAATATCACTATTGGCATCCTTCGCTTCTACCTTCAGGGGAAAGCAACTGCAAAACTGAGTGAAAAACATTGAAAAATATCTCTCTATGCATTTTTCATGACATTCTTCTGATATATCTACCACTGAATAAAGTGCGTTCCATAGAACATAAACATAACAGAAAACTCCAAGAGTTAATGTCTCCCTGAGTGGTTGTAAGAGAAGATTTATTCCTTTTGAACTACCTACATGTACAATGTCAGGGCAAATAGGTCAACAAATAAAAAAACATAAAAACACTCAGAAAGTGCATTATCAGGATTAGGTTTTGTAAGGGTAGACTCGAGGAAGAGAACAAAAAAAAAGAATGGCTAAGAGAAAAAGAAATATAATCAGTGCACAGCATACATACATGTAGCCTGGCGTTCTACAACAAGACAAGTATTCCGACAGACACCACATACCAATCATTCCTCAAATCCTTATCCCTTTTTGATACCACGCGTCACCCTTGAACCGTGTGTGTTTCGGGGACTAGTTCCTTGAACTCAGCCGATGCAGTTTATAGTGGATGCAACCGCTGTCACATGCACTCAAAGCAGTCGGCAATGAAACAACATGTATGTCACAGAAAAAAAAAAAACCCTTTGAAGAAAAAATATATCATGCAAAACTTCACAAGGCACAAAGTCCATATTTTCTGTCCATTTTCTTAGTGGACGTAAACATCAATACAGATGTGTTTTGAATGTCTATTAACTAGATGATGACAGCCACCTGACAATCAATTGACCATCAATTTTGACCGGTCACTCCATTCTGTATCACCTGAAAATAACATTTGGGGATAACAGTCTTGCCATGGTCCCCCATTCCCCCAATGCAATGACGGAACAGTTCCACAATATGTTGCATACCTTTAAAAACAATGTAAGCAAGTCCCAGGTTTAAATCAATGCTATTAATACAGCTGCTTTAGGGGGAATGAAACCCAAATATCACAATCTGTAGATTGAGTCAATGTGGCAACATCAGTAGAACACATCAGTGAACTGGAGAAAATTTGACAATCCAATGTTCAAATGTTACAGATTTTATACAGTTCTGCTGCTACCTTCGCTGGATGAGAAGACTACAATCAGTTTGTGACATCAGTGTACGACGATAACATTGATTATAAACAATATAATTCCATAAAATTTCATTTTCTATGAAAAGTACACATTCCCTCAACTTGTCGCTGATATACAGTATACACTTTATGTTCAGTATGTAAGGGCAATATTATTCCCCTTTCTGAAGGAGGTATTAAAGTAAAGCACTCTTCCATTACACCAGAAAAGTGAAAATATGTTGAACATTCTGTATATTTTCTTCACATTGTTTTCCATATTATGATGCCACAAGTGTTCAAGTCTTCTCTGGTAGCTATGGTGGCATCAAAACTTTAGACTATCATTAACTTCTGAATGGGTTGTCTGATCTTCTCAACCTTCACAGATGTATTCTACTGGCATTGCCACATTTTAAATACTGGTACTCAGTCCATATTTGGGTTTCATTCTCTCTTTCAAAAAAAAATGTAGTATAAAATCAATTCGATGACATTTCAGGTGACTGGTGCTGTGTATGATTTTGTTATGAACAAATATTTTAGTGGTGGCAGTCACTTTAAGATAAATGGGGATGGAGAAGGAGAGACAGAGAGAGACGGATGGGATGTATGTTGTATATTGGTAGCTTGGTACATACAGTAGATTGTTGAACAGATAGAGAGAGATATCTCTGAAATAATGTATAGCATTACACAGGCGAGATGGAGGAATAGATAGCTGACTGGGAGATGGGTGAATGTACACTGTAATCTTAGCATAGATCTCTCATTCAATGCTCTGTTATTTTTCCTGTTAACACTGAAAGAGTACTTTTCCCGACTGCAAATGGTATGAAGTAGGTTGCCTACATGCATAAAGTGCACACAGGAAACAAGCATGCAAGTGGATTTGGAGATATTTCCATTTTTTCGCTTCTACACCCTAGTCCTCCATACCCCCTCTCCCTCAAATCCCATCCACTCACTAAAAATCCGATACTGCACCTGATATGCCCCTATACCCCTACCCTCCCCCTCCCCCTACCTCCCCGCTAAACCGAGCAGCCACAAGAGCATGCAATCATATTTCATACATGCACACTCATGTCGTTTGGGGGGCAATCGCAGAAATGTGCCTCTCTATATCTTCCTGCAACCCACATTAGATGCAAACACGTTCATACTTTATGTCTAGCGGTTCAGGGCAGTGATATCCTGGACTGGCTACAAATGCACACGACACTACAGTAATGTTGCACTGTATGTCTGGACACTCTATTGCATTGATGAAAGTCAAAATCATGACGAAAGTCCATGGTTAATCAATTTTGCCCAAAACAAGCACTTTCACAGATGCCATTGAATGCTTAGAAACAAGATTGACTTTCAGGTATGAATTTTCTTCATTTTGTCTACCATCTGTACAAACGAAACGCTTTCATTTAAGATTGACTCTGTTTAATCTTTAAAAAAATTACACAAAAGGAGGTCAAATTCACATTTCAACTGATGATTTTCTTTTCAAAAACAAGAATAAACATTTATGTAGTGTTTAGTGCCTTTCATTGCAACTCTGCAGAACACTCAGTGATTTCATCGCACACTAAATGTATAATTTCAGCTCTACGGACATATGTAGGCTACAAGGTGGACTAGAGTGACAGACAGACAGAACGACAAAATTCTGGCATGAAGGCCACACTCCAAATTACAGATTGCCAAGCTCTTTGGATACAGACATGAAACACGCTAGACACATATAATTCTGCGCCTGCGATGCGATGCGAAGACAGGCATTAGGCATGTCATACAAAATACATCGATACTCGGATACTCTCCACATCTCAGAAATGGCATAAGTGTCTGTGTGCATGTATATGTGTGTGTATGTATGTATGTAAAAGAAAAAAACACGTAGTACTGAGGGGCGACGCTTCGTGGATTCTTTTTTCGCACCCTGAACAGAGCATCGCGGGGAAGGAATAACAGCTGTACCATTGCACACATGCCTTCGCCACAAATAGAACAACTTTGATGTATTATAGCAGGCAAACTTTGCAATGTGCAATGGTATGTGCCACCATTAAGACTGTCTGCCCCGCACTCAAAAGGTTGCTTAACCTACAACAGATCAGAACTCTTGAAGTCGGCTGTCCCTGCCTGAAACAAGCTAAGTGAAATATTCAATGTAAAATACCACTTACGTGTACAATTACAATATATGTATTCATCAAATATATAACAGGAGACTTTGAAGTGAGAATTATGGATAATTTAGACTCTATATTCCATCTCTTATCCCTCCCTCCCCCCCCCCCAAAAAAAAAGAAATATATATATATATATATATATATATATATATATATATATATATATATAAAATACCAGTATACAACTTTATGATTTCAATATTCTGCAGCTGCAAATTGGAATTAAAATGGGACAAAGTGCGAAAGTCTTGATTGAGCTGGAAAAATATACATCTCTCTATAGAAGAAAAGAGACACTGCTCAGAAAAGTTTTTGAGTTGACAGTGAAGGGATTCTGCAAACTACATACAGTAGGACATTTTAAAAAAAAACTGAAATCTAAAAAACTTAGAAAAAAATTACTACCAATAGATATATTCAGCATGGAATGTTTGCTTGCACAGGCAACATGATAATTGTTTATAAAATCCTTGATGAGCAGAGATTGGGCAAAATCCTTCAAACAGATGATAAAGATACTGAACTTGTGACTTTGATTCTTATCACTTACAGTTGTATTTGTAAGTTTCAATTTAATGGAACAATTTTTGTTTGTTAATTTTTCTTTCTTCTTTTTTATCTGTTTGTTTGTTTGTTTGTTTATTTGGTGGTTTGTTTGTTTTGTTTTGCTTTGTTTTGTTTTGCTTGGGGGCATTTTTATATAATGAAAGTAAAACAAACAATTACGGGTTTGTGGTAAAGTGGTAAAGTGGTGGGGGGGTTGGGGTTGGTCATTCCATGATTACAGACTTGCCCATATCTTCACTGCGTAATACAATGTATGTATTTGTAGGCTAACATTACATTGTACAAGTTGAACATCACATCACTCATATAGAAGCTGCTAACAACAGTGGAATACACGCAGGTCACAAGTCCAGACCATTGATCATGTACTTTGGAGCATTACTGTGGAGGTCAAAACAGACGGAAGCATGAGTACAGAAAACATACATAAACACATCCACATAGACACAATAACAACAACAAAATCAAGTGGCAACATCCTTCCTTGCAGACTAAAAGAACAAAAACAGCCAAATCTTCACACTTTGTCATGTGCAGTATGTGTGCACTGTATTATATGCACATTCACACGGCTGCATACTTTGGATACACACTCATGCATCTACCATGATGTACTGTACATTGGTACACAATGTACTTTGAGTGCGATTCCACAAGTTGGCTTGGGGAGTAAATGACTATAGGCTGTCAGCATGATAGAGAAAATTAGCAAAATATGAGCAAAGTTTGAAAAGAAAATTTAGGGAATAGTGAAGCTTCCCCTGTTTTCATGAATCAATGACAACACTCCAAACTAGACACACCCGATTTATGCAAGGTGATGAAGTTCTCACCTCGTGAATCTTCCACTGAATTGTACACAAATCTTCACTACAAAATTTTCTTCAAATGTTTGATATGAACTGATATGAATAATGAAAGTATAATGTATGTAAACTTCTCATCAGCTGGTCTTATTGCACCCAGTAGAATTACAATGTACTTTCAGGAGTTGTTTCAAGAGGTTGCAGTTCCTCAATTACTGGCCAAAAATATGATTTTCAAACATAATTGTGCACTATACAAATGAGAGCATTATGAGACAATGATATCATTATTTATTCCAACTTACACTGTATGTGATAAAAGTATGGGTACCTTTAGAATTACTGGACTATCACAAGCATCTCAGCTGCTAAATTCATAACTGATCTTTAAACTGGCAACACATTTTGGAGAATTTACATAAACATTTCTGTCTAAAATTGCAGACTGTGTTTGTTTGTTTGTTTTCTGATTTTGAGCAGATATTTTGACTTTATCTCGTGTCATCCAATATATGTTTTCAATACAAAAACATTTCAGCAGTAAAATTCAGAGTGCCAATTTAATAACTGAATGATAGTAATTTCTTTGCAACACATAATTTATCATATCACAGACTTGATGAGAGAATACAGCACTATAATACCACTACCAGATGACATGGGAGAATCCCTTCATGTTCCTTTCATCATTAGCATCAAGTACACTGTAAGTGGGGTAGGGAAGTTGATCAGAAGTGTACTTCAAGACACATTGTAATGCACTCACAGAGGATGCAGGCATCAACTTTCCATTCATGTTCAAAACGTCTTTTTTAAAAAGGTCAATGACAGTGTAATAATTGCTTGATGTTTAAATCAAAAGATGAATACCCTGGAATCATTATATCCACCTGCAATGTATAATCATTTCTACTCTACAGACAAAAGAACAGGATGTACTTGAAATGTCTCCTTGTTTATTGAAGCAAAAGCTAGTTTTGAATCGCATTGTGCCAAGTTGCAATATGCAATTATGATCCGTGACGAACCCTTAAACGACATTATGTGGTGATTGTGAGTGTGTCATCTGTATGCGTGTGTGTATGTGTGCGTGTGTGAGTAAAGTCTCTGGCCTACATTATGTTCTAACTAGGCCAGCTATTACTTCATTTTTTTTTTTCCCATGTAATCATACCTGCCCAATTAAGCACAAAGGCCGCAGGAATGAAAACAGACTGAAGAGATAGGGAGTTATGACAGAGAAAGAGAGAGAGGTGGAGCGATGAACGCAAATTCTTATCATGTATTCACGTATGAGCACCTGCATGTCGTTAAAACGTAGGAGGACTCGTCGCGGTGTCCGAAGGCGGTGTCATGTGACACTTTTTTTTTTTCTCTCTCTCTCTCTCTCTTCTTCTGACGGCGTGACGTAAATTGATTTTTATCAAATCGTGAAATATTGAATGGATTGGCTTACCACGCACCAAGGGTGACGCTCAACCGAAGGCGGGAAAAAAAACACAGCCGTGGACCGTACGGATTGGACAGCCCTGGAATACACATGTTGCCAACCATGACAGGGTATTGTACGCCTAACAATTTTTTTCTCTCTCGGCATAGGATTACCACTGCTCCACCTCTATGTGAAATTCTCACTGCCATGATTGCAAGGTGAGAAAAAAACAACCAGTAACCATTTCATCGTAAAGTGGAAGGTACACCGTAGAAGGGGTAGGAGAGAATGTGGTTCAGCAAGCACTGTATGTCCCATCAAGCTTTACAGCATGGCATTGCCTACATTACGCTATTCTAAGCTCTTGAAAGAAGGTTGTATGATTTATGAAATGTGGAAAATACGTGATTTTCTCATGAAAAGATGCTGCAAAACAGTGTGCACATAGAGAAAGTTATCAGTCTTTTAGTGGGGTTTTTATTTGGATAGCATGGACACCTATCAGAAAGAAAGTTACTGTTCTTTCCAACCCTAACATGGATTGTATTGATGGTTGAACAATTCATACTACAGTGTGGTATTCCTACCTCTTGTTACATACCATTGAAGGATGATGGCTATAGTTTTTCTTTTTTTTTTCTTTCTTTCTTTTTTGTTATGCAGCAAGTGTGATTGCAAGACTGTGCTCTTACATCTCTCAGCAAATTTCACAGCGAACACTCAGATGGACTTGATGACAGCGAAGGGATTTTCATCACCGCGGGAGCAGAAAACTTGCGAAAGTGATGGAGCTCCATCGCGCCGCGCTCCAACAGGCAAAGGCACGGCAAAGGATGGAGAGGAGAGAGGAGAGGCGAGGTGTGCCATCCTCCCAGGTGAACACTTCCTGCCTCCCATCGTCGTGACGACGCACGCATCGCTGCATCACACAAAAAGAGCGATGCCGGTGCACCAGAAAGAGACAGGATGCGAGATGCAACAAGTCGCTGAAAGCCGGATGTACATGTAGGCACCCAATGAACTCGTGGGTGTGGAAGATTGACTGCGAATCTGAGTGATGCTCAAGAAATACACTTTGTAGATAGAGTGCCTTTTTTCACATACAGTGCATGCACTCTAACAATAACCACCTCTTCACTTTTTGCCTTTATTTAATATGCTGAGCACTGCTGATACTTTTGATTTCGATGTTTTACTACTTCCTGTCTTCCCCCCCTCCCCCCCCAAAAAAAAACAAAAAACAAAAACAAAAAAAGGACAAGCATCAAAATCAAAGTCGAAACATATATCTCAATAACATAACACATTCAGATCGAGTGATGGGTTTTAATTTGTCTTTATGGGATACATTGTGTACATTAAAGATAGGGAAATTCCCACAAGGAATACTCTGGTTTTCATCTTAACTCTCAATAAAAGATAAAATGCTCTCACATTAAACCAGAGACCCCAACACTTTTGATGTGTTATTTTACATTTTGCACGTACACACGAGGAACACTGCGGTTAAAGGAAGAATTTCTAGCAAATTAATCAAGATTCAAAGTGAAAAACTCAGTAAATGTTTGAAGGAAAGTCTAACAATGCAAATAAAAGTTACAAAATGTATCATGCTGTATGAATTCTGTCCATTCTCCACATAATGACTGCTTCCTCCCTCTGGATGGAAATTCTACCACAATTTGTATCTGCAGTCAAATTAGCGTCATACATTTCAATCAGTACTGTAAAAGTGGAAATTTTCGCACATTTTGCGCAACCAGACTCTAGCGTGAAAATAAAAGCATGCGAATATTAAGTATTTTTGCTTGCCACTATGTTCCAGTAGTTGGTGTCTTGATTACGCGGAATCAAAAACACGTGAAACTCTTCTAACTCCGCCGAGCGTGAAAAATTAGTCACGCTTAAATATCCACTTTTACACTATCACAAAATTAGACACTGTACTGTATACAAACATTCCCTTCTGAGGAAAATGAGAGAATACAAAAAGTGTATAAAGTTAGTGTACCACCTCCAGAAGGCATAGAAATTACATCTCTGTCAGTATTGGTTAATATGGGGAATATGCACTTCTTGCCCCTCCACCCACCCCCCCCCCCCTTTAACCCATTGAGGACGAGTCCCGAGTATACTCGGGCAGGTGTCTATGGGAAATGTGTGTTGTAGCAAAATCAGTTCGTCCTCAACAGTTTTTTTTTAAAGATGCATCAAATTGACCAAAATTCACGAAAAAACCAACAACTATAAAATGAGCTAGTTTTTCTTTAAAAAAAAATAAGAACTATAAAATGGACAGTCTATTTTTTCTCATCTTTCTGCATTAGATATCAATTCCCTGTTTGAGGAGACTTCCACTTTAAAACTGCAATTAAAACTACTCTCAGTCTCCCACAGCATCTCTCTCTCTCTCTCTCTCTTTCTCTCCCTCTATCTCATATTCCCTCCCCTGTGCCTCCCTTTCATAGCATAGTTTGTCAATAAAATGCATCATATAATTTTTTTTTTCAGCAAGGTACAACGCTCATCCTGGCACAAATAACTATTAAAAATCTGTACATGTGACAATGTGCCAGTAACACACTCGTTAAAGATTATACCCGATGTCAAGCACTGGGCTAAAATGTACTTTCATTATAAGACAATCCATCATGGTGAACAGTTACATATGTACAGTGTACGATGTAAATGAGGAAACTGTGATTTATTACTACTATTGCAAAGTAATAAATTTTCTTCGATGATCAAGACAAGAGCAGTATTGGAAGCGGAAGTCATCGCAATAATTTTTCCATGTGCTATCAATAATAGTATATGCTATACAAAATAGAAGTCATCATCCTCATCATCACGAGTATGACATGTACTTGTACTATTAAATATGACTCTCCATTACTACTTTGTGTTATAAATCAATAGCATGGTCATGATCACCATTATTAGTTTTACTCTGTCATCGCTGGCATTTTCATCAGTATTGTTATCCCTATTATGCAGCCTGAAATATATCACTAATACAGTACAGTATCATCAAGCTATTATAACTGATTCATTTATGATTACATTAATATCGGTCTCCTTCGAGAGAAACCTGACATATTATCTTCATCTTTGTCTCCTCATTCTGCACAGCTTTACTTCTTTTTTTTTCTCTTTCTTTTTTTGCCGCAGCACAGAATTCGAGGAAATTCACTTCAATGCATGCATAGCATTGATCAGATGAGCACCCTTCGGTAGGGAATGATGGCACGGGGATGACAGGCAGAATACGATGGAGCAATGTCAGCCGCAGAGTGAGAGCAAGAGAGAGAGAGAGAGGGAATATTTTCTTAACCAAGGAGCTTTGCACGTTTCTCAACTTGTGGAGCAAACGCTGCACTCGAGCACCCCCCTCGCGCCGGCCGCGAAAAAAAGGCAGCCCCTGATCCCTTTCTTGATTATGAATTCACGGAGCGAGCAGGACGCAAACACGTCCAAAACGCCGACACGACGTACTCCTCCGGCACCTGCTAATGCATTCGGAGATACTCGAACGCTGGCACCACACAGCCATCCCGCCGTTGCTCTCAGCAACAAGGCGTTGAGCTCTGCAGAAATGTGAAAGCTCTAGTATTGAGCACTGGGTGCACTTGAATAAATAATGAACATTACATTACCTAGCTCATCACCTTGAACACACTGTAACTTTTGGAGGCTGACTACAATGTATGTACGCATGCTCCTCAATCTTTCAGGTATATAGACAAACTAAAATCAGTACTAATTTTCCTCTGAAGTTAAATCATATCATCATCTAGTATATTATTAAAAACAAGCTTCCATTTGACTTTGAGTGATTCCTTTAGTACTGTAAAGATTTTATAACTGATTTGATATGTAAAAGATAGAGGGTCTTTATCAGGAGAAAAGAAGAGAGAGAAAAAAAAGAAAAAAACATGTGATCAGGAAATCCTGCATAAATACCAAAGGGAAGTTTTATCAAACAAGCATGTTTCCTCTTTGGCTATGCTACAAGTAACCCTGGATAGCTAGCTGCCCCAAGACTCATTCTTCCAGACAACTACATAATAACAACTACCCCCATAGGACAATTTTGGCAACAAATGTAGGCATGATATCTAACTGATGAGTTATAACAATGAGACTAAACCTATTGTATGTCAGGACACTGAATACATCTTTGCATTCACTTTTTCTGAACTGTATCACTACTTTAGCAAAAATTAGCTATTTAGATGTCAAGGAAAATGTGAAATGGTATGTTAATTATCTCTGGACTCCTGTCTCAAAATCTGATCACTGCACCGTACAATAAAATCACACCCCTTGGGTGTGAAAGGGTTACATTGAATACACTGTTCATTTGGTCATGCATGTTCTTGTAATATTTTTTGTTTACTCTACCTAGATACACTGTCATTTTTCACAGGGCTGTTTTCACAGCCGAGATGCATGGCTATTCCATGAGGCAGAGGATACAACCAGGGAAGTGAGTCTCACCTCCCTGATACAACTTGGTCCAATGTACACCTTTCACAAAAACACATTATTTCATGCATCAAGATATTTCTTTACCTCGAAGGCTCGAAAGCAAGAAGCCATATGAAATGCAAGAGCAGGCTTTTTATAACATCTACAGTGCCACTGTAGACAGACTGTGACTGAAACCATGTATGCTCAAATACTGAATATCATCTATTGAAACCAACAGCATACAAGCATTATACACTGTAAATACATATTTTTAACTTTGGTCAACAGCAAAACCGAACTATGAAAACTTACATCACACACACACACACACACACACACACAAAGTATTTGTCTCGACAGCAAATACAGCTGTCTGTTTCAAACCTTTGACAGTGATTAAATTGTATTTACTCATAGCAAATCTTTTTAAATTACCATTTATTAGCAGCAGACCAGGATGAATTAAAAGATGCTCTTTTAATGGAGATTTCTTAGGGATTTAATCCCAATTTCACCATGGTACTCATGGCAAACCATCCTCATGTTACCACATCCTGTATGAGAAAGCTGGTCTTAGACCCCGTTTACAGTGCGGGGCTGGGCCGAGCCGCGGCCGAGCCCCAGCCGAGCCCAGCCTCAATTGCGGGGCCGAGCCCCGCAATTTTGTCCGTTTACACTGCCGGGCTCGGCCGCGCTTTCAATTCAAACCTTTCAATATTTTGTCGTAGTGGCGCTCTGCTTGTAAACAAGCGCAATTTGGTATAGTCTGGTTTTCAGACCCTTCGCCAACTGGATTCCGTGGCGACAAAGTCGCCGTTCGGGCAAAGGCCTTTGCAGAAGGAAAAATCATTTGCAGGACAAAACCAACTTAAACTATACTAGTTTTCGACGTTGAGGGGGTTAATATCCTGAATAACGAAATAGTATGGGCAGAAGGTTTGGAAGCCAGACTAAAATTGGCCGCGCATTTGGCCCAGTTTGCGTTTACACTGAGAAAAGGCCGGGCTCGGCCGCGGCTCGGCAGCGGCCGAGACCACCTCCAGAGCGTGGCCAAATGCCCGGCCAATTTTGGCCCCATATTTGGCCTTTTGCATGTGTACACTGAAATGAAGGCGGGCTCGGCCGTGGCCAAGCCGCGGCCGAGCCTCGCACTGTAAACGGGGTCTTACAGGCATTTCACACACAATACAAATTGACAAGCCAGAAAACCTTCTTGCAAAGGGTCTATTGGAATGCCATTTTGCGCATCATGCATGCATTTTGTAAACGACATTAAAGCATCAGTAAACATTGTGTAGGTAGTCATGTGACAAAGATGGATTCCTTCACTGACCAATAAGATGCCACCAATCATGTCATGCACTGACAATCATTCTGCCAGAACTTTCCTTCCATTTTGACCTCTTGACTAAGATTTTTCTATAGTACATAGCACAAATATATGTACCTCCATATATGTTTGTGTCATGGCTTCCCTTCCTGTGTATGTAACCTTGTGCCTTACTTACACTTTCTATTCCTAGCATATAAACTGGAATAATGTAGCTCCAGTCTACAAGCAGCTGATAGATTACTATACAAATCTTTGCCATCTACGCCCTACATTGTATATACCCGCCATAACAATTCTGACTACAAGTGTAGCAAATACTGTGAAAATGAGAATTTTTGCGTGAATATTTTTTTTTCCGTCGCGTAAAATGAACTTAAACTTTTTAATTCCGCTGAATCACGCTATAAAATTACAATCAAAAATATCAACAGGTGTGCTTTTATTCTTGCGCTAGTTTCATGCTGCATGATATGCACAAACATTTGAGTTATCAATAAGTCATCTGAATTAAAACCCATGTTATATGATGAAGATGCACAGTTGAAAGTTTCAGCAATTGAAATCAAAGTTGAACTAAAAGTTAAAATTCTATTCAAAATATACTTAAACATTCTATCTATTCCAATGAATACTTATAAATCACTATTTGATGAAAAACAGTGTCTTAAAAAAGAGTGAAGCAAATAAGAACCTCCATGGAACGAAATATGTTCTTCTTCTTCTTCTTCCGATGAGTACATCCCTCTGATAAGAGTATTGTCGTACTGTTGTCAGTAGATGGTCACTCATTTTTACTGATCAAATTCATCCTGTTAACATCTGGGGAACAGTTCTCGGGCTAGATACTAGCCTTCAGCAAAACTGAACTTTAATACTAATATTACTAGTATTAGTAAACAAGGACATGGTAAAAGTTTTGCAACCATTCGTTATTTTAATAGCCACAAAACTAGCCTGAATTCCACATTTGTAGCATATCATCGCTTGTAACAAAAGCATTTTTTGCCTAGTCTGTGGAGGTGATATGTGGCAGAAATGCCAGTAAGAACTTCCAAGAGTGGCTACGGAAAAAAAAAGAAATATATATATATAAAGTTAAATATCCGTCTGTTCAGTTCCTGAATCGCTCGATCTATCCCAGTGTGCAGTGACCGCACTTGGATGTGATTTCAACTGAAATTACTTCTCTACCAGAATACGATCTTTTTGTCAGAAAGACCATGTTAAGACCAGAATCTCGCCTACGATAATCCTTTAGAAGACAAGAAATAAGAGGCATATATATGGCTAAAAGGCGAATATTCTCGCGGGTGATGGGCGGAACTCGCTGAAACTGAGTCTCAACACAACCAAATCGCAGCGAATCAACTACACCAAGTCACGGGGGCCTGGCGGCATGGATACCGGTGGAAACTCGGCAGAATGCGGGTGCTCTTACCTTTAACGTCATCCGCTGGAAAATCCGATCGAAACTCCGCCTGTTCCTCCTTCCCCCCGACGACAAAGTAAATCACCTTAGTGGTCATGATGGCCCTCTAAGGCCAAGGGTTATCCTTGTCCACGAATCTCCACTTAAAAATCCACAAATAAGTCGCAGAAATCGAATTGAAAAGTAACGTCTGATACTTTTCTTTGGCAAAATCCAAGATATTACTTCATCACCTGTAGCGTAGAGCCCCACACACCGAATACTATATTCCTATACACTCGCAGCCCAAGCTCTTCTGTTGATAGTAGTACTTGCTTGGTAGTACCGCAGATGCAAAACATATGGGTCAGATTCGTCCATTAGCGTAGTAGGGGTGTGGTATTAAAGTCTGCTAATTTGCGGTTTGTTGTGGAACGATTCGATAGAGTGTTCCGACAGCGTTCCTAAAATCTATTTTACGTTGGACTTTCGTACAAACATTGAAAGTTTCTCACTGTGATGTGGTAGGCTAATTATTCAAAGCGAACACTAGGCCCTTCGTAGCAAGGGTTGGTTGCTTTCACTTTGTTCTAAATTCATTCAACTTTCGATCATTAAAATTAATGAATTTTTGCATGGAGTTGTTTTTGTTGCTCTATTGTTTGTCACCCGAAAAGAAATGAAATAGCCTGACAGACGAACAGATATAGTATAGATAGATCGCTGAGACAGATTGAAGTATAAAACCAACCACAGATAGAATTACATTTATATTCATTGATTTGAGTAATGTATTGCCAATTTTGTGTACCATGTCCCATTGATATATGTATCATATTATATATATATATATATATATATATATATATATATATATATGTATGTATGTATTTATTTATATATATATATATATATATATATATATATATATATACATATAAATATATACATACATAACAATAGGCCTACATAATTATGATAATTGACTATGAATTCCGTAAAATCTGGCTTAACATGACGCAACGGACATGAAAACTCTGTGATAGCCGCAAATCAAAATAGGAAAACGCAGTGAAGCATTTCTCGAACGCCAGGGGAAGTCATGCGAGGCGATAGCAGTCATTGAATATCTTCCTCATAGAACAAATACTACAGCGTGAATACAATTTTGATTACTATAAATAATACACAAAACAAATGCGATTTCACATTCAGTATAATCAGGAATATAATAGAATAAACGACAGCCCTCCAATCAGACGTCAAAATTCTATGTTGTGATCAATCATTTTTTTTTTCAATTCCAAGCCTGTCTACAACATGGTATAATATCAGTTCGCGCAAAACATGGGTTTATGATTAATATATTATAGTATCATGCAATAATGGAATCCTGTTCGGCGATTGGTCTACATAGCATCATGTGACCAAGCATAACATTGCTATTAATGTTGAAGACAAGATGCCCGTGACGTCATATTCATGGTATAGTCATCGACAGCGTGTGAAAGTGCCATTGGAATCCGCCTAAAACAATTTGCTGCATGCACCCGACATTATGACACTGCACGATTATCTGTGCAACAATATTTTAAAGAACAAACAAACAAACAACAAAATAAACAAATAGGCCCTAACAAAAATAAAAAAACAAAAGGAACATTTTGATTTGATTTGATTTTATTGGTTTGATTTTATTGGTTCCTGCATTATATCATTGCTCATGCAGATACATACACATATACCATATACATTGATGGTACCATACATTATGGATGGATATACATAAACATTAATTGCTAACAAGGTAAGTTTCTTGGAAGTGAACATGACTTAATTTCAAAGGATGTGCTTGTAAAACAATGAATTACTAGTATTACGAGTCTCTGTATTAAAATTATGGATTCATCGATGACAGAAATTTCACTTCTTCTTCGGGTATAGTAAAATATGTCCCTCAGAAAAGTTATATACTTGTCACCTCGGAATCCATAACTTTGAGAGAGACTCGAAATAGCGCGTTTCAACTCTGCGGCTATGGCGTATTTTGTTTACTATAACGAATTCGTCTAACCAAGAGCACAAACAACTCTTTCCCAGTCCGTCTGTTGTTGTTTCGTTTGTTTGTTTGTTTGTCTGTCTGTCTGTCTGTCTGTCTGTCTGTCTGTCTGTTCGTTTGTGTGTGTGTGTGTATTTTTTTTTTTGTATGTCCTTACTATTCAAATTCACTTTTGGTATTCAAATTTGGCAAACACTCTTCAAGGGAGGAAGGGATCGGGAACCTCTGCTGTAGAAAGGAAATATCAAGAGCCATTCAGGTACATTATAGAGGAAACATTCCATGGGAGAAAAAATCCATGACTTTGTACATGTATTTTGAAGAGTGGACGATTCCCTTCTCATTTTGTTCCATACAGCCCATTCCTTATACGTAAACGAACAAAATGGTTAATGTAATGTCATGAGACTTACTTCCCTTGCTCGTAAACAACACTTAGCCACTTGTAACTTGGAGGTGAACTCATAAAAATCTTGTTTTATGTAATTTGTGGACGGAAGCCATAAAATAGACAGCGTGTCTTTGTAGGCCAGGGTCCGGCCTAATGCAGATCATCAGATTGGGGGCCCGTTTCATATAAACCATAGGCCCTATATGATATTGATCATAAGATTGATGCAATTAAAACAAAAAGTTACGCTCGATCTGCTCTTAAACCTGTGCTTTAAATCAAGCATGAACATCTTTATGAAGCAGACTTCAGTATTGATCTTACGCTCGATTCACTTGAGTTACGCTCAATAAATCAAGCGTGAGATCAATCGAAACTCTTTATGAAACAGGTCCTTAGCTGCGATATACGCACGTAATTAAATGAATTATTATTGTGCGAGTGTGTGTGTGTGTGTGTGCGCGCGCGCGTGTGTGTGTGTGTGTGTGTGTGTGTTCTTATATTTAATGGTAAGTGAACATCGATGATGGATGATGAGGGTCGAAAGAAAAACGCAGCGCTAGTATACTAAAGATGCTTAAAAAACAACAGAATAACCGCTCTTTTTATGAAGAGCGTTGCTTAGGCGATTTGTCTTTGGCTCACTCTACTTTTCATCTCTTCGGCAATATTTATGTCAATCACTTCTTACTATCTTTCGAATCCTCATTTAACTACAATGCACATTATTTTTTTTTTGTTTTTTATGTGTTTGTTTGTTTGTTGTTGTTGTTTTGATCAATTTTTCTCGCTTCCCAGTGAAATAGATAATCGTTCATTGTATACAATGAACTTGAGATTGGAATTACTCAAACGCAGCACATCAAAGAACAGCTAGGTCAATTGAAGAGGATGAAGAAGAAGAAGAAGAAGACTTTTCTTTTTTGACTTTTCAAAATGGTACTTTATTTACATCACTCTTGCACGCTATTCACATAGTGAATGTGGTATTTACATGTATTTAAAAAGGGGAAACATAGGGGAAGAGGATGAAAAAGTTCAAGTTCAAGTTCAAGTTTATTTAACCAATTCATTAAACATTTGACATTTTACAAAAGGATACAGCATTAAGAATAATGAATGGTTTGGGACCCCAAAAGAAGCAGAGCTTGTAAAAAAGGGGTCCCGGATAAACATATAAAACAAAGCAAAACATACTAAAGTTTTAAACATATTAACAAGAAGTATAATAGTAACATATTTACATAGGACAGATGCAACACAAGCACACACACACACACACACACATTCAATCACACAAACACGTGTCACAAAAACGCTCATGCACAAGGGAAAGAAGAAATAGAAGAGGTGTAATGTGGTAACAGTAAGTTTTGTCGTTGTTGTAGCAGTGGCAGCGTAAGTAGTACTAGTTAGTGGCTTAGTACTAGTAGTATAGTAGTGGTAGGAGTTGTATAGTAGTAGCAGTAGTTAGTAGTGGGAGTAGAAGTAGTAGGAGGAGGAGGAGGAAGAAGAAGAGGAGTTTATAGGAGTAGTTATCACTCCTAGCAGAAGTTAATGTACAGCGCGGAAGGGGAGAAAAGGCATCAAAAGTTCGCTCTGTAGGGGTTACTTCCAGCTTGCAGGGACAGAGGAAAGTTTTGCAGATGGGGGGGGGGGGGGGTCACCAGCTACCTCAGTTCCACGGCCCCATAACTTTCAGATGGCAGTGTACCTACCTATACCACTTTTTCTGGTGAGTTCTGCATAGTATTACGCAGCTCTCAGTGTATATAATTATGCCTAGAGATCAGTCAGCGGTAGCACGTTGCAGAACAGGATAAAAAGCGCCCTCTACGATAGCAATATGTATTCTGAGAACAGCCGCGTGGACGCTTTGCATTGCAGAGAATCTGTTCGGAGAATCGGTGTTCTTTTCAAGTTCTTTTCCAGTTTCCCGACTCTAATCGAGTTGATGAAAAACAGAATGTTAACAAGCTCCTCCTCGTCATGGTATGGTATCTTTGACTTTTTTTTCTTTTTTTTTTTGCGACAGGCATTTCAAATGTCTGCCCCTCCCCCCCCCCCCCCAAAAAAAAAAAAAAAAAAAAATCCATCCAATTAGGAAATAATGCGCTGTGTCTCCAAAGAACCCATGCTATTTTGTTAAACCTCGTTTGGTTTCTCTTCTTTGGATTCACATAAGTTCCTCTATAATCTCAGGATGGGTCAATTAGTTAACGAATCATCCAACGACTTCGCCGAGTAAAAACAAGTAAACAAACAAGCCAATTAGCAAACTACCTACACACACACAGGCGCGCGCGCGCATACAAATGAGATTTATAGAACAATTAGACTAAAAAACCAGAAAACTTTTAATAAAGGAATTTGCCATGTTTTGCATGCTATAAAGCAATGACAGGCTAAGAAAGGAATACATTTTCAACAAGGTTTGAAAAGACAGAAATGAGGTACTAGTAGTTTTTTAACGATCCTGAGCATCACCGCAACCAGCTCTTGATAGTCTTCCTATGCTTTAAAAACAAACAAGCAAACAAACAAAAAGATACGAAAGTTGGCCGTACTTTCAAATAACATCAAGCTTCGTCACATTGACCTCATTAATCGGCATAACGAGGTACCTTGAACACTCTTAAAACATCCGGTCAGAACTGAACCGGAAAGGGTCCTTTGGGGTCACACCCCATTCCGCGTCAGAAATGATAAGGAATGGGGTCAGATATGACCCCATTCAGAGTCATGAATTGGGTCAGGGTGACCCCATTCCGGGTCTTCATGACCAAAATCCAAGTCATTTTTGACCCGGAACGGGATGTGACCCCAACGGACCCGGTTCCGGGTCAGTTTTGACCCGGATTTTTTTAGAGTGAACGACGTCATTTTCTTATCTCGAGTGATTGCTATCTGCCTCGTTACTCGAAAAAGAACTTGATTATTACTGCGACCAACTTTTGGCTTGTTGTGTAACACTTGAAAATAAAGTTCAAAGATTGAGAAGGCCGACATCACGTTCATCTTGTCGTCTGCTTGCGTTACTTGAAGAGTGGTGACGTACAACCACACACACTCACCCTTTTTCTTTAATTTTATGGTTTCATACATAATGTCAAGTAGATGTAATTGCGGATTTCTTCTTTAGTTCCTCCTATAGCTGTGTTTTTTTATGTTGAACTTACTTTTTTAGATGAACTTTGACTTTTTGTGTAGAATTCAGTCAAGACACATTGGTACTTCTTACGCGGTGTGACTAAGCATTGTATGTGGATATCTTTGATTTTGTTTCTGTCTAGAGGTGTGTGCCGTAGTTTCATCACCATGTTTGTCTGTTTTCTATGTCTTTATTTGGTTTTATGTATGAGCTTTTTTTTTTTTTCATTTTTGATATATTTATGTTGTATTTCATCCGCACGGACCTGCGGAAGAGCAGTCTCCGGAATGAAGTATGCGCAGTGTTAAAAGTAAATGAATGGAATGAAATGAAATATTGTACAATACGCTTTCATTTACATTGAAAGAATGGTGACATGTCACATTCCACGGACGGGTAATGGGCGCCCCATGTTATGTGCGTCAAACATGTCTCTTTATAGTCACTTGTCGCTTTTGTTATATTATCCTATCTATTCATATCTCCATAAAGCACAACCTACAACTTTACCTCTCCACACACACACACACACACACGCACACACAAACATACACATACGAGCGAGATTCCTCCCCTTTCTAATTCCTCTTCCTTTTATATTCTTAATTCTTGTTCATTTCGACTTTTTCTGAACTTGAATGATGATGTCGCCTTTTATTCTGGCAACGCCATTTCAACGCTCTTGTGGGTGCTACTTTCTCTTCTTTTTAAGAGTCATTTCTGTCTCCCTCTCTCTTCCTCACTCAGTCATTCAATCTATCTATCTATTTATCTATCTATCTACCTATCTATCTATATTCTATCTATCTACCTATCTATCTATATTCTATCTATCTATCTGTCTATCTATCTATCTATCTATCTATCTATCTATCTATTCATAAATCTATGCCTATCTATATTAATATTTTAATGCATCTATATCTCAATGTATCTCAGTATACAAAGTCCTCAATAAAGGTAAGAAGGTCAACATGATATTGGCGCGAACGGCCACTAGAAAGCTCTAAATGAGCTCTGATTGGCCTTGAGAAACGTGGTCACCTTTCTCTCGACATTCTGAACTCTGACCTACTGTATAAAAGACGTTGGTGAATAACCCTTGCCATTGTACTCCTCAACACTCACTGCTCTTCCCAAATCCTACACTTTTCACAGTCTTCGTGCTACAATGGACGCTCTCTTCCTGTCACTTTTCAGAATAGTCGCATTATCTCAGCTCTTTCGATTTTTCCTTCTTTATTCCTTCTGCTTCTTTCTTATTTTTCTTTCTCCTTTTGTTTCTTTTTCTTCTCCTCTTGATTTTGCTTCTTCTCCATTGTTCTCCTTCTGTTAATCTTCTTTCCTCCTTTTTTTGTTTGTCCTATTTTTTATCTCATTCAGGCATACATCTTTCGCTTTCTTTTCTTTTCAATTTCTTCTTCTACATTTCTTTCTCTCTCTATCCTTTTTTTTCCTTCCTCTTAACCTTATTCCATTACTTGTTGCTCTATACTCATATCTGTTTGTACAACATTCCTGGCCTCGTCGAAATATGGATTCTATTTTATTGTATTTTTTTTTATTCTAGAGCTTATTCGAGTGTTTATTCTGCTGGAAGATGCTCTCAGCAAAACCTTTCAATTAATGCAGCAGCAGCAGCGGCAAAGGATTATGGGATTTCTACTTCAGTTTTACCACGTTTGCTTATATTTTTTCTTCATATTTTGATAGTCCATTTTAACTATTCATGTGTTGTCAGCAACAATTTGTTTGTTACGCTCCTGACTAACTGCACACACAAGATTAATGCTTAATAACGTTTTCTTATGTTTATTGTTTTCCCTATAATCCTGATCTGTACTTGTATGGCTTTTTTGCTTCTTAATTAAACTGTCGTTCATATTATTATTCATGTTTTATCCTAGGTCGTTTTGTTTGACTCTACGTTTGAGATTTTTTTCCGCCCTTAGTTTGTTTTGTATGGCTTTAGTTATCCTGGTTACCAGCTCTCACAAGTTGCGGCGGTGCAGCCGCTGGTAAACGCCTTTAATAATGACGTGTGAAGCCGTAGATCAATAACCGCACCGGAATCGGGAGACAAACTCCCAACCTCGCGTTTCTAACCGCCGAACGCGGAGATTTGACAAAGAAAAGATGCGTCGCTTGCAGATGTTCACTTCCCTGTTGCACGTTTCCGCCAAATTGACCAGTGGTAGCGATTCCGAGTGAAAGAACCGGAGAATACAGACGGACGAAATGTCAGAAAACATTTTATAACATTAATGCAGAAGCCGCTCTTGCTTTTTATTTTTCTTTGTTCGTTTACGTTCTATGCTGCGAGAATTACGGAAATCTATTTACAACATCGATCGATATTGAAGATGTTATTGTTTCTCCGTTGCAACCCCACTTTTCCGCACTGTGTGTGGTTTTCTCTCTCACTCTTGTGTGTGTGTGTGTGCGTGTGTGTGTGTGTGTGTGTGTGTGTGTGTGTGTGTGTGTTGGAGTGGACGATGAATGTGAATGTGCAGTGCGTGTGTGGGTGTGGGTGAGTGCGTGTGAAGATAAGACTGTTCCTTGATCAATATGAATTAAAATCAAATACTATATAGAGCTGTTGTATTTATTGCTCTGTTCGTCTCTTTGAGATTTCATCTACTTTCAGCATTATTTTCACTTTTTAATCAATTCTTTGTTTTCCGTACATTCGTCGTTCCCCCATTGTGAGTTCAATTAACCTGGATTTGCTTTTGAAAATGTTTGATATGCTGCTTACTATATGTTGCTTATATAACGGTGTTTATTCTACTTGAATTGCGTAATTGATCACACCGTCACGTCAGTTTATTCATGCCTTGAATAAAAGATAAAATGTTCTTTGCTTCTTTGCTTCATTCATGTAACAAAAATGAAGAAGAAAGCATTGCATATGACTTACAATGCGAAGTATATTATGATAATTATATTTGATATTTTTATAACACCTTTTCCACTTAATATATATAGCGTTATGAGCTGTCATCCCTGGTCCCAACAGGAGAAAAATATCTACAATATCATGACATAATCATAAATTATTATCTTAGACAAATCATTATACAAATCATACATTGTATACAAATTACATACACGTTATAAAATATATAAAAATTAGATGAGATAAAAATATACAATTAAATGTTTTATATTAAGAGATCGGACTGTCCGAAAACTCTTCGGTCTTCCTTCATGGTTACCAGCCTGAGACGATGGGGAACATTCACCGTTCCAATTTTTAGGTCATTACGTGTTTGCACCGTGACAATAAATGTTTGGTGTACGTCTTTCATGAGCCACCAGTTCAAGCGAATATCAATAATCGACTAAATCTTCTATACCCCTTGAATTGAATTGAATTGAATTGAATTGAATTGAATTGAATTGAATTGAATTGAATACATCATCCACTTCCACGATAAAAGAAATAACATTTACAATAACATGATAAACAATGTTGACACACACATAAAAATATCAATTACATGGACGACTCATGACAATGAGAATGAAAGATGGATGGATTTTCACAAACATGACAAAGAAATAATGTAACTTATAATTTGAAGATAATAATGCTACCATCATAAAAGTATGATTTTTTTTAGAGAACGTGACAAACATATACATGTACAGTAAAAACCGCAACGATAGAACATTGATAAAGGAATGATACGCCAGCATGATTAACAAAAATTTTATATAATTACCTGATATAAACGTTTGAAATGAATATTTCTTCAGCGTTCATTCAAAACTTTAATAGCACTACAATGTTCAAAATAATCAGATAGCATATTCCATAATTCAGGTGCTCTGCATAATTATATTAGAATTTTTTAAAGAAGATCTTCCATATTGCACACCGAAATCATTTGCAAAATCTTGATTCATATCATGCATTGACTTATTTCATACATACAGATTATCAAATACTTCTGGTAGTATGTTATTGTTGCATGAATGCATATCGCCTCCCCTGTTCTTGTTTGTGTTTTTTGTTAAATCATTATTGGCAATTCGTTCACAAATAATTTAACTGGTATTCTAAAATTGATGTTCCCGAAAGGTTTGAAATTATGCCAAAACCATAGATACATAACACATACATGTAACATTCTTGGTCTTGGTCCAACTGTACAGAGAGAAAAGCTGCTGCTGCAACCACGTTAACGTGCGCCACCAACGTTCAGATATTTATATGCTGCAACCAGCGAGGCAACATTGCACCCATCTTATCACGTTTAATATACTCTTTCCCTCTCGAGTAGAGACGTGTAGAGATATAAAGATTTTAATCGCAAAACGAGCTATCTCCATTATTGTTGATTAATTATTGTTAGTTTGAGATATTTGTGAATAAGGCTGCTAAAAGCAAAGAAAATTCTAAGAAATATGGGGTATTTTTAATCATAACATCAAACATATTCCTTAGTGACAATATGCAACAAGTGAGGTATCACTGGAAAGGTTTTAATTTGCTCTATCTGATGATGAACTTACTTTAGAATTAATATGTCAGAAAGGGCGCTTAATCTGTTTTGCAACCAAAACGCAACTGACATGATGAAAATATGCCGTTGGTCGACTTTCTATAATAATAGTGACGTGTCTGTTTATTTGTGTGACTAAAATTTCGTTTCTCGTTTGGTATAATAATACTTGCATCTGCTTTTGTTTTTGTTTTTTAAATCTCGATACTTTTGCAAAACAAGGGCGATTATCGCAGGCATCCAGTGGGCACGATGATGACGTATTGATTACGTTATACCATTATGTCGTCATACTATATCAGTTTGATACTATTACACACACGTCATCGCTTGCACGTGGAGGACGCGAGATTTAATAATGAGAGGTGGGTATGCAGTGATCACGAGTACTGTAACGATTTTTTTTAAAGCTAGAATATCATCCAAATACGGCTATTCAAAGATAAAAAAATAACAACAAATCTGCGTGAAGGAGAGAAATGAGATGGTATGAGTAATTAGAGTCGACATACACTGTACCTTTAGCAATTTATTTTAATTCAATTATACTTAATTACTATCCGGCAAAATATGAATAATGATGCAAAGTGTAATTCGACAAAAGTAATCATACCGTAAAACCATTTTATACGAAGTACAAATCATAGAGTGTAATACCAAATATGTGTACGAATTAACATTATATGATATGATATCGGCACCCTAACGAGTGAAATAATGGTGATGAACGTAAATACACCAATGGAAAAGAGTGATGTATCGAAAAGCGGAGCTAGATCAGAGCCGGCAGGTATATGTTGTGTGTCCGCATGTTTAAACAGTTTGTCTTTTTTTTTAATACTTTACTCAATGTATGCTCTGTCTATCATAATCTATCTATCTATCTATCTATCTACTGGTATCTATCTATCTATCTATCTATCTATCTATCTATCTATCTATCTATCTATCTATCTATCTATTTAGCTATCATAATCTATCTATTTATGAATCAATCAGTCTATATATCTATTTATCATATATCGTATCTATTCATTATCTTCTATAGTACACATCTGTCTGATTATCTATCTGCCTGCCTATCTATCTCTATCTATCTATCTATCTATCTATCTATCTATCTGTCTATCTATCTATCTATCTATCTATCTATCTATCTATCTATCTATCTATCTATCTATCTATCTATCTATCTATAGTTTGTAGCCCAGTTCTTATCTATCTATCTATCTATCTATCTATCTATCTGTCTATCTATCTAGAGTCTGTAGCCCAGTTCTTTTTACTCAATGGCTTTTGCGATTCTCCCATGGCTCCTGCTATTCTGCCTTCTCTGCGATGCATGCCATATTTTAAATCCTTTTGGGTCACCTTCGTTTTATAATCATGAGCTATCACCTTTCATCATCGCTACATAATAATTCTCTCTTTTAACCCAGAGGGAATTACCAGCACACAAACACACTGAGAAATAAAAACAACTATCGTCTCCCATTCTAACGATTGAACAAAAAAAAAAGAAAAAACAACAGCAAAAACACACCAGATATTGGTCCCATAAATGCTGTTTTTGTTTTGTTTGTTTAGTTTTTGTTTTTTGATAAGTACGGTGGAGGCATTTCATATCGATAGTTTGAATCGATTCTTTTCACTTCATTGTAGTATATGCACAATGTTTGAATAATATGTAGAGTTTCAGCGCAAAACGAACTAACTACATTCTTGCAAAGTTGAGGTATTTGCGATTAAAGCTGCTAAAATCAAAGGAAATAATAAGAAAATACGGGACATTTTTATTATAACTTCAAGAATGTTCCTTGTTATATTACAGGTGAGGTATCACTGGAAATGTTATATTTTGCTCTGTTTGATGACGAGGTTACTCTAAGATGTTTCAAAATGGCGCTTAGCTCATTTTGAAATGGAACTTTTTTTTTTCCATTGAATATGAAATTAATAGAATGAAAAGGGGAAAAAATACCTAGTGTATCATTTACAAAATCTTGCGCATCATGACGTTAATATCTTGCCAATGATGCGTTCACTTTGTACTTGGCATACAAACCTGGCGTTTTCTGACGTCTCGTATGGAAATTGAGCATCTGCTTGACGTTAGCTCTCTCGGTGTGTGCGCCAGTTTCACAAGGAAAGCAAGAGGCGCGTTTTTTTTTTTTTTTTTTTTTTTTTGTTTGCGGGGTGCGTGTTTTCTCTTCTACGGTTTCAACGTATGATAATTATGAAAACGCTCGTCTTACGCAAGGACCGCTGAAATCTCCGAAATCATTGTGAAAGAATAATTATACAAACGAAACCTTACACGCTGAATCACGCGTGGTCGTTTGATATTTTCGATTATTTCTTCGGAAATTGTTGTAGATCCCCCCCCCCCCCCCGGTGCTGTCGCAATAATCAATCCTCAATAATGATGATGCAGGAAATTCCGTCAGCTTCGAGTATGCTTTCTTTTGCTTTTAACGAATAAGCCATAATAATCCTACATTCAGACTCTAAGACTCTGCCACACACACACACACACACACACACACACACACCACGGAAGCCTTATGTTTTTTTTTTTTAATTTTCAATCTCGTGTATGCAACGCGCGGTTTTTATGTCTTCGCCCACCCCCACCTCCCACATTACTTTGAAAAAGTTCGTTCACACAGAGGACAAACAGTGAAAAGTTGGATCGCGATGCGAATATCGAAGTTGGAATCGCGATTTAAAATAATGAAGTCTCGTCATGACTACTTTGTGTGTGAATGGGTCTTGCGTTGCAGGCCGAAGTCCTGGCCACTGGCGTAGCCAGGGGGGGGGGGGGGGGGGGGTGGGGGGGCGATGGGGGCGGTCGCCCCCCCTAAGATTTGGACCGGGGATTTGGGAGGCGGAAAAAAAATGCGTGTATACTGTATGCATGCACATGAAGCGGGTCTCCTTTGCAACCTTTCATCAAATAAGATATTTTTTTGAATATTTCACTCAAATTGTGCACCAGATCGTTGAATTTCAATTCAAAATATGCAAAATCTCTCGTGCTTGGGAGGGGGAAACCCCCTCCCAAACCCTCCCCCTCTGTGCCTCTTTCCCTAGCTTAGTACACTTTTTAGATTTGCACAAAATTATGAATAATTCTGAGTGCACAAGACTTATCACTTATATTCCGAAAACTCAAGGTTCCCTCATGTATAAGGGGAGTTTCCCCTTTTAATCGACCCTTTCCTCCCTCAGTCCCCCCCCCCCCCCTCCCCATCAGTTGGGTTTTTTTTTTTTTGTGATTTCCCAAATGTTGATTCCATCAAATATGCGTATACGAGATATCTCAATTTCTACCTCAAAAAGGCAAAAGCTCCATCGGAAGGGAAGGGTGGAGATAACACTCGCCCACGCCTTCTCCCTGCTCGCCCGCCCCTCCCCCCCCCCCTTCCGCCATGCATAGAAGTAGACTGTGGCTATACCCAGATCGCTTTATTTCAATTCTAAAAACGCAAAAGCTCCGCGAGCGGGAGGGGAAATCCCCCTTCCCCTAAGCTCTACCTCACTAGACTTTATACATACACACAGATGGTGCACATTCGGAATAAGAGCTAAATTCCGTGATTTTGACACTTCGATGAAAAAGTATTGCTCCAAAAATTTCCACCAGATCGCTGAATTTCAGGTCTGAAAACGCAAAATCACGTTCGTGTGGGAGGGGATATGCCCCTATCATCTACACCCTCGTGTGCATGCTTTTTCTGTTTGATTGCTGAACAGACAGCGTTCATGATATTCAGTGTAAGAATTAATACAAGAAGATTATTTAAATGATACCATTTTATAGGCATATTGTTCAATAATAATCTACACTAAAATATACTGCAACCTTAAACAAGTGGGACTGTTTCAACTCGTTAAAACACGCAAAAACATGCATCAAATTGCACCATTTGCAACATCAAAATGCAAAAAGTTCTCCCACACCTTCCCCCCCCCCCCCTCGCTCGCTCCGCTCGTTCGGGTTCAGTCGCGTTCATGATATTCAGAGAAAAAAAATTAATACAAGAAGTGTATTTAAATCATTCCATATTACAGGCTAATTGTTCAATGATAATCTACATCAAGATATACTGCAACCTTAAACAAGTGGGACTGTTTCAACTCATTAAAACACGCAAAAACATGCATCAAATTGCACCATTTGCAACATCAAAATGCAAAAAGTTCTTACCGTGGGAGGGGGGACACCCCCTCCCACACCCTCCCCTCCCCCTTCGCTCGCTCCGCTCGCTCGGGTTCAGTCGCGTTCATGATATTCAGTGAAAAGAATTAATACTAGAAGTGTATTTAAATAATACCATTTTATAGGCAAATTGTTCAATAATAATCTACACCAAAATATACTGCTACCTCAAACAAGTGGGACTGTTTCACGTCGATAAAACGCGCAAAAACATGCATCAAACTGCACCATTTGCAACATCAAAATGCAAAAAGTTCTTACCGTGGGAAGGGGGACACCCCCCTCCCACACCCTCCCCTCCCCCGCACTCGCTCCGTTCGCTCGGGTTCAGTCGCGTTCATGATATTCAGTGAAAAAAATTAATACAAGAAGTGTATTTAAATCATGCCATATTACAGGCGAATTGTTCAATGATAATCTACATCAAGATATACTGCAACCTTAAACAAGTGGGACTGTTTCAACTCGTTAAAACACGCAAAAACATGCATCAAATTGCACCATTTGCAACATCAAAATGCAAAAAGTTCTTACCGTGGGAGGGGGGACACCCCCTCCCACACCCTCCCCTCCCCCTTCGCTCGCTCCGCTCGCTCGGGTTCAGTCGCGTTCATGATATTCAGTGAAAAGAATTAATACTAGAAGTGTATTTAAATAATACCATTTTATAGGCAAATTGTTCAATAATAATCTACACCAAAATATACTGCTACCTTAAACAAGTGGGACTGTTTCACGTCGATAAAACGCGCAAAAACATGCATCAAACTGCACCATTTGCAACATCAAAATGCAAAAAGTTCTTACCGTGGGAAGGGGGACACCCCCCTCCCACACCCTCCCCTCCCCCGCACTCGCTCCGTTCGCTCGGGTTCAGTCGCGTTCATGATATTCAGTGAAAAAAATTAATACAAGAAGTGTATTTAAATCATGCCATATTACAGGCGAATTGTTCAATGATAATCTACATCAAGATATACGGCAACCTTAAACAAGTGGGACTGTTTCAACTCGTTAAAACATGCAAAAACATGCATCAAATTGAACCATTTACAACATCAAAATGCAAAAAGTTCTTACCGTGGGAGGGGGGACACCCCCTCCCACACCCTCCCCTCCCCCTTCGTTCGCTCCGTTCGCTCGCGTTCAGTCGCGTTCATGATATTCAGTGAAAAGAATTGATACTAGAAGTGTATTTAAATGATACCATTTTATAGGCAAATTGTTCAATAATAATCTACACTAAAATATACTGCTACCTTAAACAAGTGGGACTGTTTCACGTCGATAAAACGCGCAAAAACAAGCATCAAATTGCACTATTTGCAACATCAAAATGCAAAAAGTTCTCACCGTGGGAGGGGGGACACCCCCCTCCCACACCCTCCCCTCCCCCTCGCTCGCTCCGCTCGCTCGGGTTCAGTCGCGTTCATGATTCAGTGAAAAGAATTGATACAAGAAGCGTATTCAAATTATACAATTTTACAGGCAAATTGTTCAATAATAATCGACATCAAAATAAACTGCTACCTTAAACAAGTGGGACTGTTTCACGTCGATAAAACGCGCAAAAACATGCATCAAATTGCACCATTTACAACATCTAAATGCAAAAAGTTCTTACCGTGGGAGGGGGGACACCCCCCTCCCACACCCTCCCCTCCCCCTCGCTCGCTCCGCTCGCTCGGGTTCAGTCGCGTTCATGATTCAGTGAAAAGAATTGATACAAGAAGTGTATTTAAATTATACAATTTTACAGGCAAATTGTTCAATAATAATCGACATCAAAATAAACTGCTACCTTAAACAAGTGGGACTGTTTCATGTCGATAAAACGCGCAAAAACATGCATCAAATTGCACCATTTACAACATCAAAATGCAAAAAGTTCTTACCGTGGGAGGGGGGACACCCCCCTCCCACACCCTCCCCCCCTCGCTCGCTCCGCTCGCTCGGGCTCGGTCGCTTCGCTCCCTCGCAGACTAACCGCCCGCCCCCCCCCCCCTAAGATGAAATCCTGGCTACGCCGTTGGTCCTGGCGTAGCGTTGGAACAGGGAGGTGGAAAGATCTGTATCTACCTCCCTGGTTTGAAGGCCGTCGGAGTCATTCGGCCAAACATTTAATATGACATTCTCATTGATGTCTTGCAATTGTATTATTCCAAGCTTTTGAAATTTACCCTCCCCCTCCCCGCCCCTTTGGGAAACTTGCCATTCTCTTTATCCATGTGATCTACAGTGTATATGACATATAAAATGATAAAGAATGATCGCAATTAACAACAGTGACAGGTAGATGTATGTGTATGATTTAGATATGTCCTATATTATGTAAGTATACATGCCTACACATAAAGTGTATGCTGTTTTCATGTCTTTGCTGCTCATAGGAAAAATAAACCAGTAACTATGATAATATCAATAGATATTTATGTGGGATCCTGAGGAGCAAATATTTCTTAACAAGGACTACAACTTTTTTTTTTTTTTTAATTTGTTATTGAACAATTTCATCGACCCCATTATTTCTGCTTCACTTTGCGGCGAGTTGAGAACGTTGTGCACTTATCAAACAAAGAGGGCAGCAAGTAACAACAATTCACACACCGACAAAAGAAAACACAGCACGTAGTTCATAGGAAAAAGATGTAGGTGTACCAATATATTTCAAAGATAATGCATGCCACAGTAAGTACAATATGCCTATTGTTCTACATGTGCCATATGAACTGTAACAAACATTGCGTACACTGTTTTATCATTAACTCATTTCATTATTGTCACCAGTAAATATTCATGTTACTTTAAAACATTACAAATGATAACAGGAACGTTATACATGTATGAGACTGAAAGGTCAATATTTACAAGGGTAAAATACATCTTATGCAGTTATCGACATGAAACAGGTCTCTTCAAATTTCCACTATATTACGAGGAGAAACTACATATATTTATTTGTTTTTCCTCATATGCAAACCCAACCACAAACGCACACACACACACACGAACACTCACACACAATATTTAACTCTTGAGAATAGTTACAGGTGCATGCATGCAACCAACTTGCCCACACTTTTGTTCAGTACGAATACTTTGTTCCACGTTTACAAGAGGGGAACTAAAACGTGTGAAGAATGACATTTTACCGTATGTAGCTCTCCACAGTTTATTTCCTTGACGGCTTTTCTTTTTTGAAAAAACATATCTCACTGAACATTCCCAACCCTACCTACATATCTCCTACTCACTCACTCCCCCCCCCCCCAACCATCTTAATATCTCTATGGTGACAATGAAAGATGTGTACTGTTTCACAAACGTATACAATATCAAAATGCTTTGGTCATAAGTGGAATGACATTATTATCATTTAGTACAAAGATACATGATTCTTACTCAGCCTGCTTTGAAGGATAGGATTGTTGCCAATGAGGAAACACTATTTTTTTTGTTACTTTTCATTTTCCTAAATAGTATACCTGCAGTAAACACTGAGTCTCACGCTCTGCTAAACTTTTATAAGACACTCAGAACAGACAAAGCTATGCAAGAGTATGAATTTGAGATGTACAACAACAAAGAAAGAGAATTCTGTGATGTCATAAAGGAAGAAAAACGAAAACAACACCCAAGCTACATAATACTGTTGAACCATTCCTCTTGAGAAATATACACACTTTATATACTCCACAAAGCATTGCAGTTCTATGATAGATTAAGCCCAAGTTCAAGTCACATTGAAAGCATGGCATTACCTGTTCTGTTCTGCCTTCACTCATTTTACAAAGAGCTGTATGCTTCAAATCTTAAAGATTTCTAATTTTGTATTTGAATGCATCACATACAAACTGTACTCTATCCCAGTGTGTAGACATAACATACTAACTTACTGAGTGTACACATTATACCCTGTCTGCCTTTATTACATTACAAAAAGTTCGTCTTTATTATCTTAAATCCATCTTTGTTCATATCTAGACCCTTTTTTTCCTCTTTAAGCTGGCATTTGCATAGACAATTTTGATGATGCCACTTAAGTCAAATATCCACTTATTTTTCTGTTAAAGGACAAGTTCGCCTTCACAGACATGTGGGTTGAGTGAATGCAGCAATATTAGTAAAACACATCAGTGAAAGTTTGAGGAAAATCAGACAATCCATTCTAGAGTCATGCACTTTTGAAGTTTCTGCTCACTGAAGGCTGGATGAGAAGACTACTACAGCTTGTGATTTCACATGAGTACACCGATATAAAGAAAATATAAAGAAAATTCAACATATATTTTCACTTTCCTCGCTTAATAAAAGGTCTTTTGACTTCCCTCTTTCAGAAGGCAAGGGGAATAATATTACCCTTAACATACGTCCGTGACAAGTTGAGGAAACGCACACTTTTTTCAAAAAGTAAATTTTGTGAAATTCTCTTTTTACTTTCTTTATGTCGTTGTACGCATATGACATCATACACTGTAGTAGTCTTCTCATCCAGCAGTAACTGCGCAGATACTTTAAAAATTCATAACTTTTGAACGGATTGTCCGATTTTCCCCAAACTTTCACTGATGTGTTCCACTGATATTGTTGCATTCACTCAGTCCACATGTATATGAAGGTGAACTTGTCCTTTAAAGTTCAGGGAAACATACTTCAAAATAAACCATCCATGTGCACTGCAATTACAGTGATTGTGGGAGCAGACTACTGTATACGCTGAATATTTTGCGAGGTTTATAATTTTTGCGAATTTCGCGAGTCAAGTGCTATTTGCAAATTTAAAGACATGAAAAAAATATTGACTCTGATCCCGACACGAATGTGACGTGCACGCATACATTTCTCCATTCAGTACTGTACTCCATGATCATGAATTCAACCACTCAAGAAATCATTGGTAAGTCCCAATTCGTGAAAAATTAGACTCGCTAAATATATGGCGAATACAGTGATACAATAATTATCATCTAGAATGATGTTAGTTCAGAATTACAAAGTACTCTGGAGAAAAATGGGATATGTACCTAAAACTGAATATGAAAATAAATATTCATGGACTGCTGCATTTTGACCGCACTTTACTAACCATCACCCTTTAGAAGCCTATTGAGTCTTTTATTTGAGGACGCTGACACTGTGGCAATTCGTAAAAGCTTAGTATTACCTCACTAATGCATAAATTATGGACATTTTCTGCCAAAAATAACTGGAAAATATTAAATGCAAAATACGATTGTATGCCAGTGCCAAAAATGAACACTTTTTGGAGTCTGCAAGCCACAAGAGCGCAAAATTGCATTGACATTACCACAATAATATTGTGGTTGCGTTGATGGTGTCAGCAACAACGAACTGTGATACTCCCACAACTTTCTCAGTTAGGTGCAATTATGTTAGTTTAACTACTGTAAAAGTGGAAATTTTCGCAGTGTTGAAATTTTCGCGCATTTTGCGCAACCAGAAACTAGCGCGAAAATAAAAGCACGCGAATATTTTTGCTTGCCATATGTTCCTGTGCGCGATGTCATGATTCCGCGGAATTAAAAACACGCGAAACTCTCCTCACCTGGCCAAGCGCGAAAAATTAGTCGCGCGAAAATATCAATTTTTACAGTATGCTGCAATTATAATCAAATCGAGCATGGTGCCAGATATCACTTTAACTCAGCAAATGAAAAAATATACTCGCACTCTCATCACAGAGTAAACTGCAAAGAAAATTCACTGCAACAATGCTTAGATGCTGTCTGAGAGAACACAAAATGAATTTAGAGATTTTAACCACACAAGGGCGCTCTACAACTCCTTTCTCATGGTTTGATAATGCACGACTGGGACAGGTCATAACGAGGTCATCTCTCCCATTGTGACCCCACCCCTTCCACTGTGACCCCGCCCCTTCCATTGTGACCCCGCCCCTTCCATTGTGACCCCGCCCATTCCATTGTGACCCTGCCCCTTCCATTGTGACTCTGTCCAACTTCAATATTATTTAGCAGTCCTACTACTAGTTTCACTACTACTACTGCCTCTGCCAGAACGTGACTTAAATAGGCCTACATTGAAAGAAGTTAGTAATTTAGTCAACATTATTATTTGCATGAGTTTTTTTTTTTTCCTTTCTTTCTTTCTGTGATTCAAGTTTAGATTCAGACTGGCAAAAAAAAAAAAAAAAAATGATTGCCATGAAATACATTCCTACATACACCATCCTACATACATTCTGCAAGTGTGAAACGTCTTGAATCTCTGTTTAACACGAAACATCTTACCCTTGGCTATTATCACAGCTCAACCTATCATCGTCACCAAAATGCAGACAGTTCAGGTTTTTCAATGAAAGGCTGGTCGCTGGATAATCTGTGTCGACAAATCTGCATCACTCCAACCAAGTCCCATCAATAAATACTACATTCTACTTCACAAACTTTTCAATATCAAATACAAGTGAAGATATATGATTGTAACTCGTTATTCTCATCCTATTGCAAAATCCACACGTTGCATTTTTGTATTGGTAAAAAAAAAAATAAATCAACAAATAAAATCACACTAATACAGGCATTCTTTATGATTTTTTTTTTCTCTTTCCCTAATTCTTGGATTCATTTTTCTCAATACGAACAAGGAATTCCACACACATCTGCCTTGGAGAATGCAAGACATACATGCTCCGTCCCATCCCAGTTTGAACAGAAGGCAGGATATAATGCATGATATAGGTCTACATACAATGTATTATAATGAGTTTAAAGCAAAACATACGCCCAGCTGCAGTTACACAGTCAATACTATGCTTCTTAGCTGTCATAAGATGAGTTCCAAGTTACAGAATACACGTAAAACAAAGGTAAATAGCAACATAGAATAGAGATGAGCATATTTCAACTAACACAGTATATTTGAATACTACTGAAAAGACAGAGATTAGAGTACATAGCCATTATATGGTAAGAATGTTGTAAATGCGCTGAAGCACGAAGAATACGACAGTAAAATATGAAAGAGTAAATATAAACAAGAAAGCTAACATATCAGGACGATAATACTGTGTACACCTCATAATTTTCGCGAGCGTAACATTCCGCAAATTGCGACTCGCATGACATTTTCATGAGTGGTCGGATTCGCAATCAAAGAACCGCAGTGACAGAATGTGGAAGTAGTATTACCAGTTTCACAAGAAAACAGAACTACTTCCCACCTTGATGCCAATAAAGGTTACATTTTCTGTCATTCAGGGAATATTTTTGCGAGTCCTTCATCACCTGAATGTCGGTTGACTCGCAAACTTTATGACGTACACAGTAAACTCCTCATGAAACAAGCGCTGGGAATGGTCAAAATTCAGAATCTTTCTTCCAAAATCAGAATGGTTGGAAGGTCTGCATGCAAGCAAGGGGTATGCAGTCGGTTAACTTTTTCCCGCTCACTTTCAAGACATTGCATTCCTTGGTCGCGGCAATACACTACTTCTTCTACTGCCACTGCTAACCTGTTGGCATTTACATGAAGTCAATGACCATTTTTTGGTGTCCAACCTGAAAGAGTTAAAGCACATAAACTGTACTGTACAGTCTCTGTAGCCCCTCAGAAATGAGTAACTAGACAACCGGTACATTTAAACGATTTCATTGACACGACACGCGGCACTACTTGTGAAAAACTCTCAAGAATATGACTTTGATGGAGTGAATAAAACTGACAGCTAATGGAATACATGAGCTACAGAGCAAGACGAAAAAAATATTGCAGCAACATCACTATAAGGGCATGCATGGTGGGGGGGGGGGGGGTATCATAATCAAATTGATACAGAATACCACATCTCAGTACAATCATACATCACTACATAAAATGCTATGTGATCACAAACTCAAACATAATTTCCTCAATCAGAAGTTGCCCACTTAGTTTGAAATATCATTTATAATATTACAGCTAAGAAAAAGAAAACACCTATTGCATAAAATGAATAGCAGTGAATACGCTTCCATCATCACCATTTTGTCACTTCTAATCTTCAAATCCGATCAAAAAAAAATATATTCAGGAATATCCACATATATCAATAATTTAATCAAAAACTTAATAATGTATATCATATGCAAAGATATCTTGTACATGTTTTTCTTTTTTATATAGTGGATAATAAATAGTAAATAAGTGGTCTTACCAAAATTCATGAAGGATGTGCTATTGCCTCTAACACCTGAAAACTGTTTAGCATGCTGGTTATGTACATTGTAAAAATACACAAGGTGGCCACCCGTGTATACCACCTAGGGGGTCATAGAATTTCAGCGGGTGGTTAACATCAAGGCAGTAATCCGATAAAATTCTTGATTTCAGATCAAACTGTCTGTCTGCCACAAAGCGGATAAACGGAATATTCTTTTTTGAGTTGCATTCCTAAAGGATTTCTCTTCATCTGTGTCATCAGCCATGGCCTTGTTGAGATCAAGTTATATCGTTGTGCGCTTTTGGAATCATCTACAATTTGTGCCACAGGTTGCGCAAGAAGTGCCAAATGAACAGAAACCGGACAATCGAGACACAAAATCAGCCACTCTGTAAATTTTGATTGCAGCTGATGACTGGCCTAAAAATCTTGGCCGGCAAAACAAAATGTGACCTAAATGCTGATACGGCATTTGACTGGGTAAGCTGTGTGCACTAACAGACAGATAATCAAATACAGGGTCTAACACAGGTTCATGTGAATGTCAAGTAAAACAGCCATTGCTAATTTGTTCTAATAGGAGAGTTCAATGTCTTGCCCCATCCAGACCCTACCCTACCCCCACCATATTACACCCACCTTGAATGCTATCAACGCCTCTGAAGTACTATCCATAGCTAAATTTACTGTTTTCCTCTGCTTGTACATCATTTTTTTTTTTTTTTTTTTTAAGCATACAACAAACACTCAGATTCAATGCAGTTTCTCAAACTCTGGTCTAAGGTGATCCCCTCACAGTGAACAGAACAAAATGGGAGTCTCACAGTTACCCTGTGTAAAAGGCTTAAACCTTCTTTGCATATCACATCAACATGCATGACAGAGCTTTTTGAAAATAAGAATCCGGTAACCTAGGCACCGTTGCATAAAACTGTGGCAACTTTACAATTAATGGTAACTCTGCGATCAGTGGCAATTACCATAGCAACACTATCCCATAGCCAATCACAGCCAAGAAATCACTGACGGTTACCACTGATTGCAGGTGTAACCATTACTTGTAAACTTACCATAGTTTCATGCAATGGGGTCCTGCATGATGTTCCCTTTGATCAAGACTTTTCTTTAAACTGGTACCACTATGGTACTGCTCACAAGGACAAAAAAAAAATCCTGATTTGAGATTCTGTAATACCACAGTAAAGACATTTAATGTGTCTGTTGACAAGTCTCCCTGTGTAAATTTCCAGAATTTCATTTTAAAAAAGTATCAGTGACCCTGTTTACTTAATTGCAAGAGTTTTCCTTTGCATATACACAATGTATTATCTAAGTGTGACAGTTTACTACATTAGTTGTCTGCATACGGATTATCAAACTTTTCAGTAATTTTCAATTCTGCCAGAGTCATTTCATTTCATGAAAAGACGTCAAGTGGATTCTCACTTTTTTTGACATCTAAACATTCTACACACGTAAAATCACAATGTCTTGCACCAAACAGATGAACCAAACTAATTGAAATATGTTTTCAATAAATCCAATAAGTAGGTATCCTAAAGATAAAGGGCACGTTCACACACACAATGAAACTGAATGTTGGCATGTTCACACTCCCTCTCATCGCCTTACACTATTCTATGGAATGAATTTCTTTTTAATGCCCACGAGCCTCTGAATCAGTCAACCCCTCAATTTACTGTACTTTACAAGACTCCTTCAAACTCAATTCCACTCTCTGATCTTACATTTTTTTCCTATCAGAAAACAACAGCAAGCA
Organism: Diadema antillarum; assembly: GCF_040938485.1. Taxonomy (NCBI): domain Eukaryota; kingdom Metazoa; phylum Echinodermata; class Echinoidea; order Diadematoida; family Diadematidae; genus Diadema; species Diadema antillarum. The sequence goes on from NW_027270932.1 coordinate 862,889, forward strand.
AAACCAAAATCAACCCCAAAGTTTTGGCAGTGCGTAGTCAAAGTGGACAAAAATTGCTACAAACTCCCATTAGAACCTTGCAAAACCAGCTGCAAAATATGGCAATTATGCTAAAGTCCAATTCATTAAGAGAAGCCGTAGTCTATCTGGTACCAGAAGCAAAAAAGAAATCAAGCTGAATAAAGGATAAAATGGATAAAAACAGAAAAAAATATGGCTTCACTGTAATAAGGCACTTCGAGTGAGGACAGAAAAAGGGGACAGTGCAGAGAATAAGAGAGAACTCAACATTATTAACCTGTTTCACACAGGCACCTGGTGATCTATGTATTAACCATATGGGGATGTCAGAATTCAGTAGTATGGAATGGGTTAATAAATGGTAGGAGTAGCTGCAATGAAGCCTTACAGTTGCATTTCTGTGAATGACCTGGTCTTTGTTCGTCAACAGGCTGATACCGTTTTCTACGTACCAAGAACATCGGCAGGAGCAGGACATGACGCTTCACTAATCTCATGCACCTCGTCTCTGGAAACAGCTTCTATCAAATATCCCTACAGCGCCCTCAGTGGCAACATTTTGATATATGCAGAGACAGATTTATTTCATTGACTTTCCCGCCACTTCCTCTTTGTAAAGCACTGCGGAATCAAGTTGAACAAGAAAAGTACTGGGAGAGCACAGACCTCCACCAGGTTGCTCATTTCTACCCATAAATTCACGCTGAAAATGGACAAATTTTTTCCAATATAAAAGCCTTTCGTTCATGTCATGAGCTTTTCAGCTGCTCCGCAGTGCCTCACCCAAGCAGACATGCGCTTGAGTGCGTGCATGCAAACCTCAAACTTGCACAGCTTGAACTCCAAAATCCATTGACCTTATCTGCCAAAAGATTAAAAAATCCTTCAAAAATTCATTAAAAATTCTCGAATCAATACCAAAATTTAATATCTTCCTTGTGCCACCATCAACCTTTCCTGCAAGTTTTATCCGAATCTGTTCACAACTTTTTGAGTTATTTTGCACACGGACACAACAAACAAACGCCGAAGAAAACATAACCCCCTCCCTTGGCGGAGGGAAAAAGTGTCGGCAGTCCGCAGGGCTCTGCCACTAAAAAGATCTGTGATAAGCAAAAGGTTTGGCAAGCTCTTCAAGCAGAGACTGGGAAGACGTAGGAAAAAAAGTGCAGCAGATCATGCAAGAATCTCATTTTCACCCTATATGTCATTGCAGATGCACAAGAATTGTGTGTACAATGTTCTTTAATACCGTGATTGGAAACCAAAACTTGATGGTTGATTATAAATACTTGGCTTCCTTGTGTCTGCTTTTTGTGTTTATATTGCGGGGAGATATTTTCTTCTTTTTTTCTCCAGACCAGCCACAATGTGAAATTCTTTATCTTTTGAATACCCTCTTAAAAATAGTTTACAACGACATTAGGTGAACAATGAATATTGTTGAGATATCGAATGACATGGCATTTCTCTCTGTATCACTACACAGGTACATTGTAGTGATGAGTAGAATATGAAACACACAATTATTTTATCAAATCAAACATTGTCAACATGTGCACAACTGGCCTTGAAACGGTTTAAGATCTTGAATTCCCCTTGAACACATACAGAAAAACAACAACAATATGAACTTAATTTCAGGCCACCACAATGTAAACTGGAGCCAGAGTATCAATCTGCATTCAAAGAAAGAAAAAAAAAAATGCTGTGGCGAGTGAACAACTTTGCTGGTTTATTTGTTCAAAATGCTAAAACCCCCTCCCTCACAAACTTAAAGGGAAGGCTAGTAACTGATCAGTGGGAATCAGTGGAAATGCTGGGAGATGATTGTTCCAATCCTCGTGGGATTCATTCAAGAGTTCATTGTATATCTATTGTTGTGTGAAAATGATTTGCTTCAGAACGGTCTCATATTCAAGTAATGTGCAGTTTAATGCTTCCAGGTTAGCGTCCCTGGTCAGTGACGGAGCATTAATCTGCACATTACTTGAATGTGAGACCGTTCTGAAGCAAATCATTTTCACACAACAATAGATATACAATGAACTCTTGAATGAATCCCATAAGGATTGGAACAATCATCTCCCAGCATTTCCACTGATTCCCACTGATCAGTTACTAGCCTTCCCCTTTAAGCTTTGGGGGAAAGAGTTTTGAACAAATTGGTAACAAGATGCCAACAGGGGATGTGTAATGTCAGGGCATTTATGTTAATATTTCATTTTACAAAAGAAAGAAAGAAGTCACTTCTTCCATTCCCTTCATATCTATTAAACAGCCGAGAAATTCATACCGTTACGAAAGACACAGATGAAAAACTAATAAATAAAGAGAAACACGAGACCAAATCTCCGGGTCATAACCACAAAGTGCATATCCACATAGATATTTCAATGATCACATATTCAGCCTTCTTTTGATGCTACACTTTCATTCTTTTATAACGAGGCTGCAGTTGTAGTCACGTTGTAGTTCAGTTAAATTCATCTTTTTGACATCGATAAGATTCACATGTGAAGTAACTACTGCAACCTGATAGCTGAAAGCACTGGTGCTTTCACACTGAAAAATCATATAACAGAATAAAAACATGCCCAATTTTGACTTGCATCATCTCTGAAACTAAAGATTGCTATTTCACGTGAAGGAAAATATCATTCTACCACAAATCAAAATAAGATTTAAATATCTGCCAATATCCCTCACCTGAATAACACGAGAACTGAAAGAACATATCGAATAACTGACTCGGGGAAGCAACAAGGAGTTCATAAACAGGTATAATTTTCACTTAGTTTAACAGAAATCTCTATCTTTGTACATATATACACCAGCATACAAGTGAATATATCCACCACACAACCACTGGAATCAAACCAGTCATCCTCCTCAAACATGGATCAATCTAATAGTCATGGCGGTGTGGGTCTCTGACTCTTTGAAGATAAAAACCTTGGCTGCCGTTTTCTCGAAGTGGGCGTGTTCCGCTCGCCAGAAGGGGCACAGGGGCGAGACCTCGCCCCTCTCCCATCTCACTTCTTCTTCAGTTTGGAGAAGATGGACCCCCTCTTCTTTTCTTTGGTACTGGAACGCTTCGTGCCCTGGATGGGACCAAAATTCTCCTCGCTAGTTCCGTTGGCGGGCGGGGGATGTGAGTCTGTGGATGAGAGAAATATACCTGTAGTTCCATGAACCACTCTGCTTTTACAAGAAAAACGAGAGCCAAGATTTGCAAAATTAAAATGCACATGAAAGTTCTTGTCTACACTATATGCATTGAATGCCAGTAGCAGCTCAAGAAAATTTCATGCTGCCTTCAGTTTGCGAAAAAATTCAAGCCATGAACATTTCTGGTTTCACAGCATACGTACAGAAATACTTCTGTCTACTAGATTACAAAGGGATATTTACTTACACTAGTCCATAATGTCAAATTAACCCCAGGACAAAGTTTCCTCATCTATAGAAATTACAACTACATTTGTATTAAAAACAGAGAAAATTACTGTATATGCAAACATAAACAATACCCCACATCATAATATTTCACATTTTTTTAAAATCCCTAAATATCTCCATAAAACATTTTTTCTGTCTCCATGTGTCCACCAAAAGACAAAGAACAATAAAACAAATTTAAATGTTTGAGCTTCAACCAACCTTTAATTGTAGTGGGCAAGCTTTCGTCCTACTCCTGAGGACTTTCTCAAGCCTTATGCAGTTAAGTGTTGTCTTGCCCTCTACAATTAAAGGTTGGTTGAAGCTCAAACATTTAAATTTATCATCATCCGCAGCCGATGAAAGTTTTTAGTATCAACAATAACACATATATGTATTGCTTGTATGTGACCTTGCCATTTACAAAAAGAACAACACGGAAAACTATCAATCTGCACTGCACAGAGTGCTAAACTACCAAGTTTCACCTTTTTGTTGAAGTGAATTGAAGTTCATGTACTAAAAACAACCCAGCACATATTGCCCTTGACCCAAAGGAAAAAAAAGAAAAATTCATAAACATTTTGAAGAGCACTCTGAGAGCACAGACCTCCACCAAGCAGCCCATTTCCACCTGTGTATACATGCGCTGAAAAAAGCCCTATTTCCAAACGATGTAGAATCCCTTCCAGTGTCTCTACTTTAGCTTCTTGCTGCGCATAGAGCATGCGCTAAGTGCACATATAATGTACAGGCACCTCAAATACGCACAGATTGAATTCCCTAATTTGTTGGGGTTTTTTATGCTAATAAGAGAGAATTCTTCAAAAAGCTAGAAAAAAAAATTCTGAATCCAGACAGTGATCTGGATCACTACCAAAAGTTGGTAATCTGTTCCTTGTGTTATTATCAACTTTATCAACATTATTAATCCCTTTGCAACTTTTTGAGTTATTTTGTGAACAGACAAACAGACAGACAAACCATCCTTGGCAATGACGTAATCCCCTTGGCAGAGGTAAAACAAAAATAAAACCAAAAACTGCACTTTGAGGCAAAGCACCTACCTTGTGGTGGTGCGAAGTCTCCAATGGGCGTCTTCTTGGTCAGGACCACATTGCCGCCACTGCCCGGCTGGGGCTGGTAGGTCGGGTCGATAGCCGTCAGGATGTTGCCGCTTGACTTGCCCTGACTCTCGCCTGACCTTTCGCTCCGCTGCAGCGAGTCTTGCCCCTCTCCCTGTACACGGACGCAGAGACAGACAGAGAGACAGACAGATATGACAGACAGACAGATTGATACTCAAACTAGAGAAGCACTCTGAGAGCGCAGACCTCCAACAAGCATGCAGCTCATTTCCACCACTGATCTTGTTCTTCCATAGAGATCTGTGATTTCCACCCATACGTACGCGTGCTGAAAGTCGCCCAATTTCCCAATATAGAAGCCATTTGTTACGTCATAAACTTCCAGCTGCGCGGCGTGCCTCGCCTTAGAAGAAACTAGAGCACGCACTTTAGTGAGCGCATGCAAACCTCAGATACGCGCAGCCTAAACTCCCAAGTTCATTAACCCTACCCTGCCAAAATATCAAAAATCCTTCATAAATTCCCTAAGAATTCACGAATCACTATCAAGATTTAATCATCTGTTACTTGTGTCATTCTCAACCTTTCCTGCAAGTTTCATCCAAATCCGTTAACTACTTTTTGAGTTATTTTGCACACGGACAACAAACAAACAAACAACGGTAATGAAAACATAACCTCCTCCCTTGGCGGAGGTAAATATAACATATTTTTTAGTTCTGGGGATCAACTAAGGTTGAGATTGAGTTTTGCATGTGAATGTAGCTCGAGAGGTGTTTGTGCATGCAGCAACAGTACATATTGTTATCTACATTTGTAAGAGGAGTGTCCTTTTCCAAGGACCAAGCACAAGTGCATTTGGGAGAACCAATGGAAGAGTTTATGAGCTCACTAATCATTCTGAAATCTATGTATTCCTAGCCACATTTACACACATCTCTGCTCTGGGAGCGCAATGCGCTTCACATGTTCAACAACCTGCACACAATCAGATGCTCAGCAGACCCAGCAAAGATGGGAGGAAAACTTGATTTGAAAACCCTCTGAATGGAGAGCAATGTCAGTGTCATTTTGCCAACACGGGGGGAAACTTGACATGATAAGAAGGCTACAAACAACCCAGTTCCTCACCATGCTAGATATCTTGTGGTGATAGTTCATATACCAGTAAAAGAAACACAAATATATATATGTGGGACTACATGCACATCTGTCATTTTACAGTAGTAATAAGGTATGATTGTATTGCTCACCACTGAGCTTTTTCCCTTGTTCACTTTTGTGTTTTTCTCCATGAGTCATGAATATTCTGACCGTGGAATATTTCACAAGGTGGAAATCACTGTCTATGTAACAGGCAGTATCTTGTAACAAGCAGATCTTGTTATACCAGTACCAAATTCCCCTGCATTTTAAACCTTTACCTGCCTTTTACTTGGCAGTTGAGAAAAAGGAAAGTATACATAAAAAAGAATTAAAATTTGAAAGTGTAAATAAAAAGATAATATTTATAATATCTACCTGTATATATTCACTTATTTGTTTATCTATTCATTTTTTTTTTATGCTGATTTTCTTTTTGTACATGATTGGAGACTAAAAAAAATAACAGCAAATCTAAGACAGCCCTATAACTCACAGGTCTGCTGATGTCTGTGAGTGTCACACCGTTGCCTTCTTTGGCATCCGCTAAGACTGGGACTTTCTTCTCTTTGCTGACGTGGACCATTGGCTGCAGAGTGAGAGAACAAAAAAACAGTCATTATTTAGATCGTTATGCAATTTTGATTCATCAAGTTTACGAAGTTCAGCAGCAACTTTGGAAACTTTGAAATTGTGCCGTGGAACTCATCTTTGTACCTCACGGGTCAAAGGTCACCACTGAGGCGCAGATACTGCAGTAGGTTTCTTAAAGCTATAGATTTTACCAACACATTTGTGGTCTTGACAAGTACACTTTGATCACAGACTAACTTAAAACTAGGCGGGTGAAACTGTTACAAGCGAACGTCGGTCTAAAATTCTACCAGATCTGAAATCTGATTAGATCTGGGCCCTGTTTTATGAAGAGTTAAAATTGATTATATAGTTGATTTCAACTGTAAGTCTATGGCAGCCTACAATGGTTGTATGTGGTAAGGAAATTAAAAATTGATTTTATCTTTTGATAAAACGGGGCCGCGGCTACTTCAGGAAGGTGGGAGATTATGGAGAGTGCAGTCACCTTGCAAAGTTCATTGACCTTTGACCTTTCAGTTGTTATAAACATGCATCTTTTGCATTTCCTTGCAGCTTAGCTCTTCAAAAGCAGCAAAAAAGGCACAACCTTGTGAATACTTTGACATAAACAGAAGTAGAATGATTTCAAGAAAGGTTCAAAATTTGCGTTCATTCTATAATCCCTTCAAAATGGCTGTCACTGAGATTTCTATCCCCTTTTTGTTTTTGTTTTTTCCCCCCTAAGAAGTAGTTTTCCAACACGTTTGATTTTCCATTTTTAATTTTGGTATGTTATGTATGTTATGGTATGGTATGTAAGTCCAATATTGATGGGTATTATCCGGATCAAGATGAAATTCTTCTCTTTCAGAATTCGACCTTAACCACCCTCTGTGTATAACAACCCCCTCCCCCCCCCCCCCAAAAAAAAAAAAAAACATACATACTTACATACGAACAAACAAACAAACAAACAAATTGATCCCTCCAACTTCTATGGGTTTTGTGATGAAGGGTTACATGAGTAAGTCACTCTACGGAAGTGAGGTTGGACGGAGAATACTTACTGCGGGATCTGCCACCTCTGCGCTGACCCTGTTCATGTACTTATTGCGCGTTTTCTTCTTTGCCAACATCACCTCCTCGTGCTGCATTTTTCTGGCAATTTTCTGGGTGAAAAAGAAATAAATAATTTGTTGGCAAAGACATAGAAAAAAACAAAACAAAACTGCTGCATGTGTCCCCATAAAAGATATCACAAAGTACTGGCTAACCTGTCAAACAATGGTGTCCCTTCCAGTTCTTTTTCATGCACTGGTAAGGACTTGACATTTCAATAAATTCACATGAATTACTTCACTCACAATGATCATAAACATAGCATATATCATGATATCATCATATATCATCATTAATATCATTATCTTTACCATTACTATTATCGATTATCAAAACGGAGGGATCCTAATAAATTTGGAGGGATCCATCTTTTATTATGATCACTTTGTGTTTTATTTTGTTTTTCTGGATATTTAAGCCATTTTCAACATAACTTTCCTCAGATTAACGTTAAATTCCTCTTAGAATGGCATGCTCTGTTACATTTCATACAAACCTGGTTTCTTAATATCGCGCAAAAAGTTAGCAGCTCAATTCTCATCTCAACCAATACTATACTGTCCCTTTAATGTTCCAGAGAATATTCTATACTTTGACCCCTTAGAGCCACAGGAAGGGCTGCGCCGGTCAGTATTCCAACATATCCTCAAAATAGAATCAATGCACGTTTCATCTGGAAAGTTGGGTGCAAATTTTATTGACACACACACACTATTTCCTCATTTGATTTTTATCAGCTTCACAAATCACTGTCAAAAGCTCTCCATAGCCAAAGAAAGAGCTGCGAGAAATTGAATCTGGAACTCAACGACTTGAACATTAGAAGCAGCCCCTCTACAATCTCGTGAGAATTCCCTTTCATGAAAGTTAAATCAAATGGTTTCAAAACTGTGAAAATCTCTTTACTTTCATTCTCACATTGCTATTTATCACAGCCGAAAGGAAACACCATGGCAGAAGTTAATGAAGGACGAACAAAGAACATGAATTTTCCAGATCCTATGTTGGACTGGTGGCACGCACAGCGGATTAAACACGAAGACAAAGGCTGCTTCAATACTCCTCCTACACAGAGAAACTTTGCTGCAATATTTGCAACGACATATTATGCTGTCTTTATATCCACCATACATCTCTCCTTTCACTTTCTCTCTCCATATCTCTTTCTCTCTCTCTCTCTATAATCTATCTATCTATCTGTAATGTAATTCGCCCTCAACTGAACTAGCGTGAAAATGAGACTGCGTGAATATTTTCTGGAAGGTATTGAAGTATGTACAGAAATACACTCATCTGGGATATTATCAAGTGAAGTTTAATGAAATTTGGCTAGTGAGCAAAGTTCATTGCACAAGAATCTGCACTTTTACAGTTTCCTTTGGTCCGTTGTTTTTCTGGTGACAAAACATTTGCTCCTGCGACAATTGCTCTCTTATTTTTTGCAACGACTTAGGGTAAGTGTTAGGGTTGTGATAAGGTTTCAGGTTTTAATAGTTTCATGTGAGGATTAGGATTAGGTTTAGGGTTATGTATGAGGGTAGAATTTGTGTCTCACTTTATAGTGTAGAGACATTTTATGGGAGCAATTGTTGCAGGACAAATGTCATGGAACCATATTTCTATCTTGTCATTTTTGATGCCTTACAGTTTTGATGCTTTACCTCATCATGTAGAAGCTGTTTATGGTGCTGCTCTGATAACCTTGATCTTTCTTCCTCCTCCTTCTGCATACGTCTCGCGATATTCTGGGAAAAAAATCATAAGATGACAACAAAACAATGCTCATTTGTAGCTTCAAATCCTTGGGAAATTAATTGATCACCAAGTCATATCTAAAAGGGCTAAAATGAAGATTAGATTTAATGAGAATTCAACGCATTTTCCTCTATCTTTCATTCGTTAATGGAAAAAAGAAATGTCTCCTGCATCTAAGTTTAAGCATATATGAACACATTTCACTGGCAAGTCTGCTACATATTTAACACCATTACATTCAGAATCGAGATGAAATTTCAAGAAACTTGTGGTATCCCTCTTCCTCTTCATTTCAATGGTGACAATTTGTTGACTACACAAGATTTGCAAAGTCCAACAAGACATTTCGTTCATAAACTTCTTCATGAATCAAGGACAATTGTCTCTACTATCCCAAGCTTTGTTTAAAATATTAGTGCTGTGTTGTACATGTACATTCATGTTCATGTGAGGTTCTTACGTGGGTATCGATTCACTGGGAAAAACAGATATGGCACCCCCTGTACACGCCATATATTTTGTATATATCTATAATATTTTGTGAATTGAAATTTGGGAGACAATTTTGCAGGTGGCTGAATTCAACATTGAGGACCATTGATGGAGTGAAAAATAAGAAGTATTCCTTGTAAGAATAAAAAAAAAAAAAAAAGTCAGTGATTTTCCACCTCCTTTATTAGTACTTCCGCAGTGCAAGTTGCAAAAACCCAGAGCCCACTGATCAACCTAATGGTGCTGCACATGAGACCACAACACCTTCACTGTATCAAAGCCGGCTACAGTTAACTTGGCCGAGTCTTGAACCAAACACCCTACGATCAAAAGAATACCGGCACTTGACTGCTCGACCACGACATTTCCACCTTTGACAGACCCCCAGCGAGTTTCGTACCTCGTCGTAATTCAGCTTGGCGAGCGCGTCCGACTCCTCGTCGCTGTCCTTGTTGTCCATGGCGACGGTCATCGGCTGTTCGATTCCCCCGGCGGCCGCGACCGCCGGCGACGAGCTCGATCGGTTGTGGCTTCCTCGGCTCGGCCTCGAGTCTGCTATTCTCATTTCTCCCATGGCGTCCTCCACGTAGTCTTCAGTAGGAAGGTGAGAAAATGACCAAGAAAATAACTGGCATGGATACATGTAAACAAAACTTCTCAGTTTTCCATTAGGCCATGATGCTGAACTTCTATTGTCTAGTGTTTACTGCACTCTCGTTTGCTAAAGTATCTTTTGTTGTGATTACACTTCTTTGTCACAAAGTCTAACAGCATTGTCATAACTATTAAAGGAGCTCCCCTCCCCTGCCAAAAACGGCAATTAAATAGATAAGTAGATATATAAACAAATGTATAAATATATTAATACTTCATTACCTCGAAAAAGGAACACACTACAACAGTCACAGGCATGAGATAGAGAAATGAAAAAGAAAAAGAAAAGAGTGACTTAGCTAGGCAATAAAGCCACTGAGCAAGGAGAGGGCAAGGAAGGAGGGTGTCCCCTGGTATGGTAAGTACAACAGTATTTGGAATTTAAAATATGAAAAACCTGTGTTATAATTTATCCTAGAATTTAAATTTAGTTTTTAAAAAAAAGTTATTATGTAGATTACCAATCTTACAATTGGACTTATGAATGTATGATACTTTAGAAATTTAGAAGGAAAATAACATTCTTGAACTGCTGTACCTGCTTAACAGTTTTGCATTCAATTTCACCATTTTATCTTACGACCGTAACTTCAGCTAGTAGGAGTCTACCTGTTTTCTTTTGTCCTGCAAAAGTGCAGATAATATCAGTGATGTTTGACTCAAATCACAATCTAGCAGCCTTGAAATTGCACCTTATTTCTTATTTACAACTGTTTTTCCACATTGATAACTTTCGGTATGATTATACAGTTTGAATTTCAGTGTCTTAAAATATAACATCTTATCTACATTTTGCAGAAAACCCTACTTAATTTGGATAAGCAGTCGTAGAGAAATGTGGATCAATGTAAAGCATGTAATGGGTCTGTTTCTTCCAAGTTTCATGCTCTTGGAACTGCACATTGATGTGTGAACACAATGGACAGAACTTGGAGGGAAGGAAATCCCGACATGTTCTACATGTACAAAGATCCCCATTTCTCTTTGACCACTGAAGCAAATCAGATGGGGTTATCTGCAAGACGTGGGTAATAATTTATAGTTTCAAACCCTGAAATTGCATTTGGATTGATTCACTATTTCTAAACTTATCATTGTGGAAAGTCCCACTGCAATTCTATTTTGGCATACGGTATATATCCTATACTTTTTAAGTATGTAGACATATTTTGTTGGATGATAAACTACCTGTCTTCGTCTTGTGCTTGCCCGAGTGGGGGTGGTGCCGGTGACCATTCTGTTGCTGTGACAACCGCCTCGCTAGCCGCTCATCCTGTTCCATCTGACGCTCCTCCATTCTCCGCCGCCGCTCTGCCTCCATTCGCTGCTTTTCCTCAATCTGTAACCTCCTGGCAAGCATCTAGGATGGTTTGGGGAACAAAGAAGCAAAACAAAATTGGTATTAAAAAATGGCCATCTAGCAAAGTGAATACTGAAGTTTGAAGTTTGAAGTTTTATTAGCAACAACATTTTGAACATGTACAGCTGTACATATAAGAATCATAACACAATTGTATCTACATACATATGTGAAAAAATATACTTATCTGTTACTCCTTTACAATAACATGATTAAATGATGATATTTGAGAGTTGAATATGATACATGTAGCATGATTCTACAAAGTTGTTGTTGTTAAAAACAAGGAAACCAAAAGTTAGCACAAGTGCTAGTCGAGATTGGTCACCTTGATCTTCATACTAAAAGCTAAATACAAAAGAAAAATTATTATATGGTTAGTTGAAATGACTGTGAATATTTATACAATGTACATCATTCATTTTCTAACATAGAAAACTAATAATACTTGATACAGTATAATATCTATTAGAGTAGGAAATCTGCAAGGCATTTACGAAATGTAGATCTTTTGCTTTGTTCACGCATTTCTCGTGGCAATGTGTTCCAAAGTTTTGGTCCTAAGTAAGAAATCGAAAATTGTCCCTGAGTGGTTCTAAATTTTGGTAAGTACAACATTCTTTTTTCATTTGTTCTTGTCCTGTAAGTATGATGCACAATTTGGCAATAGTCATACAGAGGGTGCGGAATAGTTCCATTGCAGAGATCGTACATAAATGTAAGAACTGAGAACTTATGTAACCTAACAACATCTAGAAGTTTGAATCAGTGGAACAATGGTTTTGAATGTGTTCGTAAAGACGAAAAAGTTATAGCTCTCAGAGCCATTTTTTGTAAATCACCTTTATTTTTTCAGCTCAACAAATTCAAGCTGCGCAATTTGCTTACTCGTATTTTTTCATCCAATTTGCAAAAATGCAACAACAGAAATTGATTCCACATTTCCATGCATGAAAATCAACACTACTTACTAGACTTGTAAAATGCGGAGCATCCATACCGATGTTCCCGTATCATGAATCTTACACAATCACGCACTACACAAGTACACATGTTTCATTATGCAATATACACACAAGCAATCCATTTGAATGCACAGCCTGCACAGAAAGTTATTGTTATACACACATGCTGAAATGAATACTGTGACATGTACACACACAGGTACTACTACTGTAATAGTATTCATCAGCTGATGAAGATAATGCTTTAACCTGTTCAAAATGTGAATAAAATTATCATTAATATACAATGTGTATTTTTGCGGGCTTTAGGATTCACACCGGCAAAAAAGAAGTGTAAAATCCATGAATATTGCTGTATCTACAGTTGCCTTGTTCCAATCACAATATTTTGCCAATGAACATCAATTTAGGCTATAATATGAATTTAGAAAAAATAAATCAGTGTGTTTGAATCTTGTTTTTGTTTGTTTTGTTTTTTTATACTTTACCAACATAATGTTTACTTTATTACAGAAGACTGAAGTGCAATGTAAGTAGCACAATGCTGTAAAGCCCTATTTTCATTCCATTTCTTGCTTAATCTGATACATCAGGAACTTAACATCAGCATAAAAGAGAAAGAAAAATTAATCTCTGCAATCCCTGTTCTTAGCTTTCAAAAATTAAGATTTTGGGAAAAACTATAAAGCAACCCTGAATTGAGAAAAAAATGAAACAAGAATTCACAATGGTTTATGCCTGTTTCTGAGACAAGTATTATGTTTTCTCTCCCATAAAGTACTGACACGACAATATTTGAAAGTGCTGCTTTCAGATGGCAGAGGTGGGCTTCCTTACATGCACTTCTATTGCAGGAAGGGCAATGTTTTCAATCACAATATCAAATTCTAGAACCATGTTTCAGTTAGATTTTTTTTTTTCAATTGATACCTTTAGCTATGCTAAGCTTCCCTTCCTCATGGCAATGACAATGTTGTATAATTTACAAACTTGTACTCTCTCATTTTTTTTTTCTTTTTTAAGGGGGATTATTTTGACAGAGTTTCCTTTTTTCACTCTCAATCTCCTACTTTTTTCTAGGTACCATAAGAATTTGTTTTTGTAACATGAAATTATCAACATTTTTATTATATTCCTTCTTAATAAGTTGCACCTGTTCAGATATTATAATCTCAATCACAATCTCAATATTCTGCTTTTTATGGGTTTTTCCTAGTTTCTTTTAACTATTTTTTTCTTCCGGGAGAGGTGGGGATATTCCATCTTTTTTTTTTTTCGACCTACAGCCTGCAAATTCTCGCTCTCGTCTCAGTATCTTACCTGGAAAAAAAAGTGTCTCAAAATGATACCACAACTCACAGTGGATAAATTATTTCAAGACTTTCATATAATTAGTCAGTGGACGCAGAGCTACAGGTGATTCTACTGACTCATGTTCAACTTTGGTAATACCAATGTGCCTTCAAGTTACACTCATAATGCATTATATCCTTGAAGAAGGGAAAGTTTCCCCAAACACACACATAGTTAGATTCAGCGAATGCACACAAGTGTTTGAAAGTGAAACTCTTGGTGGAAAAATTTGAGGAAAAGCAGATGATATCTTCAAGACTAGAGTTCTGAAGTTTGGAAGATTTTAATTTATTCCATGACCCATCCCCCCTGGATGCAAAGTCTATGCCAGTTACTGATGTCTTTACAGACTTAGCAGAATGATTGATGTGCATACAGGGTATACACGAAATTGCATAGAGAATCATTTTTTTCACAACATCGTGACAGCATTTGATATGGCATGAAGAATGATTTTTGGATACACAAGTCAAACCCCCCCCCAAAAAAAAAAACAAAACAAAACAAAACAAAATACACATTTCGGTAGTTTCGTACTGTATCTTTTAACTACAAATGTAGCTTGTGTTATTTATTACCTGGTATTGCTTTGATTTCATAAAGTGGAGTAAAATTCCTTCAATTTTCTCGGTCACATTTCGATTGCAGAATCAGGAAAGGCCTTAACCTTGCTAACGCTATACCTGGCCCTTGAAATGAAGGAATGAACTAAACCTGTTCCATTCTAATCTTGAAATCCCTAACATAAGAAATGAGGTATGCCACAATTTCATTGGTCAGTAATTGGTTAAACGTTGTATTTTTATACCCCTTTTGCAAACATCACAAAATTTTGCACAGTTGAAGAATTATGTCTCCCAAAATCATGCATGAAATCTTACAGACAATACCTCAGATTCAAAAAAAAAAAATCACTGCATGCATCATTAGCCTGTGTAGCATTTTGATCCTCGTTATGCTAGCCTCACAACCGCTTACACACCCACCAACAAACACACGAACAGACAGTCAAGGAAAATACAAGAATTCTACAGATGACCTCATCATCATGGCACGAACTCTGCCTGAATCTGACATTGTTCGAAACAATCCGATCTGTTGTGAGAATGAGCCCTATACCCACATCCTGCTTTAATACACCATGTCAACTATTTAACCCGTTCCATACAGGAACCTGGTGGCTTTTGTATTAATTCTATGGGGATTTCAGAATTTAGTATGGAAAGACTATTAAAAGTAACTTTATGTTCAAGTGGAAGGGGAATCCCCAAACACCACACTCTTTGTCGTTTAAATAGACCGATAGCTTGCCTCCAGTGATTCAATGTCTAATCCACCAACTTCCCACTCTACAAAATTGTATGAATGCCCAAAATAAACTTCACATACTCAAGAGGCTACAACTAAAATGCAGTAGAGGGGACATGTGATCCGATTTCACCGTGGATACAGACAGATTTTGTTTATGCTGTACTGGGCGGGAACCAAATCAAGCTTGTGTCGCTCTATAGAACTCAAAGCGTAAAATGTGTTTTGATTCCTTACAGAAAAATGTTTGAAAAAATATCTTGAAAAGGAGAGATATAAATGCAATTCCATTTCCATGTGAAGGGGTGGGGCATTTGGTGCATGAATAAAAAAAGAATGTCCTGAGGAAAAAAAGTAGAAAAAAAAAAGAGAGAGATGGACCGACAGACGTGACGCAGAAACAGACAAAGAGAAACTAAAGGAGAAAGAAAGACAAAACAACAACAACAGCAGAGAGCTACGAAAGAAAGGAATAAAGATCAAGATCATTGCTACCATGAGTGTGTGCTGCAAAGTTTCAAGCCCCAGTGAGCTGGGCAAACTAGCGAGTGTCAACATGAGATCCCACGACGCAAAACATATCATTGAAAAGGAATAGATCTGGGAGGCGTCCAAATCAGGACACCCACAGTATCTGAATGGCTGTTTCTCTCTGAACAAAATTCCTCCCAAAGGATTGTGAAAATCCATGATCTATAGGCAAAAAACATGCAAACTGACACAATGAAAACACCCTGCTCCTTTTCTCCCAGTTCAAGTCACGAGTTGCCTTGTGACCTCATGAAAACTGCATTGATATGCCTCACAATGAGTACTGATGTGGAAAAAACAAAACAACAACCATCAACAAAAACAAAAGGAACACATCATGGACATGTTAGCTCTGTAATTGTTGTTTGCTTATTGCTGTTTTTTCAATTATATTTTTGGATCTTTGGGGATATACAGTCACCACTACTCCACTGGGCTGACTTCAGAGACTTTAGGGCATGAACAAGTGACTGTTCCAATTAGAAAAGGGGTCAGAAATGGCATAATCAGGGAGCAAGGAAAGTGTAGTTGATGAGGAGATAATCCAATCAACATAGAATTGATTCAGATTGTTGAACGGAAAGGCATGCATGTAAACTTACACTTTGTACAGTACGTACATATGCATGCAGTTATAATCATGCTTCTATGTTCTACTTGTTTTATGTAAATGTTTCTCTCTCTGCCCCAAGGGACCTATCCTGTACAAACATATAAGATTTTCAGTAAGTTCCTCCAACTAAAATGACAGTTGTTTTGTTGTTGTTGTTGTTGTTGTTGTTTTTTTTTTTGGGGGGGGGGGTTCAAATTGCATTAAACATTTCATATTATATTATGCAATTATGTACAATATTTTCTTTTCCATTTTTATTTTGTCTAAATTAAAGTTGTTTGCCTCTGTTAAAGAGTCTGGGTGCATGTTGTTTTGGCATAAGAAATCCGAGAACCTCAAGAGGATCAATGACAGTTCTTTAATAGCGTGTCATAGCAACGCACTAATCAGTTGAGCATTCTGCTTGTCTGACCTCCATAGAGGCTTAAATGCTTCACATGGGCAACGCTTGGTTACACCAACAGCTACAGTACACATTGTAGCTGGTGATCATCACACATTTAAGCATAAACACACACATCATTCCAGGAGATCTAGCTGCACAAGAACACATTTAGCATTTCTCTGTGACAAAATCACAGAATCAGCCACAACTGCGTCAATCTCGTGTTGGTCTTTCCATAAACATTACATACATGTGTGGCTTAATTTAAGAAGATAAGGAAGCAGACAAAAAGAGGTGAATATGGGGTTCCATATCAAAACAGACAGTACTTCTTGTTTTAATCAAAGTTTCCTGGAAATTACAAATTTTGTTCATAGAATTAGATAGATATGTGATAAAATTTGGGTGCCACAACTGTAAGATTGTAAAGTGGGTCTAAGGGTGCGTTCTCGAGAGCGCTCTAAAGAGAACCAAAGCGAACTGAACCAAAGCGTACCATACCGAAATGTGCCAGTTTTGGAGCGTTCGAGCGCTCTGTGGAGAAAACGTACTCACAAGTTATTTTTAGAAAAGGTCAAACTTGTTTGTAACAAGAATGTCATCCACCTGGCGCTTGAACTACTTACACCTGTCCTGAACAAAGAGAATGATGTCTTTGCATTGTGACGTATGCGCATGATACGCACATGCTTTACAACGAACTTTGATACGCTTTGGTACGCTTTTGGAGCACATCGGGAAGTGGTCCACTTTTGGCTCGGTACAGTACGGTATAGTACACTTTAGGAGCGTTCGAACGCTCCTCTGGCGCGGGTACGGTACGGTACAGTTCGCTTTAGGAGAGCGCTCGAACGCACCCTAACATGCACTGCAGCGATGAAATGCAAACTGTCAAATCAATGTTGAATTCTCTCTTGCACCACTATGCCTACAAGAAGAAGGAAAGGATGATCACTGACAATATTGAATACAAATACTATTTTCTTTTTCCCTAACACTTCTGCAGAGCTAGATTACTCTCTGCCAGTGATCTGCCTCACGCCCAGTCGACCTTGCACGTTAATTGCCGAGCGCAAGCTTACGACAACTTCCATGGAATGATGCTCGCACATACAACAGGATGGAAAATGGCGGATTCCGAACAGAAACCCGAGTCAGTACACTTCTCATGTTTAAAGGAGAAGTCCACCCTCATATATATACATAAGGATTGAGAGAATGCAGCAATATAAGAAGAACACATCATGGAAAGTTTGAAGAAATTTGGATACTCCGTTCAAAAGTTATGATTTTTTTTTTTTATTTCTGCACAGTCACTGCTGGATGAGAAGACTACCACAGTGTATGACATCACATGCATAGAACAATATAAGGAAAATATACAGAGAATTCTACAAAATTTCATTTGATGAAAAAAGGCTAATATTCCCCCTGCCTTCTGAAAGAGACACGTCAAAAGTTAAAATATGTTGAATTTTCTTTATACTCTCCTTACTTTACGCACATGACATTAGAAGCTGTAGTAGTCTCCTCATCCAGCGATTGCTGCACTGAAACTTCAAAAATTCGTAACTTTTGAACGGATTGCCCAATCTCCCTCAAACTTTCACTGATGTGTTCAACTGATATTGCTGCATTCTCTCAATCTTTATGTATATGAAGGTGGACTTGTCCTTTAACATCTCAAAAATTGCTCCTCCATACAACAGGGTTGTGTCTCATTTGGCATGCCCTTGCCATACCTGAGTGTGGCACCATCTGATAGTGCATGTCCTATATCATTAAATGCAAAGAGAGGTCCCTTCATGTGTGTACACAAGTTGAATGATCGCGCTACAAAGTTGAAAGCATACTTTGGTATTCAAAGACAACTTTACAAAAATTATGAAACAGGCAAGGCCCGCCCCCACCACACCCACACAAATCTTCAAGAGCAAAACAACAACAAGAAACAATTAAATGAGACAATGAACGAGGCATAACATGTAAACATCACATCACTATATGGAATGTGCTCTCTTTCAACTGCAGCAGGATGGGTAGGGACAGCCATTTTCAATGTTATAATGTACACTTCTAATAAAGAATTCCCCATCGCCCACTGAAAAAGAATAAAAAAATCAATATTTGTACTGAAGACTTAAACAGATACTATTAAAAAGAAAACAGAATATATGAAAAGCAAATAATTATATAAATTAAGCAATTAATAATTAAACTACATGGGCACCATTCAAGATTACTCTTTACACTTCAAAAAAAAAAAAAGACCAAACAAAAAAATACAAAATACCACAAAGTCAATCAAGGGAAAAATAAAAATTAATGAATGAATAAAAAAAAGCTTCAAGGAAGAACATGCACAGAACATAAACAACATATAAATAGACAAATAACAAGATAACCAATAGAGAATGAAAGAATACAGAAATAAATGAATAGATTGGGAGATAAGTAAAAGAATAAAGTGATACATGCATAAAGAAATAGATAACACAGAAACAAATAAATATACCACCGTTGGGGCAAAAGCACCTCATATCTCAACAATTTTTGAATGTTTAAGAGAGCAAAATAAAAAAACAAAACAAAAATGGATGTCAAAGCTCTTTATCTATTACGGGGATCGCCTTTCCTTTAAACACGCCATGGTGGCTTCATTTTGGGGGTTAGACAGCTGGGATTTTGACAGAAAATCCCTTACCTGACATCTAGCAATTAATCACAAAAGTGATTTTCACCAAAACTTGGGGTACAAAGCCTTGTCACCTCGGTGAAGAGATATATATACACACATAGATATGCAGGATAAATTGAATAAATTATGATAAATTATTAAAGTTTCTTTTTTCTCTCACTTCATCTGTCTCCCGTTCTTGCAAGGCTTTCTCCTGCTCTTCTCGCAAGATCTGGAGCTGCAGCACCCTGGCCCTCTCCCGATCCTCCTCCTCGCTGTCGAACAGAGATTGTAGAAAGAGAAAGAGACAAAACATATAAAAGAGATCATATATATATATTACACAGCATATAAAATAGTTTACCTCAACAGTTGAAGAGAAGGAAGATGAATTTCCATCTCCCTAGCTCTCTCCAAATCCTCCTCTTCACTGTCAAACAGAGATTGAGGGAAAGAAACAGAAAGTATCAAAAAAGAGATGAAATATATTACACAGCACATGACACAGTTCATCACAATAGTTGAAGAAAGGAAGATGAAATTATATGATCTCCCTGGCTCTCTCCAAATCCTCCTCCTCACTGTCAAACACAGATTGAAGAGAAAGAGACAAAGTATCAAAAAGAGATGAAATATATAACACAGCATATAAAACAGTTTACCACAACAGTTGAAGAGAGGAAGATGAATTCTATATCTCCCTGGCTCTCCTGCAATCCTCCTTTTCACAGTCAAACAGATAGTAAAGGAGAGAAAGAGACAAAATATGTGTGTAAGAGATAAAATATATTACATATGGCTATATAAAACAGTTCACCTTGACATGTCAAAGAGAGGAAGATAAATGTCTGTCTCCCTCTCTCTCTCTCTCTCTCCTCCTCCTCCTCCTCCTTCTTCTCATTACCAAACAAAGGTGAGAGAAGGTAACAAATTTAGAGAAAGATACAAATTTAGAAAAAGAAATATCACAAAGTATAAAAACAGTTCAGCTAAACAGTCAATCAGACGCAAGGACTTCATTAGCTTTTAACAGTTGTCAGTGTAAATCCTTGCCTCTGATTGGCTGATAGCAAATTCGTCGGTGAAAACCCCCGACGAACTCGTTGATGAAACGCCCCCCAGGTTGAAAACAGGAAAGATCTTCTTCGTCGTATCCAACATCTACACAGTCATTAGATATTTGGCCAGGACTTGGTACATCGCAGAGCCTTCTCACTTACAGCCATCAGGACAGATGAAATCCATATCATGTAACCCGCCACTGAGAGTTTGTACTGCTTACATCTTTGTATCACATAGCAACTTTCCACTTGTATATTTTCTAACCTTGGATCATTTTACACTTGATCTCTGTTGACTATCTGATTTATTTTAATAGTCTTGTATATCATCGCTGTACTTCAGTGTTATGCAAACATGACGACATTATCATCGCATTCCATTCCATTATTTTGTCATGTTAAACCATACATTTTATGTTCTAACACTGTACACAATCAACGCTTTGTTGAATTGAAAATGTTTGTTTTCAATGTTTGCTCTCAATGCAAATGATGATCATAATAATAATGAAAAACGTGATACTGACGATAATAATGATAACAATGTAATGAAGATAATAATAATATGACCACTAATACTAATCTATATTCTCTACACTAGGTTCCCAAGATACCGAGGATGAAAGAGGACCTCAAACTGTATGTTGATAGTCGATAGTCACTTGAACAATCAGTTTATCACTCTAAATGTCATCTGATCTATGACATTAGAACTACTCCTCTAACATGAGAAAGGAAGTAAGCATCTGCTCAGTCAAAGGCGTGGTTAGCTGATGCCTGAAGAACACTGCAGGATTTCAATAGCATGTTTCCTTCATCTGGATTGTGGCTAACATAATGGTAAGATTTGGCACAAGAAGCAAGATATATCATGTATGTTATACTGCAAACCTAATCACCCAGCTGGGCCAACAAAACTTGCTTTTGGGCAAGTGATACATACAAATATATGAAAAGACACATATAATTTTGTTTGCTTACCAAAAAGCATGGAGCCCGAGTCTAAATATGTACAAATTTTGAATGTGACTTTTGGAAACTTATGACGAAAGCCTTAATCTTCTACTTCCTGTCCTTCTCTTCTTTTTCTTCTTCTTCTCTTCCCCTCCTCCTCTTCTTCTTCTTCTTCTTCTTCTTCTTCTTCTTCCATCTCCTCCTCCTCTCCTTCAGTTCTCATTTCCCCCTCTTCTCCATTTTATCTGTCTTTTCCTGCTAATATCTAAAGTATCGGACGTCACTGTATCCATCACTGTCCTCCTGGACAAGTTTCTGACGGAGCTAAGAGGAGGAAGAATTATCTGCAAAATGCAGAGAATCGTTCAACAGTCACAGCCTTGATCTAGCTGTACAAGTAGATCAAAGCTGAATAAACTTACCTTTTATGATTTATTGAAGCTGAATCTTACCACTATCCTGCCCGTCTGAGAACATTTTCAAGCACACACAGATTCTTGTATCAATTCACTGCTGTTGAGAGCAGACATGATCAATATTTTGCCCAGTCAACTTAATTATATAGCACACAACATCATACAAGTGTACACGCCTAAGATGAACTAACGGTGTTTTACAAGCTAAAGCAGACGTGTCATGATTAAGAAGGGGAAAATGAATTGTATACTATTCCCCTCATTCTGAAAGAGCCTTTTATACACATTGTCATGTGTATACATTGATATACATATACACACAATGCCCTATAGAAAAGGTTCTGACTTTTTTCTTTAATTCATAACTCATGTTCATTTGTCTATTATTAAACACTCATGGAATGTTTATGCTTTACAGGATCACATGACTGAGTGCACAGAATGCAAATGCTGACAATACCGGTTTCAGTACTTCACGCTTCGTGAATTCCATTAAAAAAATCATAACAAAACTACTGAAACTACAGGGAACACAAAAAAATATCATATCCAAATCAACTGTGCTCTATCTTAAATATTATCACCATATCTTTGGAAGCTTGTTGACATTTCTCAGCACTGTGTAATCTATTCCTTTACAGGATTCAATTCACAAAAAATAAATTAAATACAGGAAAACAAAAATTATTAATCATTGCTCTGAAACACTGGAAGTCACCGCAGCACATAATGTAGGCTTTAAAAAATAGCAAATGTGTTTTTTCTATCTCACCCGAGGAATGTACAAGTATGGTGTATTAGATACATATGATTAAACAATTAACTTCAGATGGTCTGTTCTACTCATTACAATGTTTCTTTCTTGTCACCCTTCCTTTCTAGGGCATGGTAATCATACAGCACAGAGCTCCAGCAATATAGTGTGGCTTACTTTTATTTCCCCCCCCCCCTTCTTGTTTCTTGTAGATTACACGAATAGTAGTCTATAATTCCCAGACTGGAACAATCAAATCTCATTTCGAGCATTTGTGTGCGTCAACTACAACCCTTTTGCAATTTGGTGAAGTCACGGTATGCATGAAGTAAAGTTATTGCAAAATTAAAGTACGTTTACGGTGTACGTAAAACTTGAAGCCTTGCACTGCCCATGCAGGACTCTGATTAAGACATAAACCTGAATAGAACAGATGCAGTAAACATATAAAGATTATAATACTGACAGAGAGAGAGGGGAAGTGTGTATCCATACAAACATAAACACACACACACATGCCTATCAACCTGTTGAGGACCAGTCCCGAGTATACTCGGGCAAGTGTCTATGGGAAATGCGTGTTGTACCAAAATCAGCCCGTCCTAAACAGGTTTAATAAACCTGTAGGAAAAGGCGACACACATGCACATAGTACACTGCATGTGAAAGTAAATAAAATGTGAGCCACTACAAATACATGGAAGGAGAAGGAAACCACAAGCTTTAAACATACAGTGTAGAGTGTACAGTGTATAATGACTATTGGAGACATATCCATTGAAAAGCAGAAATGTATGGATAGCCATATGTCATTTAATTCAATTTCAGTAGAATATACCAAAGACGAGATAAAGTAACATGAAAAGTATATGTATAAACACATTGAAAAAAGCAAACAAACAAAAAAACAAACTTGCAGCCTGATAAGACTGTAACTTCTTTGTGTCAAAATGATAAAAAAGGAAATGATAATTTACATGATGTCAGGATGGCAAAGATAATATGAAGAAGCTCCAGCATGGAATAAAGACTACAATGTGTGTACATACACATGTATACCGTGCAACAGCTTTGAAACTCTGCACCAACCGCAGCACAGCTCCTCCATCTCTGTCGCCATGGCGATCTCATCAGTACGGGATGCTGTTCTCATCTGTCTGTTGGTGTTTGATGATGACACAACCAATGTGAACATCATACCACTATGTAACCTACATTTTACTTCCATCTATATCCCAAAAAAATGTCTAATAGATATCAACAACAATGAAGACTCGGTGTGCATGGGAACCACACATGCCCTTTTACATACAATTCCACAGTAAATTGCCACATCTCATAGTCAAAATATGAGGACACTTTGGCATAGTGGATAAGGCTCCTGACTTTCAATCGGAAGTCCTAAGTTCAAATCCCGGCGAGCACCTACATCCTTGGATAAGTCGTTTTTACCTGCCACGTCCCTCACGACCCAGGTGTATCGGTACCTGGCAATGTTAGGGTAATAACAATAATAGCGGAGCCATTTGGTGGAGTAGCAGCAACACTGTCGAGGCTCCCCTGGATAAAGAAGACCATATTAATTGTATTATCATCATAATCACTATCAAAAGGATTACTGTAAAAATGGAAATTTTCACACATTTCGCGTGACCAGAAACTACAGCAAATTAAAGCACATGTATGAAAATTTTATGCTTGTTACATTTTCCACTAATCACTGCCTTGATTCCAAGAAATTAGAAACGTGAAATTCATCTTGCTTGGTCGAGTGCGAAAAATTACTCCTGCGAAAATATTCACTTTTACATTAAGTGGTAAACCAGGGCTCCACACTAACTTTTATTTTTGGTGGCCCAAAGGCAAACTTCCGACCTTTTTTGGTGGCCCGATCAGGCCACCAACTTCTTCATTTCTGAAATTTTGGTGGCCCGACGTGCGTTTTTGGTGGCCCTGGGCCACCGGGCCACCGCTAGTGTCGAGCCCTGGGTAAACACTCAATGTGTGTGCTCACATTTGTCTGTTTCTCTCGGCGATCTCATGCTCCTCCCTGAAGGCCTCCAGCGCCGACTCCTTGGCAACGACCTTTGCGACCTCCCTGTCGGTCCTCACTGTTCTTCTCCTAGAGATGTTTCCCGAAAAATGATTCGTATCTGAGAGGGAGGAAACAGAGAAAAAAAAAGGAACAAAGAAGAGCTTGATAAGTGACAACGGTATTGCAACGTGACTTCAAACACTTTTACTGCTGTACTTTGTCACATTAGCTTGAACTGTGGAAGTTGTAGAAAGTTATTAGAACTCACAGAAGTCAATCAATTTTTTAATACCTTTCATGCTCTCACGGAAGAGGAATAACTACAGAATTATCTTTATCTTACCACGTGATGACATCATGGCCTTAAAAGAGAATAAATCTATTGTATTGACCTGCAGTTTGCAGAGTTTTCATCTGAAGTAACACTTTATCATGTGCATTATATGTTTGTGTGTTTGTGCAATGCATGCATTTGTCTGTGTCTGTGTGTGAGTGCATGTTTATACTTTGGACTGGAGGGAGGGGGGAGAGGTCATAAAAGATGCCCTATAAACTTTTATTACATCATATTCACAAGATCCATACTGCACATTTCCGGTTCGACCTTGTGCATTTGCTTTGTATTTTTAGCTGGCCAACTTGAGCGCACAGAAACTGATCTCCAGACATCTGTTGGACATATGTCGTATAATTTTGTACATGGAAATGCTGGGCCAATATTCGTGCCTGAACTGCTATGCTGACTGTTAGAAAAGAAAAAAATTTGCAAAATTACAGCATCATAAAACTAAATTATCTACCACGTGCTATGTCACTAAACTCTTTAGGATACAATGCACATGTGCCATGTAATTTATGTGTACATGTATTAAAATTTTGTACAGAGGATACTGTAGGATCATACAATGTATACAGTGTACATATTCCACTGTCTACACATGTACAGCTGTGTGGTACACTGTAGATCATTTAATACCACATGCAATTTATAAACATTACAAACTGTCCTGTGTTTAAAAGACAAAACATTGATATCCATCCACAACAACAAAATACCCACACACCCACACAACAACCACCACACAAAAGAACTTTAACAGGAAGCAGAAATACAGATGTGGGTTTTCCAGACGTGCTGTGATGAATGCGATTGGATTAAACGGTTGATTGGTCGCTGATATTCTAACTTGCCACAACCTGAAGTTGTCATGTATCATGTGTATGGATTCAAAAGATGCGCAAATCATTGCCCCTATATGTACACATTTACCATTTGATCACCTCCCAAGCTCAGGCACGGACACAATCTTCTTGCATAATTTCTTTTCTTTATATTGTACAGCTGTACAGTGTGTGTTGGAAACTTGATATACCACACCCAGTATATCATAATAAATGTTCTGTGTAAAGTGCAATGTCTCCTTCCAACTTTGTATGAAATTTATGAATGATAATAAATCTTTATAACTTCTTCCATATAATTGTAAACATTAACTACAAAAATAAAATGCAGATCACTTTAGTTTTACAGCCAATGAGTACTAAAACACAGCCCTAAAATGCACTTCAGCTGCCATAAATGTCTTTGAATAACTACTATGCAAAGATCATTAGCAATTTGATGTATTAAACATCAATATCAGCTGTGATCCATAATATGCATCAGAAGCAAAGTACTTCTACTTTAATGATATCCAAAGCCCCACGATGAATTCACATTTGTTTCTGTTTTATTTTCTCTTTACATAAATTTGTACAGAGGTTATACGGAATGGCACATTATGCAACCAGCAATTACAATGTATGCTTGTTTTTTAACAACAAGTAAACAATGCATTTTCCACAGTCAAAAATCCGTCTGTTTACAATTGCAATCAAATCTATTACAGATACAAATTTGATCTGCAAATAATCAAATCTGTATCACTGTGAGCATAACAACAGTCCTTGAACTGCTGGAACAGAGGTGTCACTTTCGCACTTTACATTCTACAACACCGGTCTCTGTATCAAGATTCCCACATCACGTAAAGTTACACACAGCGATATGCATTCTCGATTCACAAAATTCTGACAGTAACAGATTCAATCGTTCCTACATTGTACAATGAACTTATTTTGTGTCACCACTGTGGATAGAAAGACAGAGAAAGAAATATATTCACAGAAAGAGAGAGAGGGAGAGAGACAGAGAGGGAAAGGGAGAGAGAGAACTGTTCTGGTTTGGTCCTAAACCAAAGACGTGTTCTTGTTAGTCTATCATTCAGACATAATTGTCTTTATATTTCCCATATACAATTCCAAACATATTCACTACATAACAGGGTGGTCCACAACTTGAAATTTTAGCATGTTGCAAGCTCAGAATCTGAGAATATTGCAGAAATTAAATATGCGCGGAGCGCACACGATGAGTACGTAGTACGCAATATTTTGCTGCTTATCTCTCTTTGTGCTGCTTACATTCAATGTTCTCTCTCGTGTTTTGCACACAAATATCTAAAGTACCTGGTAGTTTGATGTTTCTTATGTTATGCACATGTTTTGCACATTTTTTAATACTTTTACTTTGAGCTTGTTGCAAATTCTTAAGGATGTTGCATAGCATGTTGCTGGCTTTTTAGGATGTTGCACAAGAATTTTAGCATGTTGCAGCGACATGCTAAAACCCCTCGTGGACCACCCTGCATAAGTCATACTGCAGACGGTAATTCAATTTCAATTCTAGCAATAGCAGCCCTTTTTTGTCTTTTCTGCTTTTAAGACTAATTCTGTGAGAATGCTTCTCTACATACTCGGCTTCAAATAGATACAATACACCTTTGTATCTGTACAGTGATACATTGTAGCTCTTTTTGAAATTAAATTAGAAAGCTGTAAAGTAAACATATCAAATCACTTCCAAGAACAGTCTACCATGGTGGTTCATTCTGTGGGGAGAAATATCAATAATTCTAATCTGTAAGAAGATCAATCTTGCTCCAATTATGAATTGCAGAAGAAGTTTTTCATGTGTCACGGTATTAAACATTGTCTTACTTTTGTTTTGCTTTGTGTGGTGTTGTGTTTTGAGGAGGGTCTAGATTATCTTGTGATATTTGTGGGTCTGGATTTGTAGACTACAAGATAAAAAATGTATTTCTCAGTGACCGTGACAGTGGTAGGCCTGCACACCAAATTCTTTACAGACTTTGTTTTGCCTACTAATGCGGTCAAACGTGTATTGACACACATCACAGAACCATCCAAGGGCATGTTTTATTGGCAAGAGTCCACAGCAGAGAGACAACAGTACGAATCTGTCTGCGAGGGCTCCATTCACATTAAAAAAATAAGCGTGACCATCAAAGCACTACAGGTTCATCTAATCTGTCTTCTAATCATTACATACTGCATTTTCCTATAGTCTTCTTGTGACACTGCAGTTGATATTAAAGGACAAGTCCACTTTCATATACATGTGGATTGAGTGAATGCAGCAATATTAGTGGAACACATCAGTGAGAGTTTGAGGAAAATCAGACAATCCGTTCCAAAGTTATGAATTTTTAAAGTTTCTGCGCAGTCCCTACTGGATGAGAAGACTACTACAGTGTATGATGTCACATGCGTACAACGATATAAGGAAATAAAAAGAGAATTTCACAAAACTTTACTTTTTGAATAAAGTGCACATTTCTTAGACTTGTACCTGACATACGTTAAGGGTAATATTATTCCCCCTGCCTTTGAAAGAGAGAAGTCAAGTGTTCTTTGGTTACGCGAGAAAAGTGAAAATATGTTGAATTTTCTTTATTCTTTCATTATATTGTTGTACTTTATATGTGATATCACAAGCTAGAGTAGTCTTTTCATCCAGCCGTGACTGAGCAGAAAGATACAAAATTCATAACTTTTGAATGGATTGTCCGATTTCCCTCAAACTCTCACTGATGTGTTCTACTAGATTGCTGCAGTCACTCAACCCACATGTCTACAATGTATGAAGGTGAACTTGTCCTTTAAGAAGTACAGTGTAAAGTGGGAGTCGAGTTTGGGGAAGGAAAATCAGTTTGAAAGAAACGTGTACACTGGGTTGCTTCAATGGGGGTTTTGCCACAAGCAATTCTGCTTGAGATCATTTCATTGTTTTTGGAATGTGAATTGGGATCACAAAGTGGTGTATGGCAGCGCCCCATCATCCATGAGTTATTAATTCTGCTAGAAACTAGCTCCTGATTGACAACTTAAGGTCATGTTATTTGTTTTTTCTCAGAGTGAAAGCTCCATGAAATTCACTATATTTACTCACTATACAGATGACTGTTAAAGGACAAGTTCACCTTCATAAAGATAAGGATTGAGAAAATGCAACAATATTAGTAGAACACATCAGTGAAAGTTTGAGGAAAATTGGACAATCGATGCAAAAGTTATGAATTTTTTAAATTTTTGTGTTGGAACCGCTGGATGAGGAGACTACGACAGCTTGTGAGTCATATGCGTACAACAGTATAAAGAAAATGTAAAAGAAAATTCAACATATTTTCACTTTTTTCGCATAATAAAAGAGCACTTGACTTGCCTCTTTCTAAAGGCAGGGGGAATAATATTACCCATAACATGTGTCGGTAAGGAGTCAGGGGAATGTGTGCTTTTTTCAAAAGATGGAATTTTGTGAAATTCTCTTTATATTTTCCTTATATTGTTGTACGCATGTGACATCTAAGTTATTCATACACAGCAGCAGTCTTCTCATCCAGCGGGTACTGCACAAAAACTTCAAAAATTCATAACTTTTGAACGGATTGTCTGATTTTCCTCAAACTTTCAATGATGTGTTCTACTAATATTGCTACATTCTCTCAATCCTTATGTTTATGAAGGTGAACTTGTCCTTTAAATACGGCTGTCAAAGGAGCACACAGCATCTATGTACAACAGTGTAACAAACCTAAGACTTAAATGATCTTTTACTGTGCCCACACCTGCTACAATAAAACCAGAAATTTTGCTTGCATGAAACTTTCAAGAATTTCACAAGGAGCCAAGTTCGCAAGAGTAAAATGCACTCGAAAGTTTTGTCTACACAATATACATTGTAATCGTATATTTGTATGTAATATACTATTTTTTTCTCATAGTCAGAAAAGATGGACTCATTTTTGCATCTCAGTGGAAAAAAATAATAACAATAATAAATTTAAAAATACATTTTCAAAACGTAATCAATTCTGTGAGTGCATATAAATACAATGTAAATGGGCTGAGCTTGGGTGGGGGGGGGGGGGGGGTGAGGGTTGTGTTTCATTCAAATAGGCCTACACAATGACTGAGACTGTGATGACTTAGAAAATTTGTGTCTTTCTCACATTCCAAGTTTTTGCCAGAAAATGACAGAAAACTTCTTACAACTCAGCAAAAACATTTTGAATGAAAAGACTATGAATGTTCTGCAAAATCTCTGAAGGTTTGTTTGTATTTTTTTCTTCAAAATGTGATTGCTAACAAAGCTGTCACCAGTGTCCCCTTCCCTTCCCCCCCAAAAAAAACAAAAAACAAAAAACAAAAAACATGGCCATTAGGGCTAGCACAAGCATGATGGTTACATGTAACTGCTACTTTCAGACACATTGAGCACCTGTCTGGTGACTTCATACACCCTACAAAAAGCTACACTGAGAATCTGCACTCCTCGCCTAAAAAACCCTGCCAGTTGGAGTGGAAAAAAAAAGTGAAGAAACTAGAAATGTCGCTACAGCGACTGGTTATACCCCCGTCAAACAACATTTCATAAGCTTTGGTCAAAACAACATTTGATAAGCTTTGGTCAAAAAACTGAGGAAGTAGTTAAATCCGCAAGATCTTTCCTTGATCTTCTGCCATTAATATGCCGTTACCATGGCAACGTACTTTCGGGTACTGTCGAAAAATGCGTCTTGCACATCTACAACCAAAGGCACACGTCTGTACCAAGTTTCATGGAAATTGGGCAAAAACTGAGGAAGTAGTTTGCAACACAAAATTTTCCATCATTTTGGCTCATAATATGTGAGCTGTTACCATGGCAACATACTTTTTGTCACTGTCAAGAAATGTGTCATGCTGACCTATATCCTAAGACAAACATTCAATATGAATTCCATGAGAATTGGAAGAACACTGATGAAGCAGTTTTGCCATGAAGCATTTTGCCCTATATTTTACCAATAACATGCCGTTACCATGGCAACACACTTTTTGCCACTGCAGAAATATGTGTCTTGCACATTAACATATTCAGATGAACATCTGTACCTAATTTCATAAAAATTGATCAAAAACTGTGGGAGGAGTTTGCGACGCAAGATTTGTACCCATTTTTGCCCATAATATGCCGTTACCATGGCAACGTACTTTTGGGTACTGTCAAAAAATACGTCTTGCACATCTACAACCCAAGGCACACATCTGTGCCAAGTTTTATGGGAATCGGTTGAAAACTGAGGAAGTAGTTCGCGACGCAAGATTTGTACCCATTTTTGCCCATAATATGCCGTTACCATGGCAACGTACTTTTGGGTACTGTCAAAAAATACGTCTTGCACATCTACAACCCAAGGCACACATCTGTGCCAAGTTTAATGGGAATCGGTTGAAAACTGAGGAAGTAGTTCGCGACGCAAGATTTGCAACGGACCGACCGCCCGACCGACCGCCCGACCGCCCGACCGCCTGACCGCCCGACCGACCGCCCGACCGACCGTCCGCTGATTCCTATATACCCCCTTCAAACTTCGTTTGGCGGGGGTATAAAAAAAAAAAAAAAAAAAGATAGGGAGCATTTCACTGAAAGCGTGAGAAGAACAAGTTCCCGATTGAAATCCCAAATATGTTATGATTCATCAAAAGCACTCTGTCAATACACTGAAGTGTCGTTCTGTGGCAATCCTGGGGCTGGGTACACATACAGTGTACACATAACACACGTTGGAGTCCCAGGGTATGACTTCAAATACACAGATTGTATCACGAAATTTCGCAGAGTACTTTAATACACCATTATTATGTCAGTAATATACCTTTGTACACAATGTTAATGGAATGTACTGTGTTTTGACATGTAGAATGTTTTCCAACTTGGGTTTGATGCAGACATCCTTTTAATCACTTTACTGTAATTTTACAGCTTGATTGGAACACAGTCAACTCAGTATAAGTTTTATCTATTGACATTCATGTAAAAGCCTGAACTTCAACAACATTTTACTTTTCAAGTAAACGCACACTTTCTAGAATCATTTTGGTCTCAAGAAAAGAACTTCAGCATTTTAATAGCTTAATGCACTTTTGTAAATTCAGGCAGAATTGACTGTATATGTTCCATAGTTTTAAAAAAAAAAGCCTAATTATGACACAAAAACGGAATAAAAATTCTTGTTGTGACCTCATAATATGAACTGCAACAAATGTCTCAAATCAAATACAACTGATCTACTGTATCAGACACCACAATTTCCTGTGGTTTTAGTATTGCAAATTGCCCTGGCATTCATTAAATTCAATATTAAATACGTGAATAAATAATGCGTAAGTATTTCCTCTTAAGTAACAAAAATGCGATACTGAAAATCACTGAACTTGCTCCTTGGATAGAGATACAATGTAAATCTCTTATTTTGTCACTGTGGTTCTCATCTGATTAAACTCAACTAGTCAATAACAATGTTTCAGGTCCAGATTTGCAGCATGCTTTGCTTGTGAAATAGTCATGTCATGATTCAATATTCCTTAGATCCAGGCAAGGCATCACAGTTTTCCTTCAAGAATGAGAACATTATGAATTGGCATGGGTTACTGTATACACCATATATTTCGCGAGTCTAAATTTTCGCGAATCGGGAAATCCCGACGATTTCGCGAGCGGTTGAATTCGCGATCGTGGAGTCCTGTACTGAACGGAGAAATGTACATGCGTACCTCACATTCACATCGGGATCAGAGTCAATATTTTCGCGTGTCTTTAATTTCACGAATAGCATCCGACTCGCGAAATTACTCGCAAAATATTCGGTGTATACAGTATATTTGGTGCCTCTTTCAGGAGACAGTCTGAGGAAAAAGTCACCACTTACTTTCTTCGGACTGAAGCTGGTATGCGAGGGCGCCATCTTCGTAGACGCTCCACTGCTTCGCCACTGCAGGGGAAAATAAGAAAGAACAATGGAAAAAGCGATGGATAATTCGTTAAGATATGTCCTGGCATTTAGAAATAAAAAAATGTAAATATAATACATGTACAATTGTGCATTGTACATGCTTGAACAAATATCAAGTGCTATAGTCTTTCAGTGAAAACACAAATAGAACACTCACAAAAGATAACTTTCTTGTATCCAGTATTAATTGACGAGACCTCTGCCATTCCGTTGAATCTAATTTCATCAACTTTGATGATATTCGAAGTCAACTGGGATATGGCACGCTCATCACGAGAACACTGCAGCTCCCATGTTCAATTAATACATGTACGACGAATGGATGATGCCCCTTCAATAGCATAACAGGGTAAGACATCACAGCCAATGGAAAAAGACATAATGTATTATTTTCATATTATGTCAACACTTCCCTCCCATAGAATGATGGCAGAATGCATCTACAGCAACGTACAGCAACGATTAACACTGGGAACAGTGATTTAAAAAAAAATGTTCGAATTATCACATTCTATACATATTTACCTTGTACATAATTGTGTAGATATTTCAATTGTATCACAAAACACCCTACAATACAACAATTTTGCAAAAGTCGCAAATATACGGATAGCCCTAATTTCCTCAATAAACCATACAACTGTAGACGACTTATTGTCGAAACAGTCTTTATTGAGACTATTGTTTACATTTCATATAAGATTAGTTAACATTGATTACACTGATTAACATTTTCATGTTGGTTATTTTTATCCCTAACTCACATTTTAGAACTATTTTTGCAAATGTTAGCATGAGGCTTTAATGAACATTTTACAGTCGTCCCACAAATTCTCTGCAAATGAAGTGGCTGAAATATTAGTCAGCCATGGTTGGTATGACACACAGAATGAGTCACCGTCTATCCAGGGTATTAAAAACTCCCCTTATACTGGATCCAAGTGACAATTTAGACCCCCCCCCCCCCCTCCTTTTATGACAGCATTGCAGAGTACAACCTGTACATATCCTGGCATTGAAGGCTACGAAATCAACCCTGGCTTTAATTGGATAAAAATTGCATTTTAATTTATGAGCAATCATCACGTCATGACGTCACCACACTGTACAATGCTACACGTATTAACACATCCAGCAGTGTTCATCATAATAGGCACCACATCATAATCTGCAAATATGCTTTGAATCATTATTCCATAATGACTTCAGAGTGAATTGCATACATTGTATCTCAACCTTGATTGCAGTGTATGGTTCAGATGTCTGCAATATCTACAACTGTATATGTACAGGATGCTGTGTATTCTTTTCAAGAGCCTGCCCTATCAGAGTTTCATGCGATCAGGTCTGGATTTATTGGACCCAGTAACAAAAACAAAACAAAACACAAACAATTCAATGATAATAATAATAATAATTATAACAATAATAATAATAATAATGACATAAAATAATTAAATGCCAATCAGCTGGAATGTCAAAGCACAGTGAATACCAAAAAAAGAAAAGAAGAAAGATGAGTCAAACAGTTTAACATTCATATTAAGCATGCATATCTTGCAAATATTTCATATGTTTATCATACATCCGAAATTTTCACACAAAACCTGACAGATGAAGATCACTACCACTGTAACTGTTTGATTTTATACTACAAATGTACTTTATATTAAACTGCTTTTCATTTTTATCCTGTTTAATAAATAATGTTAATACTTTTTACTCCTTACAGAATCAAGGCAATACTGTATGGTATGAATGCTGATGCTACAATAGAGAAAAAAAAATTAAACAAAATTTGTATACTGTGGAGTGAAGTTCACGACTTGCGATCGCTTCTTTCAGACTTACGGTATAAGCACACAAGTATCGGAACTGAAATTAACAGCTGTGCTCGTGTTATGTTAATCTCCAATTCAGCGCACAGACCTGATACAGACAGGAAGTTGTTCATTATCTGTGCTGTCAAGTGTTTCCGCAGCGCATTCCAGGGTACACAACTCAATTCATCATAGCAAATGGTATATATCAGCAATATAGTGTGATATTATTTGGGTCAGCACATAACCTCTGGATCATATGCAAACACTTAATCAAGTGCAGTGTACACTTGTATTTAAACAGTCTCATTGAAAGTATTTGTGTACAACTGTACATTACATGTACAAGTGTATGTTGTTCACTTCACTTCGATTATTCATTACAATGTTTCGTTTTTTAGCATTAATATTTCGCTATTGCTGCGTACATTGAGTAATTTTACAATGTATTGTTTATGCTATTTTTCTTACAAAAGAGAGGGATGTGTGTATTACAATGTACATTTATGTCCATAAAACTGAAGATAGATCTATAAATTAGTAAAGCCCCGATTCACTAAACTCGCTATATGTGTTTTATGTTGCATAGGAAAATGTATGGTACTTGTACAAATGGGCTATTACATTTGCAGGGCTCGACACTAA
Source organism: Diadema antillarum (assembly GCF_040938485.1). Classification (NCBI taxonomy): domain Eukaryota; kingdom Metazoa; phylum Echinodermata; class Echinoidea; order Diadematoida; family Diadematidae; genus Diadema; species Diadema antillarum. The sequence goes on from NW_027270932.1 coordinate 898,232, forward strand.
CGGTGGCCCGGTGGCCCGGGGCCACCAAAATATTTTGAAAAGTATGTCAATAAATTCGTAACTTTTTGCGCCGGAAATTAGCAGATAAATCTGTTCAAAGGATGGATGAAAAGGACTGAATGAATGCCTGAGAGTGAGTGTTGCAAGTTTGTTGAAGTTTATTTATGAGTAGATATGTCCAACTTCTAATTCTTACTATCATAAATCTTAAATATCTGACTCATTAAAAAAAAAGGACTTTTAATGTTTTTTATTGTTTTTTTTCGGGACACCAAATTTTTCTCTCGGGCCACCAAAAATTTGAAATTTAGGATTTTGGTGGCCCCGTCGGGCCACCAAACAAAAAAAGTTAGTGTCGAGCCATGACATTTGTAATGATATCATGGTCTCACACAAGTTGTCCATTGTTGAGAACACACATTTTCCCTACGGTTCCTTTCTTGAATATGAAATCAAGAAGAGGAGGTTGTGCAGTTTGTATCAAAATATTGTTGTCATGTTGCCAACCCAGTAGTGACAACTCTTTTTTTTGGGGGGGGGGGGGGGTGGGAGGGGTTATAAAATGCATTGTCCAAGTTGTAGCTTGCTATTTTATCAAGCAAAACCACTATTTATTATTCTTGTGTTCTAACCAAAATAAAAGTTGTGATGATCATCACTAAAATCTCACTTCTATCATAGATATATTACAGTTGGGATATCATTATTCAGTTAAAACAAGAGACACTTCTATAGATAGTAAATTTCCACAATTCTGAGGCTGTTGTAGAAGTACTGTAGAAGGAAGTTACAGCTGCCAAGGATTTTAGACAATTCTGTCAAAGTGATGCAGGACAAAAGTGCAAGTTGCTAAAAGCTCTGTAAAGCCTCAAAGGCATTAATGCCCTGAATGCACTCAAACCCACTGAACTATGCGAGTACAGGTAATGCAAGTTGTTAACTGGCACTTGATGTACACGGCTAAACTCATGGGGACTCTTTGAGAACTATTACTGTGGCATATACCAGCAAGCAGGTGAGCTGTTCTGTGTACATGTACACCCAGGTGGCGACAATGGTGGAAGCGATCAAGCATGACTTCCCACAGCATGAAGTCAGCAACAAAATGGCTTCGCCTACTATCCACAGTTGTACAGCTGTATATATTCACTCATTTTTACTTTACTTTTTTTTTCCCCCACAAGAATCTAATGCCTCAGTGAAATACATGTACTTCCATGCAGTACAATTTGTTTTTTTTTTTCTTAAGATGATCCCCTATACAAGAGTTTGTGATTTTCCAGTTCATAAAGCTGAATTCTATGTCTTAAAGGTAGGGTTAAATGGACATCACAAATTAACAGGCAGAGTGCAGCAGACCTTTTAAAAATTGTACCATACTACGAGTACAATGTATGTGCCTACTTGCCATGGCAATGGAATCTGACTGCTGGGCCAGTATCAAAATGAACAGGTACTACCCTGTAAGATGCAATTGGCATAATGCATGGCTTGACATTTGTGGTGGCCCTGGGGCCACTAAAAATTGATGTTGTGCCACCAAACTTGTTATACAGGTTATCTTTTGGTGGCCTAATCAGGCAACTAAGATTCAGAATGTATTGCAAACTTTCCTTTTTATACATGGGGGCCACCAAATTTTAGATCAATACAAACATTCTATTGGCTCAAACGCGTCAATAGCAACAAAAAAAGTTAGTGTCGAGCCCTATAATGTGTAGACTCTAGCCCTTCCATTTTTTTTTTAAAGAATTTATGTGTACTGTGCACAAAACCTGTTGTATTGATCTACTGGTGGCAACACAGGGTCTGTGAAAAGATATTATCTCCCACACGGTAGGATGAAGATTCCTTAGTATCAATGGCAAGGGTCCGATTGACTTTTACTTGCCCAACAGTGAGCATCAGTTTACTCCAGGCAAGTTGGCATCATGAGTTCAAAGCACTCTGGGTATACCCCTGTCAAAACACCTCATAGACATAGCAATTATTTCAAATCAATACACAAAGTGTGATAACACTGGAAGTCACAGAAACAGATGATTTTCCTCATCATCTGTAACACATAAAAGGAGCTACATTGTAGAATGAAAAACTATTTTTTACTTATTGATGGCTGTTTGTTTGAGACTTAGTGCCATATTGAGTCCATCTTACACTAGGTTCTGCCTCCCATGATAGATGCCTCTCAGACCACAAGGTACAATGTACATGTTGTATGTTTGAATAAGTGACATTATGATGTACATGTACAGAGCTGTACACTGTATTGCAACTGACTGACAAATTGCCCTGTAGACATCTAGTATATACACGTTGTACGCACCAAAATAATCAGTGTTTTACACGTATGTGGGTATACATGTACAGTATGTACCGTATGTACAGTATGTACTGTATGTACCACTGGTCAGCAGGCCAAAGTTTTACAATATTGGTGTACAGCTGTAGCAAGTACACTAAGGGCACATTTTCTTTAAGAAGGAAAACCATCATAACTATCCCAGTTCTCTTTCAAAAAACCAGAACAACTACAGTACCTGTATTCCTGTAGTACAAGTTGCTGGATTGTGTTCAGTTTCAGCTTGTGACGTAGATTCTCTGATAAAATAAAATGTCTTTATTATCTATTCTTCAATATATACAGTTGCAGCACACACACAAGCATCATGTACAATGGTAAAGTGAAACATATTCCCAAAACTGTTGCATGCTTTCAGGAATAATGCACAAATAAACACTAATACAATGTATAAATGCAGTGCTGTAAATGAAATGTGTCCATGTTTAGTTCAGAGCAAAGCTAATTACACTCTGAGCCATGTAAACTGTTTGACTGGCAAGAAAGTTTGAATTAGTTATTGACCATGAAGTTCAAGAAAGCACATACTCATTGTGCCACACCAAACAATCAGGTACAATGTCATCCAAATTTAACAGTATCAGAGCTACATCAAATTTTGACTGTGCTGTCCTGTTTTATGGATACAATTTCACGTGCTGAACTACTGTGTATCTAATACACTGTAGCTCAATGGATATCGATGCCTGGTTAACCCTACACAGGAAAAGTGGACTGTATAGGCCCTAATGGCAATGGAGTGGGCACTACACGAGCAGCACTACATGAAAACCGAACTATATATTGTCAATTTGCAGAGTGACAATCTAACAAATGTTCATTGAAAAAGTAACAAATTTGTGTCACACAATGATACCAGACAAAGCAGAAATACTGCAGTGCAAAAGGCATCAATAACATTGTACACACTGTATACAAAGTATGTGTACTATCCCATGACTCTGCTCTATTTATAAGCAAAGTTTTGGTCTTATAACTTCTGTCTATCGACTATAGCAGCACCCCTGCGAGGATAAAGTTCCTTGTCAAAGAGCTCTACCACAGCCAGCTTAAATGGAGTTGAACTGTAGACCCAATTAAAAGGTAGGGGATCAATCCATGGTCTGATTACTTCCAATGGACAGCTCACACAGCGCACACAGGGTATGACGACACATAGGGGGAGTGGCTTCTGCGCTTGTAACGCGTATTTTCTAACCGCTGTACGCTCATTATCTGATCGCTGGAGATCCACACGCGAATGCAGCTTTTCGGCGTTGTTTGCAAACATGATTTGGGTCACATTTTCATGCGTGCTCGTAAAAAAAGGGGGTGATATTGCTGTGATTTCAAAGTTAAATTTCTCAAGATAGAAACATCATTTCGCCATGAAATTTGAAATATATCTTAATGATGTCATTCTCTTTCATATGAAATAATTCACAATTCGTTTCTCACAGAATTTCAAAAGTTACAAAAATGCTCCAGACACCCTACTATGAAGCCAGACGTGGTCTCCACAGATGAACATATATCCACGATGACAAGATACGGACCTACAGTATCTTTCGGTCAAATGGTTTGCTAACAAGTGAAATAGATCTACGAAGTAGTATTTCATAGACTTGTCATGACAAAGAGTCAGAGTTTTGCTCCCTCTCAGTCAAGAATTTCTATACTTTGTCTTTGGTACTACTAATCACAGCAGCCTACACAGTGAAGTAGATCTACCGCTGTACTTTGCCACATCGTCAAAAGGTGATGCACTCCAACAACACTGGCCTAAATCAAGTTATGACATCACGCAAGATGGGTGGTAGATCCCCTATAGATCTAGATCTAATGTAAGGATGTTTGCAATCGCTATAACTGCAATCCTAGGCATGGCATTACAGAGACTCCAACCCCAAGCACCTTCTGATCTGGAGATTCTCCCGCCCGAAACCCCTAGCAAACGGGAGACTCCAAGTTGATGTGTGCGAAGCGCGAAGTTCCCAGGGTTCTAGATGTTCTCTGGTGCTATCTAAGACTTATTTTTTCAACATTATGCAGCTGTCATTTGTATGACGCACCTCTTGACCCCCGGGATAGGTGCGTCAAAGTACCAATGTGCGTCATACCTTTTAGGTACCATGACGTACCCTCCGTCACAAAAAGTGACACACCTTCATGAGACATTGACGCATTAACCATGAAAAATGGTGACGCACCTCTTCGTGAAAATGACTGACCCTTGACGCACATGTTATTCGCGGTACGTACCAGACTGGAAAAGTGTGCGCTCACGCAATTCGCCGCCTGCGAACTGTGTGCACCGAACGGAAATTCGCGCGCGTGAATCCCTGTCGCCTACGGACCCTCGGATGTTTACATGGATCTCCGTGGTATCCCCAATGTGTGGGCGGCGGCTGGGGAGCGTGAGTATAGGCCGCGTTCATGCGAATTTCGTAGCCAGAATCACAAACATGAATCATGATTCAAAACGGCGTTTCAAATCACGGTCTCAGCGGAAGAGCGTTCATGCGGGCTTTCGCAACGCTGATTCTGGCTCTGCTCATCCTTTGCCATTGCGCAGCGCACTGCGCAGTTTCTGCAACTCGAGCCAGACCTCCTAAATGCCAACTGATCAGTCAGTTTATTATAGGCCTTTACGTTTTAATTTCGGTGAATACTTTCCAGTACTAAGGTGTAACATTTTGGCTCTTCCCACAGAAGGGAATAATCCTAATTCTTCGTCTCTCCAATTGTTTCCTTAGGTAGACACAGCGCTGCAGCCATTACTTTTATCAACTCAATCGGAGAGTAATTACATGTATTATTTTACACAGCTAACGTTAGATACTAGCATAGAATCGGTGTATGGCGTTGATGTAAACAAATAAGTGCAAGTATGGTACCGAAACACACGATTCATAAGACGTACACAAGCGCGCGAACAGAGCAAGAAGCTGTGGGATACCACTCGAGACACGCATGCGCACAACGCACAATGACGTCATAGAATCATGATTGAAATCACGGTTGCGTTCATGCGGTTTCTGCGATCGTGATTCTGGCAGAATCATGATTCAAAACGCCCCTTTTTCCGCGTTTCAGATCGGCGTTTTGAAACGCGTTTAAATGGAAAAATCGCATGAACGCAACGCAACTAAACACGTTTAGCGACTAAACGTGTTTAGAAACGCAATTCTAGTTTCGCATGAACGCAGCCATAGTAGCTTAGCTGCACACACTGTAGCCAGCTGCCACTACACTACAGTCCCCTATTTCGTTTTGAGTCGGGGTAGAAGCGTTCCGTTGTGCAATGTCTGCTTGTATTTCTCTTCTTCTCCATCCGCTTGTCCCTTTCCTCTCAAGAACGAAATGATTTTTAGAGTGTTGTGTGTGTTTTTTGTAACGTTATAGCATCATTTTTCTGCAAGGAAGAGGTGAGTTTCTGTTCGTGTATTGCGATGTGCACTGCAGTATGTGCAGATGAAAAGCGTTCGAACTTTCTTTCCCGAGGCCGAGTATCGTGGAAATTCGATGTAGCAAATCATAGGCCTATTTCTAGGCCTATCAAAAGAGATCTCATATAACAGAATACTTATAACAAACTATTTTCCGGTCAAAATGAATTGATTTCCTTTGTTTTGTATCGTTTATTGACTTGATCCTAAGGATCTCGTCGCAATACCGAGTTTCCAATGTCTATACAGCTGTATTTATTTTCGCGTAGCTTTCGGTGCTGCCAACTTTTGCTAGGGCCTAATTAAATTTACTACACTAAAATTACCGTTCTCCACTGTCGTTTCTCACACCTTGTTTGGTACGATTTCTTCCATTTTATATCACTTTATCCGTTCCCTTTGTACTTTGAAGTATTTTACGTAATTCTTTCAAGTGTCTCGCACTGCTAGTTTCGTAACGGCGATTTTTCCGCTTGCTGCAATCACTTTTTCGAACCGAAGCGACGAAGTTTGATACCAGCCGCTTCAGTGTGCTGTGAGTTGTCTTTCTAAATACATGTACCGGTATTTGTGTTGTTGGGAGGTGTTGATACTTTGTATTTGTTATTTATTTTCCTAGGTGTTTGTCTCGAGGGACTACATTGTATGCGTGTTTCTTAATGTTGATAGGAAAAGGCTAAAATTGTGTGAGTGATGTCTGATGGTGATGATGATAACTATGCTGGTGGAAAAAGACGGCTTACTGTGAATGCTGAGCGTACGGTGTGCCGTTTGTTTTATTTCACTTTCCCTCTTATTCTTCTTTCCCCCTTACTCTTCTTTTCCCTCCCAAGAATGATAAAAAAAAAGAAATTACATACACCTCACTACAAAAAAGAACCACGTGCTACCAACCTTCGTAAAGTTAAATCTAAATGTTCAACATCAGCAAAGAATAAGGGGAAAGCACGAATGACAATAAATCAGAGCGAAGAGATTGTGTTACATGCAGTCTCTTCGTCTCGAAGAAACTTGACACCCCACCTCTCTCCCCTTGAGGAAATTTCCACAAAAGCAGGTGCCACACCCAGGTGCGTGCCAGACGAAAGAATGCGCGCACTGGAATAAACAGCGTGTAAATATCCTGGAAATATCCATCGAAGAACCAGCTCATTAGTAGAATTAAAGGAATCATTGCAAAGATATCATGATTCTATAGCCTTTCTTTTGGCGCATAGTAGGAAACATCAAACAGTCGAATATAGTGTACTTGATCGAATATCTTATGTTCCCTGAACACTAAAAACAAAAAGGATCGATTAATCAGTCAATTAAAAATGCAATCACAGAAATAAAAAGGTCTCGTATGCCCAGAGAAATTCACTACGAGTAGGTTCAATGAGATGCAGTCATCACCTGGTTAGACAGCAAAATCATGACAATTAATTTCAGTTCACGCTCATCATAACTGCTTATTACTTATCAAAGTTTTGGCTATCAACATTCGTTCGTACGTGTTTTTTGTTTGTTTGTTTTGTATGTTTTTCCTCAAGTGAAAGACGTAATGATTTCTTCGTATCATAGCGAGCTTCGCGATGCCGCGGGCTGTATGTGATGATTTTAATCACAAATCGTGTTTGGTAGTGTGGTTTTTTGAGCAAATTTGTGCTCAAACCTTCTGAAAAGACCTTTAGTCTGACATCAGATAGAAAAAGAAGACATACGAGAATGAAGTGAGTATCAGTATGTTATAATAAAACTGAATGAAAATTGTGTCATTTTCGCGTTTTCAGGAGCCGCTGAATTCGGCCGGCTCGCGATCGCGAGTTTGTTTTATTCTGTTACGGAGGGATACCATGCAAGAAGCCTCGCAAAATTACATGACGGTCCCATTAACGAACCTTTTGACACACTCTGGTTAAATGACCGACTATGACGCACATATTGGGTCAGTATTGTGACGGACATTTTGCTCCCATGACGGTACCACGCGTCATCAAATTGGTGGTACTTGACGCGACCATGACGCACCTTTCCCGGGGGTCAAGAGGTGCGTCATACAAATGACAGCTGCATTACGATAGCAATAAGTAAGAAATCCTTTCAACCGGGAGACACAGAGCCAGGGCGGGAGAAACCAAATCTCCAGCGGGAGAACGGGAGATTTTGCAAAAATGGGTTTTCGGCGGGAGATCTCCCGTCGAAAACGGGAGAGTTGGAGTCTCTGGCATTATATATCGTGAAATAGTCCAGCCACTCCATTCACCGCCATTCATTTCATCATAGCCGGTCTTGCAACTTTTCTGAATCTCTGAATCGGAATCCGGACATCGCCGATGACAGCACTAACGACACGTCCAGAGTTGGTTGCGGCTGCTGCGCAGCGTATTGTTTTATTCGAGTATCAAATACTTTTCAGTTTGGATTTAAAAAACCGATGAGGAGTTTGCATTTTTAATTCCAGGGTTAAATGATTCCAGTCCTTTATTAATAGTGTTTGGAAGGAAGCTGTATAGGTATGCTTTTGTTCTGCATTGCAGCGGAATGAAGCGTTCAGTGTCCTCTCTCAAGGGTCTGGATGCATGTTTCACATATGGGGGTATGGTGACAGCAGCTTCCTGATGTAGAGCTTTGTAAAAGAGGGATAGTCTGTACTCTTGGTGGCTGCTTTCAACCTCCCGCTTTGCACATATTGAACTTCAGGCGCACACGCAGAACAAAAGGGGACCGATATCACGATTTAGCCCACTCCTATATGATTGCCGCTTGCGAACTTAACAAGAAAATACGTAGACATATTGCTATTCTTGTTTTGTACGACACTACGATACTGGTGGAGGGCCTATTTGAAGGAAAAGCAGAGCTGTGCGTCGCCGCTTTTCTCCTATCCCATCCCATACCCATCCCCTCAGCTGTTGGACCAAATTAGTTCTGGCGTTCGCTCGTCATAACAACGCCCTACCGATCTTCTACATTGACCATGTTGACCGTTTTACGGCTCACTCGGGCTAGTTCATTCTCTCTCATCCTACAAATTACATAATTCGTACCTTCTTTAACACCTGGGTTGCTGGTTTCGACGATTTCTGCATTTGGTGCCGCCATGTTCACGAGAAAAAGAAGCTCAGACTCTCAGCATCCACAGTATGATATTGCCATTCCCTCCGATCCTCCTATCCTACATCATCACCAAACGTAAACTAATTTGACTCCACACACCGTACACACGGCACGGTACACGACGTGATACACACGGCAAAATCGGGGTAGTGAAGTGTATCGCACACACATCCAATACCATTCAAAGAACGCTACAGCCGCACCGCAATGGTTTCAATCCCTGGCGTGTCGTGAAAGGACGGTGCTCTTGTCCATGTTTTTGCCGCTAGATGGCGTTAGAGTAACTTGGCCAGAGCGGGTTGATAGATAGAGTTGCGACACTTGGGTACAAAGGTCATGTCAAATAGTTCCCCCTGGTCGTCGACGTCGACGAATTATTTCTACAGGGTTTTCACATAGGCGCGCAGTACCCGGACCCAGCGGCAGTGTGAGATACTATTGTTGCTTGCGACGGGAGTGTGACTTATTGAGAAAAAATGTCCTGTTTTTACGGCAATCATATAAACTTAATGAAGTAGAGAAAGGAGTACTTACTGTTGAAGTCAAGGAAACGGATGGAAACAACCGGAAGGGATGAAATATTTTCAGAGTTGTTTTAACGCTCCTGGATGATGTTGATGGGCGAACGTCAAAATGTAAGGACGGAAATATCATGTAGTCCCATTCCTTTACAATTGTTGTTGTAATTCAAAATCCCGGGTTGTGGGTCTTTATTGTTGTTATGACGACGAGGAGAAGCTATTTTGCACTCTCGCGCAAAACCCATGCGCGGAGCGCGTAACTCTACTTTGCGCGAACCACGGAGCAAAATAACAATGAATGCATTGTTTGCGTCATAATAGGGTACGCGGTTTTCCAAGGTCTTATCGACATCATACGACCAGGGGGAACTATTTTGAGGGACTGACCAATCAGCGCGAACTTCCGGTGTCGCAACTCTATCTATCAACTCGCTCTGAACTTGGCCAGAGCGTGTTGATAGATAGAGTTGCGACACCGGAAGTTCGCGCTGATTGGTCAATCCCTCAAAATAGTTCCCCCTGGTCGTATGATGTCGATAAGACCTTAGAAAACCGCGTACCCTATTATGACGCAAACAATGCATTCATTGTTATTTTGCTCCGTGGCTCGCGCAAAGTAGAGTTACGCGCTCCGCGCATGGGTTTTGCGCGAGAGTTCAAAATAGCTTCCCCTCGTCGTCATAACAACAATAAAGACCCACAACCCGGGATTTTGAATTACAACAACAATTGTAAAGGAGTGGGACTACATGATATTTCCGTCCTTACATTTTGACGTTCGCCCATCAACATCATCCAGGAGCGTTAAAACCACTTTGAAAATATTTCATCCTTACTGGTTGTTTCCAACCGTTTCCTTGACTTCGACAGGCAAGTACTCCTTTCTCTACTTCATTAAGTTTACATGATTGCCGTAAAAACACGACATTTTTCTCAACAAGTCACACTCCCGTCGCAAGCAACAACGGTATCTCACACTGCCGCTGGGTCCGGGTACTGCGCGCCTATGTGAAAACCCTGTAGAAATAATTCGTCGACATCGACGACCAGGGGGAACTATTTGACGTGACCTTTGTACCCCAGTGTCGCAACTCTATCTATCAACCCGCTCTGAACTTGGCCAGAGCGGGTGCAACCCGCTCTGAACTTGGCTAAATTTGATTCATTGGGATAATTGACATGTTTTGTTTGTAAACCACCAGAAAGTCGCATAGTTGTGACATGACTTGTCACTGATAAACGCCTACACCAAGCCATTTTCAGCCGAAGGACACATCACAGTCAAATAAACAGTAGTAACGGCTCAGGATGACCACACAATTTTTATAAAACTAGTAAGGAGTGACTCACAGGCGGTGGTAGGCTGGGGATACTTTCGACATCAAAAAGAGAAGACATCTCAAGGACCAAATGTGTGGTCGCCATTGTTCAAAGTAAGATCGAAATAAAGACAACAAGAAAAAGAATAAAAGGGACTCCTTTAGGTATATTGACACCTGTTGCCATGTAAACAACGAACTCACTTGGATGAGAATGATTTCGTTTTTACAGAGCAAGGAGAGGTGGGGAGGGGGAGGAAGATGGGATTTCTTTTCTCGCAGTTTAAAAGAAAATTAGTTCTACAAAGAAAGTGAAGAGTTTGTTTGCAAAAACCAATAAGTCCATATTGGCCAAATGGAGATATTTGCGATTAAAAGTCAAGAAAAATAAAGAGAATAATAAGAAAAATTTTGCTTTTTTTGACCATAACTTCAAATATGTACCTTTATATGTAGTGACCAATATATCATTTAAAAGGTATCATTTTGTACTTTATGACAGAGACCGTACTTCAAAATCTTCAAAAATGGACTTTTCAATTCAATTCAACTTTATTTTCACCTCCATCAAAATAAACAAAGAAATTATGTACATTGCATATGCACGGGATATTTGTGATACAGAACAAAATTTGAAAAGGTACATAAGAAAATTATGAAAATGAGAAGTAGATGCGATTACATCTTTGTTAAATACATAAAGCGTATAATACAAGTCAACTAAGGATGAGGATGGAAGTGGAGGGTCCCACTAAGAAGCAAAGCTTGTACGATATGGGACCCTCAGAAAATACACAAAACATCAATATAAAACACAATAAACGAACCGATGTCAACTGACATCAAGATGATCGGTTTTTCGGTTTTTGCAAACAAACTCTTCAAGAATACGTGATGGAATTACTCCAGCAAGTACTGAGTAAATTGATCAAAATAATATCCCTATGCAGATCAAATCCCTATGCAGCGGATGAGAACATCAAAACATAACACACTTGTACAGTGAATTGGTTTTCATTTCTAACAGTGAAAGGTGCATTATTTGCTGCCCAGTGGCAGGGGCGGATCCAGGAATTCTGTAAAGGGGGGGGGGGGCGTGACTAATATTTCTGGTGCCACTTCCGGGTTTCATTTCATTGTTTTTCTTTTTATTTCTTTTGTTTTTTTACGAAAAATATGGGGGGGCGTGCGCCGGTTGCGCCCCCCTCTGGATCCGCCACTGCAGTGGTGTAGACTATAAACAAGTTAGAATGATGGTTTGTTATTAATCTCTTCTCCAAGAGGGAAATAGATTTTCTTGAGATAGCTGTCTTGACATGTCTTTTCATAGCAGGGATCCATTTGTCTAACTAGGCCTGACATCATTCAGATAAGTTGTGACACAAACAAGTACACCTTCATTTGAAGAGTTTGTTCGCAAAAACCGATAAGTCCATTTTTGACAAAATAATACCTTTTATTGGTCACTACATATAAAGGCATATTTTTGAAGTTATGGTCAAAAGAAGCAAAAATTTTCTTATATTATTCTCTTTATTTTTCTTGACCTTTAATCGCAAATATCTCCATTTGCCAAATATGGACTTATCGGTTTTTGCAAACAAACTCTTCATATACATGTGGATTGAGTGAATGCAGCAATATTAGTGGAACACATCAGTGAGAGTTTGGGGAAAATCCCACAATCCGTTCCAAAGTTATGAATTTTTAAAGTTTCTGCGCAGTCCCTCCTGGATGAGAAGACTACTACAGTGTATGATGTCACATGCGCACAACGATATAAGGAAAATTAAAAGAGAATTTCACAAAACTTTACTTTTTGAATAAACTGCACATTTTTTTGACTTGTTACTTACGTATATTAAGGGTAATATCATTCCCCCTGCCTTCTGAAAGAGAGAAGTCTAGTGTTCTTTTGTTATGCAAGAAAAGTTAAAATATGTTGAATTTTCTTTATTCTTTCATTATGTTGTTGTACACATGTGACATCAAAAGCTATAGTCAATATAGTCTTCTCATCCAGCAGAACTGAGCAGAAAGTTAAAAAATTCACAACTTTTGAACCGATTGTCCAATTTTCCTCAAACTCTCATTGATGTGTTCAATATTGCTGCATTCACTCAACCCACATGTCTATGAAGGTGAACTAAACTTGTCCTTTAACCCACTCCATACTCAATTCTGAAATCCCCATAGGGAACGGTTTCTTCGTTGATTGACATGCACAATTTATTAGGTGGAGATTATAATGTATTTGTCATGTGAGGGCGCTATATACATAATCTTCAAAGTCCTCATTGGGTTACAAAAATTTGGATGCGATAATTTACGCTGTCAAGAGTCGACAGACTATTTAACCCCCCCCCCCCGCAATCAAAGAGACTTCGAGCTACCTAAACAATACTAAGAATAGATGTAAGAGATAAATGATGAAACTAGATTGAAATTGTATATTTTTGACAATAGTTCATGTGGAATAACATTTGGCATAGAATGGGAATAGGAAATCTTTTTTTCAGCTATACAGACATTGTGAAGCAGTTGCTTCATGATCCTAGAGCTGTGAAAGTTAGTTTCCTTTTTTTAATGAATAAAATATTGTTATAGTTTGGTGCTTTACACTAATAGTGGGAATAAAAGCGAGTGAAAAAAAAATCAAATGAACAGGAAAATATGTGAATCTTATCAACTTTAGATGTTTGAGATTGAAGTTGCTGAAAAAAAAGAGAAAATGAATAAAATATTTTGTGATGATTTGAAGAGTTTGTTTGCAAAAACCAATAAGTCCATTTTTGAAGATTTTGAAGTACGTTCTCTGTCATAAAGTACAAAATAATACTTTTTAAATGATATACTGGTCACTACATATAAACGTACATTTTTGAAGTTATGGTCAATAGAAGCAAAAATTTTCTTATTATTCTCTTTTTTCTCTTTATTATTCTCATTTTTCTTGACCTTTAATCACAAATATCTCCATTTGGCAAATATGGACTTATCGGTTTTTGCAAACAAACTCTTCATTTTTAAAATGTCTTCAAAATATTTTCTTGTTATGTACCAAGTGCAGTATGATTAAAAAGAAAAGATTTTCCTATGTTTGATGATGACTTTACTTCATTCTTTGTTTTTTGGAAAATGGCATTTATCTGAAGAGGTTGTTCGCAAAAACCGATAAGTCCATTTTTGAAGATTTTGAAGTATGGTCTCTGTCATAAAGTACAAAATAATGCCTTTTAAATGATATATTAGTCACAACATATAAAGGCACATTTTTGAAGTTATGGTCAAAAGAAGCACAATTTTTCTTATTATTCTCTTTATTTTTCTTGATCTTTAATCGCAAATACCTCCATTTGGCAAATATGGACTTATCGGTCTTTGTGAACAAACTCTTCCTTTATCGTAGTTATTGGTGTCATCATGTTACATAGAAAGTCAACAATCATAAAGGGAAGAAAAACTGGCATACAGCAAGCCGACTTTGGTGATGTAACCATAACATTTTTTTTTTTGTACTTTGTAATTACTGGTGAATTCATATCTGTCAAAACCCAAATAATCAGTTTCCCCGACATAATATGACTTTCATAATGATGTATCACAATTTATATGACTTTTGTGCTTTCTACCATCAAAATCACGTAAATGAAATCAGATGAAGTGATGATAAGATATTATTGATAATGATTGTTAAAGGTAGGCCTAACAACAATGATAATCTTGGAATGACTCATTGACAAAGAATAAATCCATAATATTGAAAATATTCTGATGGGTTTTCTATGTAATCGCCTAAATTGTATCATAATCATTCTCCCACTTAATTGGTTTGGATCGTGATTTCCTGGATTTTTTTTTTTTCTGAATGTCTAGTATCTTTTTATATTCTACATTTTTTCCTCTTTATTTTTCTATGCTTAATATTATGCATTATGTGCATAATGTGCTTATCTTATCGTAAATGTGCTTATGAAGATGTTATGCTTGCATGCAGCAAAAAAAAAAAAAAAAACTGATTAAGGAACAAGCTGACAAAAATATGATGTTTTTTCTAAATTTTATGAAGGTTTTCATATATGAAAGAAGAAGTGTAAACACTCAATAGTCTTTGTCGTATGCAGTGAAAAAAAAAAGACGAAAATGTGAGTCAACGTAATTATTTACCGAAGCGCTTGTTTTTATCGCTATTATTAACGCTGCAAGGCTACCCAGCGGGTCCGCAATCAATATCTCATTAATATTAAATACTTTTAAGAACGTCGACGTTGTTGGACGATCGTGATTGGCCCACTGTGTCGAGAAGTTTGCCAGCTGGCTGATTTGCATAAGATATGCACCAATCGGCGCCCGAGAACAAAGAAACACAAAAATGTGGTTCTCGAGCTCTCCCCAACCAACGAGGCGTGACCCCTGACCTGATATTACACCTTTTTCGGTCCTGCGGTCCCGATTTGAGTCATCAAATGCCGTATTTTACACTGCAGCCATATTCTGAACTCTGCATGAACTGGCCATTGTGTTTAGAGAACGATCACCAAACTGCGCCGTGACCTGAAGGTATTCTTGGCCTAAAATTCATCTGTTTGTACCATTATTTCGTGAGTATATCGCCGGGTTCTTTGTTACGATCCAAGGCCAGGGAGCGTTGTGCTGAAGGGTTTTTAGCTCGAACGCGACAGGCCCATGTACGGGCAAAATACTCGTACCGGCAACTCTACAAATTATGTACGCGTGCCTAGCTGCCATATCGCTGGCGAAAGCAATGGCCTGATCAACGGGTAGCAATATGGAACGATAGATACTAGACTTTGTACTCTCATTTGGTAACTCTTACTGTTGATAACAGGCGAAATTTGCCAATAATAGATTGACCATCAACCACACCATACAGCTACACTGAGGCTGTTAATAGTGTAACTGTTAGTGACGGTCATGCTCATGCCAAAATGTGGCATCGCCAATTTATAATAAATATTAGTTATAATCTTAGGCCTACATTCTACTTGACATTACCTTGTTTGTTTTTGACTGTGCAATTGTACATTTCAAAGGCAATGCATCAATAATGGTTTAGAACTGTTATAATATTAAAGACTTTGCCTGTTAATGGTATATTTTCATTTTAGTGCATTGTTGATTAGTGCTGGATCCTGTCTTGTTTTTTCATGATCATTTATGCTGGTTTGTTAATTCAGTAAATTATAACATTAGTTGACCAAAAGATCAGTCTGTATCTGGTCGTCGGGTATATGTTCTGCGGAGACTGCGTCTGGCTTCACGGACCGTAGGAGAGAGATAACGTCAAAAAAATAAAAGACTCCTCCGGACAGACGGATCTTTCTGTCTATATATATTTATAGTTACCGGTACCTTCATACTGGAATCATAGATCGCTCGGCAAGTCTAGTAATAATAATATTTGTTTGTTTAAATTCTGTATAAAATTCTCAAATGTTTGGTTCTACACGTAGCTATTGTACTTTTGTTTTCCCATTAAAAAAAAAAAAAAAAATTATTAGGCCAAGTAAAAAAAGAAAGTAGTTTCTCGTCCGGGTTTTTTGAGCAAGGCGATGAGGGAGGTCCTTACTATTTGATATCTTACTATTTTTTCAAGGATCGTCAAAATGAAAGTAATATGTGTTTCTCGTCCGGTAATTCTGAGAAAGGTAACGAGAGAGGGCTTTACAATTTCCTATATTCAATTTATGAAATGAAACATCACTCTGGTAGCTGTGTTATGAGACCAGGTCCCAAGTGTACGTCTTGCCTGCACTCTGTGCATTTTCAAACAAATAGATATATGTGCCATACTTGAAATGAAACTTCATGCATGCAGAAATACATTTGCTTTTTCTTTCCACTACAGATGTCAAGGGAAAATGACCATCTTAATACTGGTATTTAGTGTTGTAATGGCTTTTCTGATACCAGTGTACTTGCAATTCT
The DNA here is from genome assembly GCF_040938485.1 of Diadema antillarum. NCBI lineage: Eukaryota > Metazoa > Echinodermata > Echinoidea > Diadematoida > Diadematidae > Diadema > Diadema antillarum. The sequence continues at coordinate 914,910 of NW_027270932.1, forward strand.
GATGTATTGTGCTATTAATTGAAACAGGTATAAAACATGTCTTTCAACAAATGTACGACTGAAATAAATTCCATGATATTCAAAACACTAGCTTTATTTATTGGTGTTTGTGACTTTTTGTGTCCACACAGCTGGTCTCATATCTGCAGTTCTTCACAGTACAATTGTAGCACATTCAACTGGAAACTGGCTTGTACAATTGCAGATGGATGTCAAAATGATACTGATATGGCATTCTAGCATTAAACGTTTAAAGATGTTTCTTCATGTTCTAAAAAGACATTTGATAATCACTCATTATTTGGATGATGAATGATTGTATAACAGTACACACTACAGATGATACCACTCACGGCTGTGTCCGTGAATTTACATCGTGAAGAAAAGTATCCCGCAGAAATACGAGACAAACCAGAATCCGTGGAAAAGTTATTTATTTTGTAGATACACCCATTTAATAATTCTACATTTGCTGGAAAAGCGCATTCATTTTCTCTGCAAAATAGAATGTATCGCCGTGACAGACCAGGGGATGGAGACCCTGGACAGCTACAAAACACGCACACTTTGCCGATATACGGTGCGGCACGGCCACTGCACTGGCACCAGGGAGGTGTGGACCTCCCTGCTGGCACCGTACCTTCCGACACTGCACACACATGCACATAGTCACAATGACATGAAAATGTATACAAACTCGATACCGTACAATCCTCACAAGCATTTGTACAGTACAATTCATCCGCTTAAAATATCAGAAACGGGGAAAAATACGAACAACGCGCGAAATATGCGTGGAATAACAGCGATTGTTCGCAAAAATGTTGCCGCTATCGCGTTCACGACGTACCGAGTGCGCTGTACATCACAGCCCAGTAGGCCGGTCCGCCGCGCCGCCCATCCAACTACAGTGCAGTTCGACTGCTTTGTGGGTCATTCCTTCTTGCCGATCGGCCGAGCTCGCAGTGTGAAATGCATGCGTTATTACATACGCACTACACACAGAAGCTACAGCTGTACTACAGTCTACAGCTAAGTAGAGGACGCAAGGCGTAAAAATTAGAAATGAGACGTCACGATTGGTAGGTGAATTGTCGATCTTTTTTTTTTTTTCGGCGGCCGAAAAAATAGTAAATATCAAAAAAGTCGATGCGGCAACTGAAAATCGATGCGGGCGGGGAGCGGGCTGGGACGAGAATTATGAATTTCTTGGTATTTTCAGCGCCATTTTGAAAATAGTAAATAGTAAAAAAATCGATGCGGCGGCCAAAATCGATGCGCGCGAGGACGAGAAACTGGTTTCTTTTTTTACTTGGCCTTAGATGAAAAAGATTTCTGTCACAGCGTGGGAATCGGTGAGACAGTTCTTCAAATTCAAGGAGTTTCGGAAGCAAGTTTTGGCAGTGATACCAAGGAAAAACATTGAAAAGGAACTAACTAAGGAAGAGGAAACTTGAACTCTTGAACTCGTATATCTGAGAACCTCGAGCTGCTGCTCTATAAAAATCATCAAAAATACTTCTTTTTGACCTTCAACCATTTTGTGCTTGTAATAATATAGATATACTTGTATGGTCCAGGGGCGTCACCAGCTTTTTTTCAAGGGGGGTGCGTTTTGACACTAAATGTTTACGAGATTTTTTGGACAGACATTTGGAATATAGGAAGCTCTCAATCCCTAGACTTTTACTGTTTTTTGAGGGAAACCAAGCGGGGAAAGGGCACCGGCGTAGCTAGGATTTCATCTTGAGGGTGGGTGGGGGTGGGGTGGGGTTAGTATGCGAGGGAGCGAGCAAGGGTGCGGAAGTGCCGGAGGGGGTTGTACCCCCTATAAATGGATTATGGAATGACGGTGTGAAACGACAAATTACTGGCAGCGATATCAGGAGAATGGCATAACGACTACATGCGAGTGAGCGGAGCAAGCGAGCTTGAAAATGTTGACATTTTGCAGTCCGAAAACTGCCGTTTGTAGCCATATTTTTTTGCTTTGTAAATTAAGGGGGGGGGCGCACCGGGCGCAACTGCTGGCAATTACTGGCAGAAACATCAGGTGAATGGCATAATAATTAAATGCGAGCGAGCGAAGAGAGCGAGCTTGGAAATTTTGACATTTTACAGTCCAAAAACTGCCATTTGGAGCCATATTTTTTCGCTTTGGAAATAAAGGAGGGGTGGGGGTGCAACGGGTGCAACTGCCGGTAATTACTGGCAGCAACATCAGGAGAATTGCATAACAATTAAATGCGAGCGAGCGAGCGAGCTTGAAAATTTTGACATTTTACAGTCCAAAAACTGCCGTTTGTAGCCATATTTTTTTGCTTTGGAAATTAAGGGGGGCGCACTGAGCGCAACTGCTGACAATTACTGGCAGCAACATCAGGTGAATGGCATAACAATTAAATGCGAGCGAGCGAAGAGAGCGAGCTTGAAAATTTTGACATTTTACAGTCCAAAAACTGCCATTTGGAGCCATATTTTTTCGCTTTGGAAATAAAGGAGGGGTGGGGGTGCAACGGGCGCAACTGCCGGTAATTACTGGCAGCAACATCAGGAGAATTGCACAACAATTAAATGCGAGCGAGCGAGCAAGCGAGCTTGAAAATTTTGACATTTTACAGTCCAAAAACTGCCGTTTGTAGCCATATTTTTTTTGTTTGGAAATTAAGGGGGGTGCACCGGGCGCAACTGCTGGCAATTACTAGCAGCAACATCAGGTGAATGGCATAACAATTAAATGCGAGTGAGCGAAGAGAGCGAGCTTGAAAATTTTGACATTTCACAGTCCAAAAACTGCCATTTGGAGCCATATTTTGTCGCTTTGGAAATAAAGGAGGGGGGGGGGGCTCACTGGGCGCAACTGCCAGCAATTACTGGCAGCAACATCAGGAGAATTGCGTAACAATTAAAAGCGAGCGAGCGAGCGAGCGAGCTTGAAAATATTGACATTTTACAGTAAAAAAACAAACTGCCGTTTGTAGCTATGTTTCTTCGCTTTAGAATTTAAGATGGCGCATGGGCGCAACTGCGGGCAAATACTGGCAGGCAATATCAGGAGAGCATAATGATTACATTCGAGCGAGCGGAACGAGCGAGCTTGAAAATTTTACATTTTACAGTCCAAAAACTGCCGTTCTTAGCCATATTTTTTCGCTTTGGAAATTAAGGGGGAGGGGCACCGGGCGCAACTGCTGGCAATTACTGGCAGCAACATCAGGTGAATTGCATAACGATTAAATGCGAGCGAGCGAAGAGAGCGAGCTTGAAAATTTTACATTTTACAGTCCAAAAACTGCCGTTCTCAGCCATATTTTTTCGCTTTGGAAATTAAGGGGGGAGGGGCACCGGGCGCAACTGCTGGCAATTACTGGCAGCAACATCAGGTGAATTGCATAACGATTAAATGCGAGCGAGCGAAGAGAGCGAGCTTGAAAATTTTACATTTTACACTCCCAAAACTGCCGTTCTTAGCCATATTTTTTCGCTTTGGAAATTAAGGGAGGGGGGCGCACCGGGCGCAACTGCAGGCAATTACTGGCAGCAACATCAGAAGAATGGCATAAAGATTAAATGCAAGGGAACGGAGCGAGCGAGCTTGAAAATTTTGACAATTTACAGTCCCCTAACTGCCGTTTGTAGCTATATTTTTTCGCTTTGGATATTAAGGGGGGCGCACCAGGCGCAACTGCCGGCAATTACTGGCAGCAACTTCAGGATAATGGCATTACGACTAAATGCGAGCGAGAGGAGCAAGCGAGCTTGAAAATTTTGACATTTTACTGTCCAAAAACTGCCGTTTGAAGCTACATTTTTTTTTTCGCTTTGGAAATTAAGGAAGGGGGGGGGGGCGCCCGGTGCGCCCCTCCCCCTGGATCCGCCACTGGTAGTCAAGAGTGTGGGTTTATGTTCATGACTGGGGGAGGTATGACCAGCGAGGTGGCGTCGAAGTGACCAAGCGGGGAAAGGATGTTCAAAATCTGCACTTTAGAGCATCCCCTAAACTAATTGTGCGTGTTTGTTTATGTGTGTGTATTATATACTTGGAAAAGTTAGGAATTAGCCCAGGTCAAGTCTTTTTATTGGCAATGCAAGACATTTTTATATAGACTAGTATGTAAAGCAACACTGCAAAATCAATGATCTAGCTTTGATATAACGAAGCGTAAGGTACAAAGGTGTACATTCTACATCACATTGCGCAACATTGTAGCGACTCTTCGTTCGGATTTACTGAGTACACTGCGCACATTTTGCTTATATGCAGAATGCCAACCAGGAATCACGCTGAATCTTAATCTTTTGTCGGGTCCGGGCTTTTTGAACAATGTTTCACACTATATACCTATTTAATTATGGTTAAAAGAAATCATACAAAAATATCTTATTTCTTGATCACTCTTTCATTCAAAAGCAGTTTACTAACACTTGAACTACTATTTCGGTAAGTCTTTTTGTTACCAGCGGATTGGGAGGGGGGCGCACCCCCCCCCCCCCCCCCCCCCCAGTGATTGGACAGATTTCTTGAATTCTACCAAAAAAGCAAGAAAATCTTTTCATCGCGGGAATTATGATTATGTGGGGTGGGGTAAATGGTGCGCTTGCCTTCCAATATTTTAATGGGGGCAACATTTTTGTTTTCTTTCAAAACCAAGAAAATCTTCTCATTTCGGGAATTATTAGTTATGGGGGGGGGGGGCAAAATTAAAATATGCTTGCCCCTCCAATATTTTTATGGGGGTAACTTTTTGTTTTTCTGTCAAAAAAAGATAAGAAAATCTTCTCGTCTCTGGAATTATGGAGGGGGGGGGGGCAAAATGATATGCTTGCCCCTCCATTTCTTTTTTTCATTTCTTTTTTTAATGAGGCTAAGGCTCGCTCTTGGGCTGGCAATATGGATTGGTCAGAAGTAACGTAAATAGTCTCTACATAAATTTATTTGTAAGTAGCACACGTACATGCAAACGTGTATAAATGCTCCGTATCGTACGGATGTACAGTACGGTCGATGAATAGTAAACACTGTAGGATACTAATAGATATGTATAAAATCAGTGCTGCCAGAACCAGGGGTGCGAATTGTTTTTGCCGACGATTTTGTGTGTGTGTGTGTGTGTGTGTGTGTGTGTGTGTGTGTGTGTGTGTGTGTGTGTGTGTGTGTGTGTGTGTGTGTGTGTGTGTGTGTGTCCCTGGTGCAAAATGTAAAAAAAAAGAAATAGAAAAGAATAGTTATTTAGCGTCCGGCGTTGAGGTCGCTCGCAGACTTTTTTTTTTTTTTTTTTTTTTTTTTTTTTAAGGATCTGAAGGGGGGTGCGTTCGCACCCAACGCACCCCCCCTGGTGACGCCCATGTGGTCATACATACTGATTCATGGCATTGATTCATGTTAAGTAGTACTAATAGGTTAATACAGCCACTCTCCATTTTAAAGATAACAATACCTAAACAGAAAACTTGCCATCCTCTTCAGGTATTTGTGTGTAGTCCTCTGCTACCATCATCTTCTTCATGAAACTGTATTCAGGTTTGTGTAGCTGGGAAAAGCAGTCATGGACATATCTCAAGTCCTGGCCTAATCTAATGCAAGCCAAGTGAGAATACGATGCTGGACTCTTCGCATCTTATGTTCAGAAAGATACACTGTATGTACGGTCCGCTCTTTCATGGTACTGGTTAAAAATCTATGCCCTCTACTGACCTTTTGAATTTTAGTTGAGAAAAGCCCTCAAAATTTATAAACAGGTGCTAAAAAATCCTGTTTTGAGGAAAGTTATGTACTTCATACACATTATAATCTGAGATATTATTTACTTCTGGTGGGGAACATAGGGGGATATACATGTACCCTATATCTTATATAGCACCCTTGCATACACACTAAAGAAGGAAAAAACTGATAAAGCACTTAGTTATAAGTAGATGAAATAATGTTTGTCTGATTGAAAAAAGAAAGTCATATTAGCTCTTCACCTTGTTAGATTATGTGGTGAATTCTGTAAACACTTTTCAGGAGTTTTTTCAGGAGCATGAGAGTGGTGTGGAGTCTTACAAAAAAAAAAAGTAGATTTATGCAAATAAATGTGTCCTGACTGTTGTCACTCATTTTATTTGATATCTCTGCTTTGACCCCAATGCCGAAATAAGAACAGTGACCACCAAATTGAGTAGTGTTTGTCTACTTGTGATAATCTGGGCATAAATGTGCACTGCGGTTTAGCTGCCCACCAATTTAGATTACTTTGAGTCCTGTTAAACAGCCCTCAATTGTGTTAACCCAATCATTAATTTTATTCAATTCCAGGCGACAAGTGTGTGCTATCAGGGCCTTAAGTGCCAGCCAATATTGACATCACTGTGATTTAGCAATTGTCCCCATAGACTGGACACACATTGCAAAAGGGCAAAGATAACAATCATTGTGTAGCAGTTTGGACTCCAGCAATATACCCTAATGGGCTTTGAAGTTGAACAGCAGAATTGAGCAAGAGAAAATCAGCTAAATCCTTGTGACCCTTACATACAATGTACTTACTAAATTCTGAACCCATCAAGCCCTGGGAAAATTTTGGTGAAGAAATTATCATCTTGCCATCTGTAAATTTGTATATGTACATGTATGCAAAGTGCTACAGGTGTAGCAAATGTTTTGGAACAATGAGAAAAAAAAATGCATGGCCGAATTGGGCAACTAAAAAGTTCTGAAGCCACCCTTTTTCTTCACTTTTAACCCCTTCAAGCTCACAAAGTCAACCATACAGAAGCCCAAAGATAATGACTGTTTAGTGATGCTACACACTTAAATCTTATTTCAGCAACTTTCCATCACTGAAGCCCCAATGCAATGCAACACCTACACTCAATCTAACCAGTTTGTTAATCCAGTTTGTTCAAGCGTATGAATCAACATGTGTTATTTATTCAAATGATTGAATGTTATGAAGCTTTTGACTTACAAGTGATTTTCTATATCATTTTCTGATATTTTTAGACTTTCTTTTTGGGCAGTTGGACAAGTATTCTGCAACAATATAGAAATCTGCCTGCTCGACCAGGCAAATGGTTAAAAAAAAAAAAAGTTATGTAGCACCCTGTTCATGCAGTCTCTGAATTTCACTGCATTATAATTACTGGCACTCTAATAGAGGAGGTTAATTAGTTAAATCTGCCCAAAATCAGAAACAAATTTACAAAATTGACTCAATTTGAGAGAGCAAGAGGAACTTTAATCTTTAAAGTTTGTTGCCAATTTAAGAATTGCATTAACAAAAGAGAAGTAAGGGGGCTTTTGAAATCCTGCAATATGAAAAAAAAAAGCAATTAAACGTAAGGGTTTTGTAATGAAAGACACTCACCTTGTGAAACACTGACAATGGGCAGTTAAAAGAGAAATACAAGTTATACTAAGAGATACCGGTATGTTAGCACAAACCACAAAAAGGTGGTTTTTTGAGACTCATTGCGTAATTCACTTCAGCCACACTGACTTCCATTTTTATCTGAAGTTTTGCACGTTTGAAGTTCTTACTTTAAAGGCTCTTTTAAGTATGAATTTTTATTTTACGATATTCTTTATTTGAATTTCATTTGATATCAGGCCCACGTTTACAATAAGATTAGTATAAGAAATAAGCAGCTGTATTCTTCTCTTGTGCTGCTAAATCATTTTTTTTTAACATACAGTACAATACATTTTCAATTATCTAATGACTTGCACGAGTAGTGGAACATACGATACATTTTTGGAAATTGGGCGAGGAAAAAACAGGTTTAGTTTTACTATATGATTTAGGTTTACAGTATCAGGAGAGTTACCACCCTTTGAAAGCTATGAAGCTACCGTATGATCACAGAGCACAACATGTAGAACTAAACTCTTATTGGACCCAGGCACTTCGGATAACTTGCCAAGATTTTTCATCAGCATACAGCAATAAGCCAGTTCGTAGTTCTACTTTGCGCATGAGCAGAAAAAGGTCATTGGTACCAAAACGCATGATGGTTTTTAAATTCACGGAGATAAGCATCTGCCATATAGTGATTATTTATGCAATCCTTGTACATGATACTTGCCATTACATCCACCTGACTGCAAACCTGGTATTTGGCAATACGAATATAAACATGTTTTAATGCATTCAATACAAAACAAAGAAATGGATGCTTCCCCCAAGGGTTGTTTGACGGCCATTCTGGTCACCTTGTCTCGCTATGCAAGATCATTTTTTGTTTAACAAAAATTCCATAAATTGTTATGCCGGGCAAACTTACCGGCACGCATTATGTTGATTTGAATATGAGTGAAGTGCCTAACCAACTAAGAAAATAGAAAGGTCATTTGTACCAACGTACACATGAGCTAACTACGAACTGGCTTATTGATCCGAATTATAACCTAGATGAAAAGTTACCAGGCCCACTCAGGTGTAACAGTAGGCCCATTCACACAGCCTCCAATAGTCATGATTTCAATCACGATACAAAATCAGTTTTTTTATATGTGTGGACATAATAATCGTGACTATTAGCGAGATTCAAATCGTTATCCACACACAACTTTAATAAAGTTTGCTGTTTTCTGAAACAGTCATGCTTTTTTTTTGTGTGTGTAAATAATCGCGATTGTATATGGTGCGAAATCATACCATTTTGTTGATACTCCATAGTGTATATTATTAAAAGGTGCATGGGACAGTTGGGACAAAGTCCATTCAAACTCCCGAGACTAGCGCATGTGCAGTTTGGCCTTGGTGCAACCGGTGCGATTTGAGTCGTGATTTACCTTCGGTGGGATTTGGATCACAAGTTGGATCACAAGTTGGATCACAAGTTTTTCTTGCTCGTGTGACCCAGAGGGCAAAAGAAAAGCATGATTTGAAACACAATTTGACATGCTCTTCTCATTGTGTGTGAATGGACTTAGTGTTCCTCAGTCCAGTAGGAAGGCCATGGTGTCACAATAGGGATTTATAAAGGGGATGAGGTAATCTTTCTTCATTGACAGTTAGTTTCCAGATGTCTGTGCTTTAATAGGGGGACAAAGTACTGTATGGGTTTATGATAGTATACAAAGGATACACAGGACAGAGTGGATCGGTGAGAATTGGATGCGCGAACTGTTTAAACCCACGAGCTTAGCGAGTGAGTTTTAGACTGTTCCAAAGTTAAACGAGAACATCCAATTCTCATTGATCCACAAAATAGGCCTGTGCATCATTTGTGTTATAAAATGGCCCCATGAATTCATGAAATACAACCATTTTCCCCATCATGCATCCGGTACACCTACAACACTGTGCAAGACTTGAGCCATGCGTTCGGATTTTACCGGATGCATGGCCATGCAGTAGGTTTTTACCGGACGCATGGCAGTGTGGATCAGTAAAATTCAATGCATGACAATTGACCTATCAGATTACAGAGATTCTAAAGCCCATTTTATAATTCGCCCTTACATTTAACCTGTTGAGGACGGACTGATTTTGCTACAACATGCATTTCCCATTGACACCTGCTCGAGTATACTCGGAACTCGTCCTCAATGGGTTAACATGCATGTCCATGGTGTCATGATTATGCTGATATGGGCAACTGGTGAAATGGAACAAACATGTACTTCTTAAAAGGGGATCTAGAACACTTGAAGTCACATTTTCAATAGAATGCAACAATACAAAACAAAAATCTTTGAAGACAAAACAAATATTTTGACTCATGGTATGCATATCGAAGGGAACGTTTTACTACATACATATTTAGTCGAAATGTGGGTGCTGTTGCCATCGAAACTCTCGGCTTTTAAAACTGACGAGACATCACTGACTTTCGAAAGGTGAAATCTGGTCAACCTTGCATAGACCTAATTACGTCTGTCCACCTCAACTGTGAATGTGCCCCCTTCCAAAAAAAATTTACCCCATGTTTACACAGTGATTGATGTTGAATCATTGTGCCAAACAGGCTGCCGTGAGTCACATGGTAAAGGATTCGACGAAGCCACGATGAGTCGGATGTATGCCAGATGGCGGGGAGTGGAAATAGTCGGATGTGAGAGTGAGAGATCAATAGCAGGCTGTCAATCATGTCCGCTGTGTGCTGGGGGTACTTCCCACAATGCAGTTTGCATCATCAAAACATAGTGCAGCGGTCATTGTAGTTTTCCCTGAGCCTGTCTTGTTGATGTGTTGGTGGTGGACACATACCAGACATCATTGTATGTCAGAAGGTGACCAATGTAATGAAGTTCATAATTGTATTGCAGATGGTATCACTGTGTGTCCGGGCGGGATACAAAACATGGTCCGAGGTTCATATCCCCACTTTTGTTGTTTTGATTTGTTTTGTTTTGTTTTATTTCATTTGAATTTTCTAGGGGATGTGGAACAGGATGGGATTGGGCAGGGGATATAGGATTGTGTTGTGGTTGTTTTGACAGTGGACTGGGATAGGGCAGGAAGATAACAGTGTACATTAAATTGCTTTCACATAGAAATGCACAGCGCATTTGGCTCCTTGTCCATGTCAGATTCATGCTGTTTTCTGTCTGTGATAGCTAGACTTGATTGAGGCCAATGTTGTTGTTTTTTTTTCTTTAGGAGTGGAATTACTGTCAGTGCTAGCTGTATAAAGTTGATTTATCTGGTGAGTTGTGGGCAAGAATTGTGGCTGCGATATGAACCTCTCACGTGACAAATATTACTATCATTTTCTTCTTTTAATACAACATTTGAATTGAGATAACTCATTGAAGTCAACTTGTTCAGGTTTCATTTTAGGGAGTTTTTGCAAATTACATTAGATATGAAACTGCAATAGAGGATTATTTGTAAGCTGGAAATCTGTTACTGTCTGAAGTGAAAAGAAGACAAAAATGAACATGATATCAAAATTACGATCATGGGCAAGCCAAGAAATCTCGTCTTGTTCAGGTGATAAAATAGGGTCCGAGTCATATGGCATAGACATCATGAAATACTTCTCCTTATTCACTTATTTATGTATTTTTATTTGGCCCATGATGATATTTCCAAGTCACTGATTGAGGCTGAATAACCCTCCATGTGCCCATCATATATGCACATACTGTAGGTATACTGTAAAACTGGACATTCTCACATGCATTTTAATTTTTCAAATTTTGTGAGAGCCATGATTCGCAAAATTAACACATGCAAAAGTGCATGTTGTACAAGAACGTAAGAATTATGCATTCAATGCCCGTGGCAATTCGCAAAAATATGCTGTGGCCAAAAAAGGCAGTTTTTAGTCCCAATTTGCAAAAAAAAAAATTGCCGCGAATATTTTAGGTTTTACAGTAACTTGTCAAGCTGCCTATATGTCTTTCATTTGCATTTTACTATCCCCTTCCCCCACCAAAAAAAAAAAAAAAAAAAAAAGGGGGGGGGGGGGAGGGGATAAAGAAAAGTGAAAGTTTATGCATGTACATGTATGTGAAAGTGTATAATATCATGGTTCACACAAGATCATTATAACCTAGTAGGGATTGGCAAACAAAAACTTAAAAGAGTTCAACTTTCTCTTCAAAGGAGCAATCTTGATACTTCCATGGAGGGTGCTATAAACCCATTAGCCCGCCCAGGCCAACTGAAACTTACGGTCAGGGCAAGTGATGTGAAGGGGCGTATAGTATGTGATCCTTTCCCGTGGGGCCTTTTGGGCAAGTAAGAATCTGCGATGCCCCATCACGTATGTGATTGCGTGTTCATGTTGGATTCAAGGTTTGAGCCTCTGCTCCAAGTGTCATCGACAATTTTTCCCATGATGTGGTTTCCATATCATGGGATGCTCGGTGGTCTAGTGGAGATGACACCTGTCCGGTGATCAGGAGGTCGTAGGTTCGAATCCTGCTCGAGTATGTACGCCCGTGATTTTTTATCATGGCTACTACTAAAACACTGATCAATTCAGTGCTTATTTACGTCGATGTAGGGCAATTTGTCAATCAGTTGCAATGAAAGCATCTCGATGGAAGAATTTCAGATTTTTTTCCTCTCACTGTCAGAGATTTGCTATCATTACTGTACCGTATTAAATGATTTTGTTGTCCAAGATGATGCTCTCCCAGGGGTCTACATTCTGTCTTTTGCCAGCGCTAAGACGTGAATCTCATGCTTGTATTCCACAGCATTAACGCAATATTCAAGTCGATGTGCGTCATGATCATCAGTTCTTACGGTTTTGAGCAATAAAATCGCCGGTGCTTTTATATGTTTTCTGTTTTGTCTCTTTTTTCCCTATTGCACATATGCACCAAAAGTGCATCCTACCTGAATGTTGCTGAAACCTTGTATTACGTAAAGTGTGCGTGCTGTCGTGTGGTAGCGATGCCGTCATAAGTGATGTACATTGTACATCTGCACAAGAAAAGGAGACATGAATGAGGTGCAAGGAAATATGCTTTGGGTTCCTCTCTCCCTTTCTCTTTTTCTCCCTCTCTCGTTCTGTCTGTCTCTCTCTCACTCTTCTTTTGTGATCCTCCATCTCCCTCTCATTCTCTCGTTGTCTCAATGGACCTTGCTGTCAACATTGCCGGTCTGTTACGGCGTGCTCTCTTTTGTCACCGTGCGCAAATGATGACTCACTGCCCATTCAAGCCTCACCGGTCGCCATGGCGACCGCATCCCTGAAGCCATTGAGGAGGGATGACTCCAGCAGTGATGTCAGCGGTGACATGGGGCCATTGATTGGTGATCAATGCCAACGAGAATAGATTATTATGAGTCGCACGTCGAAGGAAAAAAAAAAATCGCCCTCGCTGTGATGCAAGCATGAGAGAAATGATGCTGACATAAATTATGAAGAAATGAGGGCTCCACATGATCTGGGGAGAGAAAGAAATTCATAGAAAATATGCATATGCTCATATATGTTTAGCCACCACTCAAAAAGTCTTAAATAAATTTGTACTTGTAGCTGTTACACTGTATACCCTCCCAGGGTATGTGTCTGCTTGGCCAGTAATTACATGTCACTGACCATACACATCGATAGCAAGTAATACTGTACCTTGTGGTTGTGTGTGCATTTTTCCCATATTGTGATTTTCATTTGTTCCATTGTCGATTATGTGATACTGACATCTATGATTTGTGATGTATAGATATTCTTGACACGTTTTGACAACATATATACAAAGCCTACTTTTACCGAGATAATCTGTGTTCGCTGCCTGTGTTCATTTCTCTGACATACAACTTTTGTACTATTAATCGTCGGCTCACATGCTGTACAATGATGCTGGAAGTGATAACACTCAATATCCATCCCTTAACTATTTACCTGTTGATTAACGGTTGTTCTGACATCCTAAACTATTTTGAGGGTTGTCATAAAACATTCCACACTGTTTTATTAAAAGACATAAGGTGTGTTCATATTGTTGATGAAATATGAAGAGCTCTACTGTACATATATAATACAAGTATTTCATAACCTGAATGCAAAGATCCAGCAAAATACATCACAAAATAATGTTATTTAGGATGGTAATCAAACTTCTCATGAAATATGCAATGTGACCTTTGAGTGTGAGTCACATGGCTACATGGAGGAAACACCACAGTATTTTATGAATTAGAATGGCTCCAATTAAAATACCCTAGTATCTTTTGTAATATATTGTTTTGTTTTGCCAATGAGAACATTGAGCGTAACATACTGTGGTATTTAATAATATAATGGTTTTATATTCCAAAGTCAACACACAAAAATGTAGTTTAATGGGAACATGTACATGCACTTGAGCATTTCCACAGGAAAATGGTATGTTTGAGGGATGTCATGTTATATTCTGTTTCCAATATGCATTACCCACCAACACAATACAATCTTTGAGAACACTTCAATGAGATAAACTCAAACAAAGGGAAACTGACCAGAAATGAATATAATTCATTAATGAAAATTGAGCAAAGCAAATGGGATGTCATCGGGATGGAATCCCATTTTCTTTGGTCAAGTTTTCACACTTTAGAGATAATGTTGCCCCAACATTGCTTTAAAGAAGGGATTATAATTTTTGCTAAAATGAGAATTTTGGGGGGGGGTAATTTATCTCTTCAAATCATTATTAGGCTATTGAGTTAAATGAACATGTATTCAGATTCAGGTTCAGATTCATCTTTATTGGTCTATGATGGGACATAGAAATTTTGTTCCCATTGACATTACAATTGTACAATAATCATGACGATACAAACAATCTGGCATCACAATTACATACAATGTATATTTATGTATTTTTTGATCTTCATATTCTAGTGCATAGATTTTTGTCCAGTGTTACATACGTCACCCTCAAAATTATGATTTTGGCAAAAATTTGATATATTACTGCTTTGAAGTAGTTTTGTGGCAAAGGTATGATCTCTCATTTTAAAAGTGTTCTCAAAGATTGTATTGTATTTGGGATAATGCACATTGGAAACAAAAAACAATCCAACATTCATGAAATGTACCCTTTTACCTGGGACAGACGGTAAAACAAGCTGTATTCGCAGCATGAAATTTTTCGCGAATTGCCACTACCATTCAATGCATGTAGCGTAGATGATAACTTTTGCGTGCGTTTTAATTTCACAAATCTTCGGTCTTGCGAAATTTGCAAAATTAAAATGCACACAAACATTTCTCATTATGCAGCATCACTTTTACCCAAAGGGTTGGTTAGCTCTCTGAGCTGGGAGACCTGTGTCCCTCTACACTCCACTGTGTTGTACAAAAAAAAAAAAAAAAAAAAAAAAAAAAAAAAAAAAAAAAAAATCATCAAAGAAATATGAAGCCCTTCTGGCTACTGGTGACAATGTGGAAAGTGTTTGTCGCATTACAATTCTTTTTTTCCCCTTTTTACAGTGAGAGTTGTTTCATGTAAGTAAGTTGATGTGTGGCTTCATACCACCTGACCTGTTTGTAAAAGGAAGGGCTCATTTGCTGTGACAAGCACACAGTTTGTAAACAAGTTTCTTGTTTTCATGCACATATTCATTAAATTGACGTAGGCAAAAATGCACTCTTCATGTAAATCTGAGTTTGTTGACCCTGGAAACTTTCAGGGTTTTGTTTTTGATGATTTTTTTTGAGAGTATGCATGTGTGATTTGCCCTTCAAACCACATGCTTTAATAAGACATTTTTATGATATCCAAACAGATGAAGGACATGAATCAAAGTCAAAAAAGATTATTTGCACAGTAAATACGTCAAATAGCAAGGGTCACATGACCCACACTTTTGCCCGACCGCCCCCCCCCCCCTTTATTTGATTTTATTTTTTTGGTAGTCATGTCATAACATCCTGTCTCTCGATTCCCATCTGTTATATCTTCACAGGTCTATGCATGATTGCTGTTGGCTAGCCCGTGGTCTCACGTGGAGTAGGCTGCAAAGGGGACTGCAACGTTCGTCTGATTCCTTCAGGTAATATGACTGACCACCTTTAAACAGCACACCGTCATTGATTACTGTGTTTGAGTCATTCTTAAACTTAACCTAGCTCTGACTAAGACAAAAGTGACCAAATCAGTGAATGACTGATGTAGCTAAAATGCTGCATGTTAATATAAAATGGAATTGCTAGTGTTGTGGTGTTGCTCTGGTTGATGATACATGTATGCTCGAGATGTATTGGTTTTCACACTACGTGAAAGCCCACGTGTGTTGAGGCAAATATTTGTATGTATACACCGAATATTGTGCAATGTTTTTAGTTTCATGAATTTTCAAGTGGGTGCTATTTGCAAATTCATGTGACAAAAAGTGAAAATATTGACTCTGATCCCAACATGAATGTGGCATGCACGTGTACACTTCTCCGTTCAGTACTGTACTCCACGATCGCGAATTTAACCACCTGTGAAATTGTCGGAAAGTCCTGATTCACGAAAAATTAGATTAGATAGATATGGCATATACACACTAGACAATGACATACTGTAAAACCTGATATATTCGCGGCACGAAATTTTTGCGAATTGGAGCTGACGGCCTTTTTCGTGGCATGAAATTTTCGCGAATTGCCACTGGCGTTCAATGCATATAGTGTAGACAAGAAATTTTGCGTGCATTTTAATTTCGCGAATCTTGGCGCTCGCGAAATTCGCGAAATTAAAATGCATGCGAACATTCCTTGTTTTACAGTACATGCATCTTTGCCTACAGAGCATGACAGGTAAGATTACTGGAAGGATGGATGCTTCAAGCTAAAGTTCTTCAGAATAAAAAATTGTTTCTGTTCAAAAGCTTCGTTTGATAATATTTATTTTGTCAGACCTGCATATCTATACAGCCGCTATACGGAAGAATTTCTTTTTGTGTCGGTAGTGTCTTTGACATACGTATGATGGTCATTAGTATTTGAATATTGGGTGTTGATACAACTGTATATCCAAGAAGACAGTGCACAAAATTAGTGGAGTGTTGTATTATGATTTCACGTTGCTTTCGTAATCATGCAAACCAGTCATTTCACTGGAATAACCTAGATATAGAGCTGCCCTCCGTTAGCAATGAGAGGTTTATACATAATCATGTCTATGTTTTTGTGCATTTTTTGTTTAGGGCCTACTGTAAAACTATAAATATTTGTGTGAATTTTAATTTTGCAAATTTTGTAAAAATTCAGTGCCGCAAAAAAGGCTGTTGGCTACAATTCATGAAAATTTCATACCTTGAATATTTCATGCTTTACAGTTTGTATGTGTATTGTGAATATTGCATGTACCATATCAGGACAATTACTCCTGAAGAAAATTACTTAAAGGACAAGTCCACCTTCATATACATAAGGATTGAGAGAATGCAGCAATATTAGCAGAACACATTGGTGGAAGTTTGAGGAAAATCGGACAATCCGTTCAAAAGTTATGAATTTTTAAAGGGTCTGCGCAATCACTGCTGGATGAGAAGACTACTACGGTGTATGATGTCACATGCGTACAACGATATAAGGAAAGTAAAAAGAGAATTTCACAAAACTTTACTTTTTGAATAAAGTGCACATTTCTTCGACTTGTTACTGACGTATGTTAGGGGTAATATTATTCCCCCTGCCTCCCGAAAGAGAGAAGTTGAGTGTTCTTTTGCTATGCGAGAAAAATGGAAATATGTTGAATTTTCCTTATTCTTTCTTTATAGAGTTGTACACATGTGACATCACAAGCTTTATTAGTCTTTTCATCCAGTCGTGACTGAGCAGAAATTTCAAAAATTTGTAACTTTTGAACGAATTGTCCAATTTTCCTCAAACTCACATTGATGTGTTCTACTAATATTGCTGCATTCTCTCAACCCACATGTCTATGAAGGTGAACTTGTCCTTTAAATTAAAGTTGTCACTGACACCCGTAGAGCTTTTCTTATAGCAGAAGCTATTGTGTTCAAATTGGATTCCAAGCATTTTATATCAAAGTGAATTTAAATGTGCATAGCTGGAAAGAATAGAGCTCTTGTTTATAGGTCCTCAGAAGAAGATCAATAAGGAATTGCATATATTCAAGCTGGTCTGTGATATGCTCCCTTCCATTGAGTTCTGCTTGTGACCCAGACTGGGTTTCTGCAGTTCAGCAAGGGCATGTGCAAATAGTGAGGGCGCCCTCGGGAGACAACTATTCATAGCATGCTTCCTACCCAGTGAATCGAGAAGCCTATTGTGTTTTGACCTCATGTTCAGCAAAGATAACAACTGATTTTTGGTTTGTCTGTTTGTTTGTTTGTTTGTATTTTGTTAAAATCTACTTCCTTCTGTTCTCTGATTTTGTTGGTTCCTTGTTGTTGTTGAAAAGAAACTGCAAAAATGTTTACTTCTCTCCTGATCATGTGAAAGCATCATGTTTCGTTTTGTGCGCTTCTAGTGCAAGTCAAAACCTTTTTCTACTCGGTTTTAATGAATGGGGTAAAATTCAGATAGAACGTGAAAAGTGCCACTAAAATGGGCTTTAACCCGTTGAGGACGGACTGATTTTGCCACAACATGCATTTCCCATACACACATGCCCGAGTATACGCGGGACTAGTCCTCAACGGGTTAAAGTGAGAAACTGACACTGGCCACAACCGCACAATATGCATGCTATTACTGATGAGGTGATGATTTGTATCCTTCCAAAACTTTCCCATAAGTTTATACACAAACATATCAGCATCATGCTTTTGGATGAGAAGTAGAAACAACATCCCTTCCCTCCCCCCAACCCGGCAATTATTATGTTTGTTTGATTTTATATTAAAGGCTGATGTTACACCATGTATATCAAAGGCCAAGTGTACCATTTTGATGAATCACTTTTTAAGAGTCAGACAAATGACATTTGAAGTGCTTCGTGACATGTTTTTCATGGATTATAACAACTACTCATACTAGTTCCATTTACCAATGCATCCTAGAAACACTTCCACATTTATAAACTGTTCCAAATATAGATGAATTTTGTTCCAAGTGTGCCAATCCAAGAGATTTAGGCAAGCGATTTAGCAGTAATTTTTCTAAGACCAAACAGGAATTTGAGAATGGCCGCAATTTTAGTAAACATCACTTTAGCACTTGTGTATTTTCAACAACAAAACTCGGCTAAGCTTTAACTGGCTGTAACTTCCTTCTCTGAGATATAAGGCACTCTAAGAGGTCAGTAACTTTATCATTTTGTCTGTTTTTTATTCCTTTTTTTATACAGATTATTTTGTGTTTTGTTTTAAGCCTAATTATCACAGTATATCTGACCTAGGTCATGTGACAGTATTCAAGTGGATTGTTTTTCTGCAAATTGCTTCCACGGCTTTTCAACAAACAGGAAGAGTTGTTGGTCCGTCTTTCATCACCGAGGGCAACAGATCTACAATAATATGAACATTCATAGGCCATGATTTGTGCACCAGGATAGTTCCTGTCGACTAGAATGCCGTAAAGAGAAACAAGAAAAAACAGTTTTTTGAGAATGTGAGCTGTGGATATTAAAGCGGCAGACTGCTGATAATCTTTGCTGCGTTTGATGACTATATGGAGAAATTTTGCATGACTGTCTGAATCAGTGGTAGATCCAGAGGGGGGCACACCGTTTTGTGTCTAGCGCAGCATATGTGTACCTGATAGGGTGTTAATACAGTAGTCTCCACATAATTGGGTACCGCTTAATTGGGTACTCCGCTCAATAGTTGTACAAAGTGAACAGACAGTTCCGCTGTGTGTTATATTTACTGGATAATTGGGTAGGCGTTAAGGTTAAACAGGTAGAAATTTTCCAGACAGGCCTCATCTATTTCCATTGGAATAGAAGGCAAACTTAATAGTTTAATATCTATTTTGGTTGGCTTCCAAACATTAGTCACAGACAAAAGATTGAGAGAGAGGAGGAGGGGGGGGGGGGGAGCATCAGGAACAGTTAAGAAGTGGCTAGACACTCCAAGGATGTGGCTTTAATTAACCCTTCGTGTGCTTTGAGAGCTGATTGGCACTGAAAACCCCATAGCATTGTAAACACTGTCTTAAAGTCTGTGGTATGGGGAGGGTTAAAGGGAGTAGAATGTACATGAGGGGGGAAAGGCTCAGATTAGGTTTGGTGCTGATCTGTCTGATGACTGAGCCCCTTTTCTTTTTCCCCTTTTCTGTAATACTGGGTGTGGTTTCCACTTAACAAACCCACAATGTCGCAGACACTTTCTGCAATTTCACAGTGTATGGTACTGTTGGTCATCTTTAACCCATTGAAGGCTATCTTGTAGTCACATATGTGCATTCTTGGACAGGTGTCTATGGGAATGTGTACTGTGTTAGAGCAAAATCAGGTCATCCGCAATGTGTAGTTGCTTTGTTACATGTCATACAAACATGGCCATCAAAGTTTCCTCCCTGTAAACAAGTTTATTTCTCATGTGTAGTCACTGCTAACCTTATCATCATTACTTTCTTATCAATTTTTGGTGCTTCTCTCCCATCACCCCCAACCCCCCCCCTCCATGCAATGTTGCCTCAACTATCCCCGCGTTCACATTGGTCCCCGCGACGCGGGGAAAGTCCCGAGCTGTGGGACTTTCTCCTCCAAAACCATAATGTGAACGCTCACTGGGACTTGTCCCCCCGTCCCCGCCAAGCAAGTCGGGTACGGGGACAAGATTTGGAGGGGAGAGTGACCTTGGGGGGAAATTAACAGCGTCCAGCTAATGTGCGCATGCGCTATGCCTGGCAGAGCTCGCCCCAAGCCCCAATTGCCCCCACAGCTCGGGGACAGATGAGATACCAATGTGAACGGTCAGTCGTAAAAAAGATAAGATCTCTTGTGGCTGTCCCCGCGTCGCGGGGACCAATGTGAACGCGGGGACTGCTACAGCTATATCAGGGCTGTACACTAACCCATCTTTTTCTACTGGTGCGACCTGTCTGTCGGACAAGGGTACCCAGTTTTTCCATGTATTACTGGTCCATTCCCGAAAAAGTTACTGGTCCGACAGTGAGTTTTACTTGTCAGGGACCGTCGGACTGGTGCCAGTGTGCAGTATTGGCTATCGATGGTCTTCCTACGATAATCAGTATGGTCGTTAACTGCTCACCTGTTTATAACATGCAGTGCCTTCTGAATTCTTGTGGACCTGATGAAAAGAAATGACAGATTTCACACTATACATAGCTTGAAGAAGCTACAGGTATCATGGTAACGCGTGGCTAGGGTGTGATTTTCAGAGACGACCAAATGTGCGAGGTACGAGTGATTTGATGAATTATGTTGAGTGGAGTATTCTGCAGACATGACGAGATGCAATGTTTATGATAAATAGATACGTGCATACACGTGTATTGCATGTAGGGGCCTACCTAGATTGATAGATGGGTAGATTTACAGGGAAAGAAAGAAAGATAGATAGGATAGATAGATAGATAGATAGATAGATAGATAGATAGATAGATAGATAGATAGATAGGTAGGTAGGTAGGTAGAGAGCGAGAGAGAGAGAGGGGGAGAGAGAGAGAGAGTTGGTGTGAACATTTTTTGGGGGGTGGTTGGGGAGGGTGAGAAGGTTGAAAGCAGCATAGATGACGTTCTATAGGGCACACAAATGATTGATATGATGTTTTTCAATTGGGTGGCTGTGACGTAAGCTGTCGCGCCCTTGAACGGGACATTCGATAGTGGGGTGATTCTGTGTTGGAATGCCGTTCAGCTTGTGGGGAGTTCAAGGTTGTCTCCATCAGACAATGGCTCGGGCAACAAACGTGATTCCACTGTGGTTTTCAGCAAACTTTTTGTTCGGGGAAAGCAGTTCGTTGTCGAGCACTGGGTAACTGTGAACTCCTCTTGTTCTTTTGAATCTACAATCAACCTGGAAAATGTGAAGCATGCACCTTCCTGTGTTTGACCCAGTTTGTTCGCACTTTGAAACTGAGTGAAGTGTGTGGCATTTGAAGTGTTCAAGGTCTTTAAACAGTCTTTCCTTTTGCCTGGAATACTCCATAAACCTTACATGAATACCAAATCTGTGTGTAATACAGGCAATCTATTAACACACATCCCTCACAATGTCAGTCAAATATTTTGCAGAGGAAAAAAACACATTGAAAGCTACAGCATTGCGTCACTCCAGTTTAGTATGTTAAGATGTTTCCAGCTTTATTGTTCCTTCAAAGAAAGTTGGAGGCCTGTAACTAGTCTAGCTCCCAGACGTGTTTCATCTATTCCCTGTAATCACACTGTCACTGTCATAATAAGTCACAGTCAGACTGGCAAAAGATCGAGAATTTAAAGATCACGATCGTTAAGATTTTAAGTTTTGCCAGTGTGACCACAAACTTACTACAAAACTTCCCGTGAAACTTTCACGAAACTTCCCACTCCAACTAGGGATGTTTCCCCCACCCTGCCAAACTTCGCAATCTTTGCTAGTATGACTGCTAGAAACTAAAACTTCGCGATCTTTGTCGCATGACCAGTCCACCATCTATTTTCAGGCGGTGCCTCAGAACCACACGACCATTGAGTTGTACAGGGGTTTATTGTTATAAATGTCAAAATCAGTAGCCATCAGACGGTGCGCTCCGTCTTCTTCCTTGCGCATGCACCCTGATGACCAAAACTTCTCGATCCAGAGTTCGGGAAGTTTGGCCTCCAGTGTCAATGGATGTCAAAAGATCACAAAGACTTCACAATCTTAAACTTCTCAATCTTTTGCCAGTTTGACCGCACCTATATTTGACTGGTTCATCAGTGGTGGAGGAAAGTTCACCCCAAGAAAGAATTGGCTTTTATGAATACCTGTGGGGCAAAATGAAAGTAATGTCTGGCCATTTTTTTTTCAAAGTCAGGCCAGTGCTCAGAACAATTAAGATCTTACTAACATTGGACTTTGTGAAAGTAAAAGTTCATTCAGTTGGAACCTCTGTTAAAAAACAAAACAAAACAAAAAACAAATCCAGCTGCAAGTACAGTTGATATAAAGTCCGTCGGGAATGTTGTTTGAGATATTTTCTTGAAAAAAGGGATTGGGGGTCGATCCCCATGGTCAAAGGTCATAGGTCAGTTACTGTCTAGACCCTATATTCAATAAAGAACCATGCTTTTTGGTGGTTTGAAATGTAGTGATGGCTTGTGAATTCAGGAGTATAATGTGTGTGGCAGTCATATTTCATTTGCTTCAACACATTTGGTCAACCACCCTTTATTTTTTTATTTTTTTATAATGTCAGTCTGCCAAAATGAGAATGCGTATGAAAGGTAAATTTACTGTTGTATTCTGCTGATTATAGTTTATAGTCATACATACATGTACATACAGTGTATGTAACACATCACAACAGGCATTGAAATAGTGTTTCAGTTGTTACTGTTCCTGTTTGGAATGTCAAATAATGGCTTACCGTAGTATGACTCATGATGATTTTGAAGTCAGGAGGAGAAATTTTGGGAGAGCATATTAAACTGAAGGCTCACTGACTGTCTAACTGTATTGTCCCTTGTCAATGACAGATAATGTGTTTATTATGCATTTGCCACCACACACTAATTGTTAACACAGCAGTATGCGGAAGTTTAGTTGACCTGGCATAGAGGGCGCCCTCCGGGACACGGTCAAAACCCGCCGCGCTGTCGACAGATAGCTCACGCCGAAGGTCGCGTGGAGGTGACTTATTGTGAGTGGTTACACACATGGAGGTCCCCGGCCATTCGCCAGCTAGTGTGGCAAAGAGTATTTCAGGCTGGAGTGGAGGAAAGCATGAATTAGAATGAGTCCAAACAGACGGATTACAATAATTCTGTTTGTTCTGTCGGCCCAATCTACAGCATCCCATTCTGTCAGGAAACTTCAACTTATGCCGACAACTGCCACGGAGCGCTCCGCTGAGGAGGCAGAGTGAAAGGGAGGGGGAAGGGAGGGGGGAGGGAGGGGGAAGGAGTCGTTAAAGACCCAGTGGCGTTGGATCAGCAGTCCCTGTAGCAAATTATTTCCAGCTATATCACTTTCTCTATGTATTAAAAGTACACACACAGCCGAACAATGTAATCCGGAGTCGACCGCTACCGATGAGCGTATACTGTGTAAACTATTATTTTCGCGTACAGATATTTTCGCGAATGAGGAGGTCACAGACATTTTCATGAGATGTTGTTTTCGCGAACTGACACCGACGCTATGGTAAATGCACTATTCCCCTCGCGCAAGGCGACATTTTCGCGTGTTGTTAAATTCGCGATCCAACTGTGATTCGCAAAATTCACGAAAATTAAACACACGTTGCGAAAATAACAGCTTATACAGTACTACGATGCAGATATTTGCTGATAAGCACTAATTATACATAGTTTGGAATGTACCCCTGTGAGCAGCAAATGGAGGTCTATTCAATCGAGTCCCCACACTGCTGGGATGTTTGCTGCAAAATATGAGTGGTCCGACTGAATTAATCTTCACTTGCTGTCCACTGGGGTACATTTGAGAAAAAAATGAATTAATAGCGCCCATCAACTACGTGTCACAAAATATCAGAGACTCCAACCCCAAAAACCTTCTGATCTGGAGATTCTCCCGCCTGAAACTCCTAGCAAACGGGAAACTCCAACTTGATGTGCGCGAAGCACACACGAGCGTGAAGTTCCTTGCGGCCGGGGTCCAGGGCCCGCTTGGGCCCTGGAAGCTCTAATACTTAGGGTTCTTGATGCTCTCTCATGCTATCTAAAGGCTTATTTTTCAACATACGAAGACAAAAAGTAAGAAATCATTTCAAGCGGGAGACACAGAGCCAGGGCGGGAGAAATTAAATCTCAAGCGGGAGAACGGGAGATTTTGCAAAAATGGGCTTTCGGCAGGAGATATCCCGTCGAAAGCAGGAGAGTTGGAGTCTCTGAAATATGTGCATTTGAAGCGTCCACTCATCGCTATAACTGCAGTCAAGATTCTTCGGCTGTGTGTGTTCTTTAATATACTGGTAGAGATCTGTGATAAAGCTGTAGGCCCTTACACAATTTGCTGGGAGATATCCAAGCCTGGGCTAGCCTTACCACTCCGTGGTATCACCATGCTACCTAAAGGGCCTTTATATTACAGTGAGGGTTTAGAGACTGTTGGGGGTGGGAGGTAGGGGGTTTGCTAAGGAAGGGGATTTGTGGGAGGGGCGTTGCGATTTGATGACTGTACTCTTGGAATGCTGCTCCCCTACAAGAGAGAGAGTGGGGGGGGGGGGGGGGGGTGGGGTACTTCCTCGAGTTCCATCAGCCCAAACTCTCTCCCCGAAAATGATTGACCTCTGTGCGAACCGTGGGGGTTTGCCCAGCGAGTGACAGGGGGACAAAGCCAACTTGGATCGAGAGGGCGTGTTGTCCTTCGAGCGCTGCGAACAGGGGAAGGCCTAATTTTCCACAACCTCCTCTTGAGCTCTGTCATCTAATTCATAAGGACTCTCATAGTCTCTGCATGCTGTAAACACACACATGAAAACTATGCGTATATCGGTCCATATAATGCCTACCTGAACATGCTGATGTACAGACTGTTTAGTTGGGATATTCAGCGAGTAACAAGGGGAGAATTACCACAGGATTTTTTTTTTTTTTTTGGGGGGGGGGGGCAAAAAAACCCTAAAAATATTCAACTGTATCTGTATCTGTGAAGGGGTGGGGAGGTGGGGATACATTGTTTTTAAGAGATAAAGAGTTGTGATATTGTGTGTCTGATTGTCTGCTAATAGCAGTAGCTACCTTCAATGCCATTTACTTCCGATATTAACATTGTGTAAGCAGGGGCACGCAGCATTCAGACTCCATGTTCTGTCATGTATGGAATCAAATTTTGGATACAGTGATCAAAGTGGGTGAGGCTTTTGCAAAAAGTTTTCTCATATGGGGAGTCTTGTGAAGGGGTTAGGAATTAAGAGGTGGGAAAAAATGGTTAACAGTCTGACAAACTAGAAGGTTATGTAGTTGCAACAATGAATCTGGTAATAGATTAACCTGTTGAGGACGAGCTTATTTTGCTACAACACGAATTTCCCATAGATACTTGCCCGAGTATACTCGGGACTCGTCCTCAACGGGTTAAGTTGCGGTGTATTATATCTTGGAAGAAAATTTCAATGAACATGAGTATATGGTATACCTCCCCCCCCCCCCCCAAGATTCAATGCTGATATTGATCCAGTGTTTACCATAAATTCATGATGAATCTTTTCCATGCATTCAGCTGTAAATGAAATAACAATCCAAGAATGCTTTCATGATGCTTCCAAAATGATCTACTGTACATGTCCACCTCTAAATGTTTTCCAGACATTCCCATGTTTTGCCCATGTAATTCCCTGTTTCTGGCATAATTCCTTTATAGAGAGGGAGGAACATTGCGTAAGTCTCAGCTATGTAATATGTCCTTATCTTTGCAATGTGCTGTTAAGTGAAATAATAACCATTGCATTGTCACAGAATAGGTTTAAGACAGCCCAGAGACTGGAATCTGTACAATGTACTAGTACATTATGACTTTTCAATCATACAGTGTAGTGTCTGAACTTGAAGACTAGTGATCATAATATTTAAACCCCCTTCCCTAAAATATACTGTTGACCAGTCCAAAGTGTCTTATGCTCCACCCCCAGCCACGTGTCCATTGCCAGCCAGCCAGCTAGCCAGCCAATGGGCTTGACCAATAGCTGACCATACAGTAGGCATGTCCAGTTGTCCTCACTTTGTGTCCAGTTGGGTCAAGGCCAGCAGAAATGTGGATGTAGATCGAAATGACCTACATCACTTGTGCACTCCGGTCAGTCAAATACTCGACCAAGGCTGGATTTCGTCTGGAAGGGATATCAACACAGCCTTGAAAGTTAGACCATGTGTATTGGTGATGTGTCATGTTTATTGTTTATCTATTTCTTTTTTTTAGGTTAAAAGTGATATTAGCTATGTTCATAGCGTAGCACTGTCAACTACATTGTACATCAAGGAAGTACACATAAATAAGTGATGTTCAAAGCTGGAAAGTCGAAAGTGTGGTTTATAGACTGAAAGTTTTGTGTTATCTTAAGATCTGTTACTGTAGTATCAAGACAAAAAGGAAGTAAGTGACAATATCCGGTTTTTGGTATGGTATGAACACTGCTATTGAGTCAAGTAAACAGAGATGCTAACAAACAGGTCTGACAAAACAAAACAGTCTTTTTTTTCCCCCTCGTTTTCATCCACTAGATTAGTCTGCTATTCAGGAGTCATGTATTATAATATTTGCTACATGATGCATTTTGGAATTGTGTAGAACCTTCCCAAATTCACAGATAGAAACTTACATCATGAATCTTATCTAATTTCCTTCGTTAATTATAAAGTGACTATTAAGTGCTGTAACTTTCTCTCTTTTTTTTTCTCATTATTGACTTTTTTTTTAAAGATCAGATGACATGAGTAACTATACTATCCCTTTAAGGAATCCTTGGGAAGTGTTGAGATATGGACTTTGAGGGTGATTTCATGTAGACCCACAAATTGACAAACAAGATACTCGCATGTTCAAACATGAAATGAGGATGCTCTTTCGACAATAGGCAAAACCAAACCACCGCCGTGACAGCTGTGTACATTCGTACAGAATCTCTGAGCCCAAACTAGGTCGTCAGGGTAGAAATTACAGGGTCAGTGTTTTGCCATTCAAATGTGTGATTAGGACTGCTGGGGAATGGCCAAAGTTTGTTTTCCATTCACCCCACCGGGTTTTATTGACCATCTCATATCTTGTTTTTCTATTGCCCCCTCCCCCCCCCCCCCCCCATGATGATGACATCACAATCACTAGCCGCTGTTTACTGCCCGACAGACAATTGCTCCTGATCTGTATGAAATTTGACCCCATTTAATTCTACTGGGCATCCCTTTTTTCCCTTCGTCATAGTGTAATGACAGCTAGGTTTTGTCCCCATTTGTTTTTTTCTCTCTCTTCTTTGTGTGCAAAGGCAGGCTTTAATAGGAAAAGAGAGAGAAAAAAAAAGCTGTACCAAGGGACAAATGAGGTTATCCTTATAACTTTACGTGGTATCTGAATTTGTGCTTCCTTCCATTCCATAGATTATGATACAAGGCATCAGTGACGATTAGTTGTGATCGCGATGAATGATGCGTCATCTTCTCCAGGAAGTAAGGGGGGAGGGGAGGGGTCACTAATGGACCCCCTTTCTGTAGTCCAGATCTTCATTGTCTGTTTTTGGAAGCGGTCAAGGTTTTTATTTCGGTGAGAGTGTGTTTGCTTTTGTTTTTGTTTGTTTGTTTTGCTTTTTTTTTTTGTTATTGCAAGTTATATAAGTCACCAGAGTCAGAAATTTTCGCCCCTCACACCTTGTATGTTTGGGAGGGGGTTTTAGATAGGAAATCATGCTTCAGACTGTGACGAAATTGCATCCATGTACTGTAAAACCAGGATTGTTTGCATGCATTTTAAATTCCCAAATGCTGTTAGAGCTAAGATCTGTGAAATCAAAATGCATACAAAAATCCTTGTCTACACATGAAGCATTGAATGCCAGTGGCAATTTGCAAAAAAATTTATCCTGCGAAAAAGACGGTCAGCTCCAATTTGCGAAAATTTCACGCCGCGAAAATATCTCGCTTTACACTACAGTATGCTGGATATCTTGAAGGTTGTGCTGTATTTCTTGAAGGTTGTGCTGTGTATCCCATCTCACAGTTTGACTAGCCTTTTACCAAGCCTTGTGGCTTGGGTTTTATTTTCAATACCGTGCGACTTATTTGTGATGATTGAGAACAGGATTGAACATGCACCTGAGTGGCTGAGGTGTTGAGGAGCTCTCCAGTCGGTTTGATTGAAAAATTCACCAGTCTTCATTTTTCCCTTGAGAAACTTGATTTTCAGACCAGGGCCCCGTTTCATAAAACTTGTTATCAGTGACAAGTTGGTAGTTGTTATAAGCTATTGAAATTCTTGCATCTGATCGGCTGAGAGCAAATTTGTCATAGAAATGTGGCAGTTATCACTGTTAACAAGTTTTATGAAAGGGAACCTGTTCTTCACACCTGAACTGAGTAAAAAGTTTCAGCTTGTCCTCAGTAATTAAGTTCTGTCTGTGCCCAAATATTTCAGGAAAATAAACATTAGTGAGATTTCTTTTGAGTATACAAAACAAATAGAGAGCTACTGAACACTAAATCACACAGAGTTGCCAATATGTCATACTGTATATGCCGAATATTTCGCGAGGTTTTTATTTTCGTGAATTTCGTCAGGTGCTATTCGCGACATTAAAGACACGCGAAAATATTGACTCTGATCCCGATGTGGATGTGACATACGCATGTACATTTCTCCGCTCAGTACAGATCTCCACTATCGCGAATTTAACCACTCGTAAAATCGTCAGGAATTCCCGATTCGTGAGAATTTACACTCGCGAAATATATGGCGTAAACAGTACTCTCTACACTTTACAATTCATAACCTCTTTTTTTTTTCTTTTTTTTTTTTAATGTCATCCAATTCTTTTCCTAAATTTTCATTGATCAACTTCTCTGATTTTTCCTTTTTCATGAAAGAGCAATGTGATATCAGGGTGAACTTTTCCTTTAAACTCATTACAGGTCTCCTGCAAGTTCTGCCAAATCTTTTTTTTTTTTTTTTCTTTGATGTTGTTGCTTTTGTATGGAGTGAGATCGTTGAATCACAAGAACGTGCATCAAATATCAGTGCCTGCCATGTACATCTTCGGCAATGAGAACTGAAAGTAGTATCCGTTGATTTTTCTCGTGTTTTCTTTTTCGAGTCATCGTGTTGCCCCAAGATAGAGGATTTGCCTCCTTTAAAGATAACGTGACACCCCGGTACTGTGTACACAATGCTGTGAGAAATCTATCGCAGAAGTTTTATCTCTAGGATGCAATCGACTCTTCTTGTTGTTTCTTTCAGACTTTGCGTGACAGCTTGCAAGGAATGGTTGCTAATCTAAAGAGGATATATATGTAGATATGTATATATATTTTTTTTTTTTTTTCCAGGGGGAGAATAGTTAAGGCTGAAATGAACAGGAGCCATGGAAACAAACTTATGACTAACAAAATGCTGATGAATCATCAAAAATTGCATCCTGCTTGGACCCCAAGAGTTATACCTTTGTGTGACTGTTCCCTCTCGTTTCGTTTCTTCTGGAGAAGTCCCTCATCTCGAAAGTATTCTTGGTGAGAGTTCTCTTCTACAGTGATGCTTCTACCCAAGTTCCCGCAGTGTTCGTTGCATTCATGTATAGCTTACTGTAATACCAAAAATTTTCACATGCCTGAAACTTTCATGAATATCATGAAAGTAAAATGTGCACAAAAATCTAATTCTAAATGATGCATGTTTATAAATGCAGTTTATGCAGTATACTCTTAATTTTTCATGGTCGGCAATTCACAAAAAGTTTCATGCATGTGTTCCTTTAAAATTAATTTTTTGTGAAGGTAAAATGCACTGAAAAGTTTTTGTAGATCTATAGAATGCATGTGTTTACAATGTATGTAGTATACTTGTAATTTTTCATGGTTGACAAAAGTTTCATACATCTGTTCCTTTAAAGTCACTAACAAATAGAAAATCTACGAGTAATGTTGACTGACAAAGAAGACAAGATAGATGAGTGATGTTGGGCCAAGCAGTATAGATCAGCTGACATCACTATTTTCACCCCAGACCCCTAGACATCATCATATCTCACACAATCAGTATCATTCTTTGGCAGTTTGTTATCACAGTCATGCAGTTGAGAACGAGTCCAGAGTATACTCGAGCAGGTGTCTATGGGAATGTGTGTTGTAGCAAAATCAAACCGTCCTCAAAGGGTTAATATGCAATGCCATTTCATTTTCTAGCTGACTTTGATGAGTGATTACAATGTCCTCCGTGACCAGTTGAATTTGTTTCTCCAGAGTCTCCTTCCATCTTCCTCCTCCTCTTCTTCCTCTCCCTTGTACTGATGTTTCTCCTCCTCCCCATCCTCCTTTTCCCCGTCCACTTCTTTTTTTCTCCCACACCTTTCCCTTTCTCTTTCTTTACCCTCCAAACACTCCTGTAATTTCTTTCAGCATTCACCTGTTCTTTTGCACTTTTGCATAATCTGACATGCCCCTGAATATACATAATATGATGATTGCAAGTTTTGTTCTCAGCCTCACCCCCCCTCCTACCATACTGTATGTACCTCCTATTTATTTCCTTTGCCCCTTCATCTTCCCCTCTTGCAGTCTTCTCTCTAAAGGCGCTCCCCCTTTACATCAGTGAGTGTTGGGTTTGTCCCTGTTCTGCTCTTTGGAATGATTGAGATATAATTTCCCTTTGAAGTAGTTGAGATGTTCCCTCTTCCTTCTAGATCTTCTCCTCCCGCATCTTATGTGGGTTGCAACCTAACCCCTTCCTCCGCCATCTCACCGTCCTCTCGAAACCGATCCTTGACGGTTGACACGATGCCACAACCGCTTCTCACCGATTTGACAGGTGACTTTGAAGGGATTCACTCTTGCGAAAGAACTTGACCATTGTGTGTCTGAAATGTGTTCCTTGGCGCACTTGAGGAATGATGGCGTGTTCACACTGTGTGAAATGTGTCTCCGTTCTGGCCTCTAGATGACAGATGACATGCTGTAGAGAAGGAGTGCTATAGACTCCATCTTTCTGCCAATGAAAACACGCAACTCTTGATACGCCTGACCTGCAAGAGGACAAATCTACATGCGTACCCCACAGCATAGGCCTAAGTGAATACAAGGTTGAGCCGTATGCTCCACCTTGTTACATGTGGTTCAGAGGTCAAATCATACAAGCATGGAAATCATGGGTCTAGGGCAATTACCCCCTGGGCAATTACCCCTGGATCCTTCCCCTTCCCCTGGCCCTAATCCTAATCCTAATCCAGGACCTACTCCTAACCCTAACCCAAACTCTAACCCTAACCCTAATCCTAACACTAATCTTTACTCTATTAAACCTTACCACTAACCAGTATTTAGCTGGGGGGGGGGGGGGGGGTACCGGTAATTGCCCGGATATAGGGAAATCATTACATGCAGATGCAGCACATCTAGATTGGTAAACTTTTTTTTGTCTGGATTGACCGCAGTTGGTTACAAATTTGGCAAAACATGTTTGTGAGAAACTTGTTTTCAAAAGGGAAAAGTAATTCGACTTTGCTTTCAGACTTGCGAAAAAGGCTGAAGTTAATAGTATGAATCATGTTCCTGAACTCATCAGCGAACAAGCTCTCTGCCAATCTGAAAAGGCTGTCTTATGTGCTGAGCACATTTACACTCCCATGCCTGTTAATCACTCCCCATTCCCACCATCTATCAGATCAAATGTATTCAAAACAAACCCTCCGATCAGGAGTGTCAAGCTTGTCACAAGATGAGAAGTTTGATAGGCCCCCCGCGTGATCTCATCATTACGCAACCCAAAAGAGCTGATACCTTCCAGTGACTGCCGGTGACTCACAAACAACAGCATGTTATCATCCCCACATTCTGTGCATGTTCAGTGCCTTGTCCGTTGTAAAGGGCAGAAACGTGGAAACTAATATCATCACCATTGTGCCATGATGCGAATGAAAAGTGATGTGTTTGAATTCATACATGTACATATATAGGCCTATCCAGTATATATACAATGTCTGTTTCCCAAGTATATTCGGGCAGATGTCAATCAGAAATGCATGTTAAAGCAAAACCAGCTTGTTGTCAGTGGGTTAAAGGGATGGTGCAGTTTCGGTTGAGATTTGGCTTCAGGTTATTAATGTTTTTTTATGATGAGTTTTTTAGACAATGAGAAACCTCTTATGAAATATGAAAGAACATTTACTATTCTCAGAAGAATTCAAAGTTCATTTGATGAAAATTGGTTTTGAAAAGGGCTGAGATATCAAAAACAAAGCAGTTAAATAGCAGGTTCAGCAGCAGGTAATAAAAGGTGGGACCCATCTTTTATTATGATTGCTTTGATTTGCTATGTTTTTGGATATCTCAGCCATTTCAAAGCCGATTTTCATCAAATAATCTTTGAATTCCTCCTAGAATTGTATGCTCTGTAACATTTCATAAAGTGGTTTATAAGTATATCTCGCAAAAAGTTAAAAGCTGAATCCTCATCTCAACCAATACTATACCAACCCTCGTTCTGGTTTCTCAGTAGAAGATATATTTGATCTATGGAGTCCTTGGAGAATTTGCTGCAGTTTTCTTAAATCTCTTCATCAGCAAATGACTGAGTTTTTTCCTTTTATAGTTGTTGCTTCAGTTTTCCAAGTTTTTTTTTTTAATTTTCACTCAGTCATAAAGAACATTGTGACAACATGGAACTTTAATGTTCTACATGTATTGTCAATTGAATGAATAGTGTATAAATCTCTTGAAGTGTCCACAAATTACACAAATAATTTGATATGCCGAACATAAGGGCTGAAAAGAACAAAAGTATTTTTCCTGTACCTTCTGAAACAGTATCTAGTGAAATATGAAAATTAAGATACAGCATCAAACTACGAAGACACATTTCTTGGGACTAGATGGGTTAATTTCCAGCACATTCACGCTGAGGTGGCATTTGGTGTTTATCCCTCTCAAGCTCACTACACGTATATCTGGCTGTCATTGACATTGCTTGCAAACTGGAGGCTGATTGGAAACAATGGAGTTGAGCGCAATCATGCAATGTACAAATTCAAGGACTTACGCAATCTGTGATCGAAAAAAAAAAAAAAATCCCTGAATGTTCTGTAGTTTCTACTCGATGCTACAGACAACTCACCTTCGGGAAATAACATCCAATCTATTGCACAGACATCACAGCATAAACAACTCATCATACATTGCCCATCAAGCACAGTGGGACTCTCCATTCTGCAGTTGGATTTCACCCGCCCATCGCTCATCAGGGCCTTGACAATGATTTGCAGAAGAAGGCCATTACACTTACATCCAGCCAGGAGGACGTGACGTGCATATGGATAATGAAAAAGAAAAACAACATGTTCATAATTCTGAAACTGCAACATGTATGTGTCACCTTCACATACATGTACTTGCAACCATAAAACGAATGCAGCAAAATGACATGCTGCACTGGATGGCTCAATCAATACCTTTTCTATGCTATAGGAATTTCAAGGCTTGACTTGAGTTGTCAAATATATGTGTGTTATTCTTTTTTAACCCATTGAGGATGGTTTGATTTTGATACAACACATATTTTCCATAGACGCTTGCCCGAGTATACTCGGGACTCGTCCTCAATGTGTTAAATGCAGTGGCGGATCCAGGTGGGGTTGAATCGGGTGCGTGCCTCCCCTTTATTTTTTGTCAAAACAAGAGAAATAAAAAGGAAAAAAATAGGGGGTAGGGTGCGGGCACCCCCTCCCCTTTAATTTTTGTAAAGGTGCCCCCTCTTCACGGAATTCCTGGGTCCGCCCCTGAAATGTTATCACTCTTTCTTAGATGTCAAATCATCATCAGTAGCACAGTAAGAGCAGAACATGACAAATGTGCAGCCAGTTTTGTTGCAGTGTACAGTTTAGTCAAGAAGGCAATTTTCAAATTCTATATCTCGTGTAATATTTCTTTTTTGGGGGTAGGGGCATCCACCCCTCCTCCCTTATTGTTATAATCATCAAAATGTTCTTTAATCACCTCTGATTGGAATCCTTTTTTGCTCTTTTTTTTTAAAGGATATCACCAGTTTCCTCGCAAAGCGTATCTTTTTTTTTTTAAATAGAAAAGTGCACTCTATATGAGGAAGATTTGTGAAGCTATTTTCAGCATATCAATCACTGCTTTATGCCAGTTCTTTCTCTGTCTTTTTACTCCTGCCTTGTCAAATGTCGCCTTTCGTCATGGTATTATGCATATCGCCATAGAAACATGAGAATATGTAATAATCTTACGTGTTGGGGGAGGGGGGGAGGAGGAGGCCTCACAGTGACTGACAAATATTTCGAGTCAGTGAGGTGGAGCACTCGTCTGCCGGGAGAGAGACATTTTGGGCGATATGATCTCAATTTTCGGCCTCTCGGCGGCGGCGGCGGGGGGGAACGATGACTAAAGCTCTCGTCAAACCGCTCCTTGCCACGAGTCCGTGTCAACCGTCTTCGAGATTAGCGCTTAAAAAAAAGATGAGAAAGGGGGTCATTGCCATGATTGTCATCTGTGTGTAAGGCTCTTGAGATCTCCTGTGAATAAAACCAAAAAGGAAGGTATAAATTAGGGGCATATGAATATAGATATATATATTATACTTTTTTTTTGTCCCTCGTATGTGTGGGGAAGGCCTCTCCTATTATAAACGAACCTTGAATCATGACTTGAATTGCCGGCTCCTCCGCCCATCCTAGAGTGAAAATAATTTTCACGTGTCGGCCAAGAGGCGGGATTTAAGGGGGAAATAGGGAGGGGGTAATTTGCTAAGAATAGTCATTTGATTAGATTACTTATCTTTTTTCTTTCTTTTTTCTTTTGCTCTTGATGATCATGGACTGAAATATCAAAATGTATCAGCAGTCATTGTGTATATATAATGTGGATAATTCTGCCCTCATTGATTAAATCCTCCTGCAAATTGACCTAGATTGCTGAGCCTACACCACAGGAATAGACATTTGGATGTGAGAGTGGATATAAACTCAGCATGAATCACAAAATACATTGTACCTAGACAGGAAATCAGAACCAAAGCTGAAATTGTGTGGATACAGAATTTCTTATCTGATTTGTTTTTGTTTTGTTTTGTTTTGTTTTTCAAATACAATGCACCCATAGGGATGATCTGACTAACTAGTTCCTGATTATTTTGTGTAATGATATATTTATTCTGGGAGAATGAAGCCAATCTTTGTTTATGTCTTCAATGAAATGGTATACAAAAGTACAATAACAAACACATGGCAAATGTCTGTCAGTTTTAATTCATCTGCTGAACAATCTACACTGTCAAAATTATACTTTACTTCATTCTGCTCAAACCCCTTCCCCTTTTGCATTCTCATAAAAGACACCATATATATCAGCATTCATGCACCATGTAGGACCTATTCATACACCATGCATTTATCAGCTTTCCTATGTTTGAAACGTGTTTCAATACCCACTATCAAAACGCATTTGCAAACGCCTCTAGGATCGCGTTTCTTGAGTTGTTTCGTTTATCAACTCTGTCGTGAGTCGATTAGGAGGCCTTGTCACTGCGCAGTGGCATTGTGCAGCTTTACCCGGTAGAGGAGATGTGTAGTTGGCGTGGGCAGGTCTGAGCTGTAAACGTGTTTCAAAATAACTTTGCGTTTATCAACTCTACAGAAATGCGTTTCTGGCTCAAACACATATGAGATCGCACATTCGTTTTTTGTCGTCTCAGAAACGTGTTTCTAAACTCCATAATCAAAACAGGTTTGCATTTATCGACTGCCTAAAACTCCCTGAAAGTAGTTTGGAAACCTTCATTCTGCACCAGAAGTGAGTTGATAAAACACACCTCTGTGTATACCTTAAAGGGAAACACCAGCCATGGGAGATACCATCATTATTGTGGGACTGTGATGACATGCTCCATTGTCACGAAAAGTAGGAACCAATGAAATATCACACAAAGTGCTCTAAATGTTAGTAGTGAAATGCGCAGAATTGGCAGGGAAGATTTGTCATCAAAATTGACAAAATTTAAACAAAAAGTTGTGACTTTGTGATAACAATGTGACACTCAGTTACTCTGTCATATGATTAAGGTTTTCTGTGACAATTGAACAAAGAGTTCTTCTAGGCACATGGCTGTAACTCTATGAGCTGAAGAGGCCATTTTCATTGACATAAAAAAGAAAAAGAAAAGATAACTGTGAAATTCTCAAAGAGTTGCAAATTTGGTTAAAGTTTTTGAGCAACTGCCTGAAGAGAGCAACCGAATCATCTCTAGGCAAATTATTCATATAGCAGAGTGATTTGAAAAAACAAACATACAAAACAAAACAAAATTTGGCAACATGATATGTATCAAGAAGCCATGTCACAGAAGGCTCGTCATGAGTTCTGTCAATGAACTGTCCCAGAACATCTAGGATAACTATCCGTGGCCACATGTAGAATAGGAGTGGTAATTTTTGTCCC
The DNA here is from genome assembly GCF_040938485.1 of Diadema antillarum. Taxonomy (NCBI): domain Eukaryota; kingdom Metazoa; phylum Echinodermata; class Echinoidea; order Diadematoida; family Diadematidae; genus Diadema; species Diadema antillarum. The sequence continues at coordinate 951,493 of NW_027270932.1, forward strand.
CGCCGAACGAGTTCGAGAAGGGGACTATGAAACGGGCTCCGTACGTGTGTGTGTCTGTGTGTCCGTCCGTCTGTCCGTCTGTCTGTCCGTCCGTCTGTGCGTCTGTGTGTGATCAAAATGTTCAATTTGCTACTTCTCTGTCATTTATGAGCCAATTTTGATTCTGTTTGCTTTATATGATAGCACTACAAGAGAGCTTTGAAACTTCTACACAGAATTTCAGTTGTGACCTTTGACCTTGACCTTTGACCTATATTGTACATTTTGCTTCAAAATGCTACTCCTTCGCCATTTCTAACCCGATTTTGATTCTGTTTGCTTTATATGATAGCACTACATGGGAGCTTTGAAACTTCTACACAGAATTTCAGTTGTGACCTTTGACCTTGACCTTTGACCTATATTGTACATTTTGCTTCAAAATGCTACTCCTTCGCCATTTCTAACCCGATTTTGATTCCGTTTGCTTTATGTGATGGCACTAGGTGAGGGCTTCAAAACTTCCACACAGAATTTAGACCTTTGACTTCTTTGACCTTTGACCTTGATTTTTGACCTATATTGTACATTGGCTACAAAATGCTACTCCTTCGCCATTTCTAACCCGATTTCAATTCCGTTTGCTTTATGTGATGGCACTAGGTGAGGACTTCAAAACTTCTACACAGAATTTTGACCTTTGACTTCTTTTACCTTTGACCTTGATTTTTGACCTATATTGTACATTGGCTACAAAATGCTACTCCTTCGCCATTTCTAACCCGATTTCGATTCCATTTGCTTTATGTGATGGCACTAGGTGAGGGCTTCAAAACTTCTACACAGAATTTTTACCTTTGACTTCTTTGACCTTTGACCTTGATTTTTTACCTATATTGTACATTTTGCTACTAAATGCTACTTCCGGCGGGGACATATATTACGCACCGCGTAATTTCTACATTTCCTTGTTTCTTTTCTTTTTCAACTAGCTGGCTAGCAAAATACATGGCGTATACAGCAGTTGTCATCATAGAATTTTGCTCAAAATGTCCCATATTTGTTATGTTGTGTTTCCCTCCTCGCCACTCAAAATATCTTTCTGTTTTGGGGTGAATTTCATATTTCAGTCGATAATGATTGAGGTTGATAGTGATTAGATTTTAAAAGTTAATGATGATTACATAAGATGTGGTTCTCCAATTCCCTTTATTGACCTGGATGTTCTATTTCCTCCTTTGTACATTGCAGCACTTGCCAAACAAAAATCTCCTTGTAGAGCGGCTGAACTTTCATCAAATCAGTGAGGAGAAAGTTTGTCTGCCTCATTAGTCGTTTGATACCTCCCCTGTTTTGTTTTGTTGGCCCCTAATTGAGCATTCCTTGGAAAGGCACAACCTGCTTGCTTTATTGAATTTCCCAAAAGATTCTTGTCCTTCGAGTCAACATTGTCAGAGCCGAGGAGCTCACGGACAACTACCGCTGAGTCAGAATGACAGTCAGACTTTGTCAAGATTTTAGCCTCTCTTTCTCGATTTTGTTTTTCGCTTTTGTCGTTTCCACTTCAGCCCCAACTCCCTGTCTTTTGTGCTCTGCCGCAGAGGAAGGTATGAATTATACTTGGGCTGTTTCCATGAGGCGTGCACAGCAGACCGCGCGGCCTTGGCTGCGGATTCCCCCTATTAGAGCTGTTTCATTCACCTCTGACGAGAGGTGAATTTGCCGAAGAAGAACAAAACGGGGAGAAAAATGCAATACTGTCCCCCGTTCATGTTTCTGCTGTGTACTATCTTCTCCTAGGTGAATCGTTTGGTTTCCTTTAACCCATTGAGGATGAATCCCGAATATACTTGGGCAGGTGTGTATGGAAATTGCATGTTGTAGCAAAATCAGCCGTCTTCAACGGGTTAATCATATCTTGTTATTGTTCCTATATCACCGGATGAGTCACAAAATGTCCCAGACATGCATTTTTTTTTTAACCTTGATGGGAGAAAGGGAAGAACAAATATCACTGCTAGTTTTGAGAAGGATCCGCTGTGAAAAAAAAGAAGAAGGAAAAGATAAAGTGTGATTTGATGCAATCATAACATAAGAGTGGTGGGACAGTATCACCGAAACCTGAATTGTGATCACTAATGCATACACATGCAGAAGATTGAGCATTAGATTCTTGTAGAAGTGGACATTTTTACAATGTGGAAATTTTTGTGCATTCCATGCGACCAGAAACTAGCACAAAGATAAAAGCATGCAAATATGTTTGCTAGCCGTATGTTTACAGTAATTCATGTCTTGATTCTGCAGAAATTAAAAATATGCGAAATTCATTTTACCTGGCCAAGCACGAAAAATTACTCTCATGAAAATATCCACCTTTACAGTAGAAGTTATTGAATGAAATGTCTCACATCTTTATTGCCAGATGGACCATCTTTTCTTCTCCCCCGCCCCCCCACATGACAAAGACATGCTAATGATCTCTTTCCAGTTTTCACCAAGGAATATGAAAGCATTCAGAACTCTGCTCAAGGTATTAAAACAGGGGTGTGGACATGTTCCTCTATGTCACTGCAACACAGAATGACATGTACTGTCAAAGTAGCAACTTGCATAGGATTAATTTTTTGTGCCACGCCAAGTTCAGTTTATAATTGTAAGTGTTCACCAACCCCATAGATGAGAGTGCAGTGTATTTCCAGGTATATTTTTAAATACATCTCAAAATATTCAAGGTGTGCGTATTTTTAAACTAGTTCAGAATAGCACAATTATTATTATTTTTTAAATTATTTTTTAAAATAATTTCCACACCTTCGTGCAAACCAATTTGGGAACTTGTTGATGTGATGCCAAGATATAATTTGTTAGATTTTTTTTTTTTTTTTGAGTGGAGATTCTTTTATGAACCATTAAAACACATGTCATGCAGGGCAATTATTGTCAGAGTCCCCCCCCCCCCCCCCCCCCCAAAAAAAAAAAAAAAAAAAAAAAAATCAAGCAAGTTAAATTTTTGCATTGCACTGCATACTACAAGAGTTGAATCAATGGATTTCACAGTGCAATGCAACTGTCATTTTCTTTTAAATTGTTGATTTTGTTTTGTGTGTGATGACAGCTATAGTTCATATTCTTCCTCTCCATACGGAGACTCAACAGAGTTCATACATTGTAAGTATTGCTAATGAATAAAACATCCATGAGTTTTGTGAGTAGGCCCTTTGAGATTGGTCAGAAGATCACATGTTTCAACATGTTTGGAAGCTTGTTTGGTGCTGCTTAGCCCGTTTTTGTGCATTTAGAATAAGAGTAATATGTTTCTCAAACTGTATTTGGGCAGTTGTGGTCTGGAGGTATATTATCCCATAGAATTTTAAGACAATTCTGGATGACAGTCAGTGCAGTGTGACCTCTGAGAATGTGTCTAGGGAGTGTGAGCCGAGATTGACCTTGTATTCACTTCCTGCCAGCAAATCACACACTCACACTCTTCGGATACAAGTGTATGCGTATGATTTGTGCACATTTGTTTGTACTCTTGCATGTAAGCATACATGTATGTTTTATGGCTTGATGTTTGATCGATACAGGTACTTGTAGATCAAGACTTTGCAACGCAATGATTTAATTGAATGCTTTTGTGCTTTGCAGGTAGTGAGACTTGCCTGAGCAGTCCATATAATACTGAACATGATCAAGAAAGCTTGTCTTGAACCAGAAATTGCTTGAAAGGGAGATGTTTTATGCACTCTATCAACATTTTTTTTGTAATATTACCCATGAAAAATATACACCTGCTAACTTGATGTTTGGATGTTGCAGTTATTTCTTTTTTACTGCACCTGCTGCAGTTCCGGAAATGGTCTTGTTCCCCCCCCTCCCCCCATACCTTATCAACATCTTTCCTTGAAGATAAGTCTGCTCTGTATCAAAATGTATGATTCTACTGGAGTTTCTCAAAAGCCTTCACAAGTATCATAATGAGACTGATTTTCATATTCATTGATTTGATTTCCTCTCTCCATCCGTTGGATTTTTGTTCGTTTGTCTTTTTTTCATGTCCTCATCCCAAGGATGTGAGGGGGTAGTACTATCTTGGGCGTGATGGCAGGTAGATTACCTATTCTCCTCGGAAGGTCATAGTCCTTCTTCACTGGACGTTGCATGCACAGGTTTGGCCTTGCTCTGAAATAAGCCTATCAAAGCTTGAGATGCTGGTACGTGCTTTAGAAGTAGATCACAACAAGCTACATGCATGTATAGTGATATCTTGACTACACAAGCATAAATTCATACTCGTAGTTGTGTGTGTATAGGTACCTATGCTTATTAACCTGTTGAGGACGGTTTGATTTTGCCACAACACACATTTCCCACAGACATTTGCTCAAGTATACTCAGGACTCATCCTCAACGGGTTAAAGGCACAAAAGGAAATTAGAAATGAAGATTTTGAATGCAAAAATTATTATATTCTTTATCAACTAAATATATGTGAGATTGAAGCTAATGAAAAGCAAAGAAAATCATTAATGTGTGCGACAATTTTGATGATATCTTCAAAAACATTTCTTGTTATATAATAGGTGCAGTATCATTGAAAAGATTTAATTTTTCTCCAATTGATGATGACTTTACTAAAAAAAAAATGAAACTAGTGTTTTTCTGTTCTTGCATTCAAACTCTCCCAATATTCCTGCCAAATTTGGTAAAATATATCTTCCCAAAGAGACTATGCCCTAATGGAGAGATTACGTAACATGAAAGCAATTAACTTGGAAGCGACAGTTTTGTCAAGAAAAATAAATTTGAGCGTAATTAGAGATGAAACAGTGTATTACCACAAGGATGGCGTTTGGTCAGTGGACATGGTAAATCCCACTTCACTGTGTCAAAGTCAAATTGCTGGTAGAAAACTCATATAGTCATTTATTTATCTGTTATTGATAGAGCTTTTGCTCATAGATCACTATTGAAAACATTATTTCTTAAAAATTCTATCACATATCATGTACCAGATATAGAGTGATTAATGAAACAAATGCAGATGAACAGTTACAGAAGTTTCATCAAAAATGTATTTGCACAGTTTCCTTTTAAATAAACCTTTACTCATGGTAGATTTGCAGTATTTTTACTGAAGGAAAAAAACAGCGACAAACAAACACACAAAATGTATTACTCATTTTCTTGTAGTGAAATATTATGCAAGTGGTGCTGGACCAAAGACTATGAGCTGCCAAACCAAAAGACAGAATGATAAATTCATTTCTTTGAAAAGTTCTATGATGTGTACTGGAATGCGATATAGAATCTAGTGTGATATCTGTGGAATCTTATCCAAGGAATGTGTTTTTAATCATATGATTGTTAGCATTGAAATTTGAATCTGAATCTGAATCTAACATTGTACACAGCTGTTGCATAGTAGAACAACCTACGGTAGGTATTTGTTTATTTTCTTTACTCTATAATTATTTTTTTCTTCTGCAGTTCAGGATGAGAAAGAGTAAGGCATGAATTACACATTTACAAAAAAAAGTATGTCAAGGAGTGAGGTCCAAGGCTATTATAGTAGAGAATTGAAGTTGTGACCGAGACCTTGCCAGCAATTATACGTCACACACATGCACTGCAGGTCTCTGTTGAGCCATGACGTTGGGTGATCCGCTTTTATCTGGCACGGTCAAGGCGTTGGGCGTGTCCTTCGTTTGAGTGGATGTCGTAAATTGTTGAATGTTGTGGTCATCCTAAACTGCCCGGCTCCTTGCTCCAGCAATATTACCGGTCAAGGGGAAGGGCGATTCTCGAGGTCACTCTGTGTCCGGTTGAGTATGTGTGTGTGTCTGTTTGTGTGTGAGAGTGTGTGCATGTGTTTTTGCTTGTAGGAGTGTGTGTGTGTGTGTGTGTGTGTGTGTGTGTGTGTGTGTGTGTGGGTAAAAGTTTGTTGTCTTCTGTATTATAGAGTACCAATGTAATGATATCACAGTCTTTCATCGTGGCTGGAGTTTGGGTTGAACTCGAGTGCACACATAAACATATGGGCTAGGTGAGGTTGCTTAGAACCAGTTTCCATGGCGATGAATGTCTCTGACATCACACTTTGGTATACACTGTATTTGACGTCATATGTGCTGTTTGTTTATGTGTTCACGTATGCGTGACATGTTCCTGTGAATATGTATTTTGTATGCATGAGTACATTAAAGTTTCATGTGTGTCTGTGTTTTCTGTCTGTGTTTATGGTTGCGTGTCTGTCTGTATTTTTGTGTGTATGTACATGTATCATTAGCGGTGTGTGTATGTGTGTGTCTGTGTGTGTTGTGATTTTGTATTTGTGTGTGTGTGTGTGTGCCTTCGTGTGTATCCACCCACGAAACTGATCAAGTAAAACTTCAAGCACGTGTATTGCCCCATGTGCTGAAGACTGGCCCGAGCAGTCCTAATACGGACGGATGCACTGTTACGTTGGCCAGTTGAACTCCAAAGATCCCTGACACACTTTATGACATATATCATGGTCAAGGCATTGAGTAATGTCCAGGGGAATTAGTGGGCCCTCTGCCAAGATTGGTCATCAATATATCATGTTAGTTATCAGCCTTCATTATACTACAGAATGCTGTCACCCAATGAAAAAGCCGTTTACCAAGTAGTCTTTTTCATAGACCCCTTAACACATTTGCTGGAGTATAATATACAATTGGGTATAACTGTAAACCAGAATTTTTTGCCAGTTGTGACTATAAAGAGAAGGATACATATAATCTAGCAATGGCAGAAACAGTGTTTGTTTGTTTTTTTGCAATAAAATGTACCTGTTACTCTCTTACCTTCCTCGCACCCACAAAAAAATGCCATATTACTGTTTTGTTTTTGTTTGTCCTTTTTTTTTTTTGATAGATGTTGGCAGTAAGATTTAGGGAAACTTCAAGAAACTGTACATCAGCACTTAATTTTCTTATTTCATCAATTGACATCTCAGATCATAGAAGAAGAAGGTTTCCCAATTAGACCCAGATTTTGAAAATACTTATTTGCCATCAATGTTTTTCATGCCTTTAAAAAAAAGAAGAAGAAGAATCTCAAATATATTGTCTTGTCCGATTGCACATAGCAGATCTGTTGTAGCATGCACAGTGCAAAGTCTGAATTAAAATTTCTGTGCGATTTTGTGTGATTGTGACTTTTTACATAATGTAATCATGAATGCTTTGAGAACAGTCATAATGATTACTGTATAATGCACTTCATACTCTGTTCTAAGTGTGCACAAGATAAACATTATGATTATCTGTAGTTATCTTCAGGAAAGGGTTTTTATTGTGACATTACTTCACTTCTTGACGGCTCAGGTGAGATATAACAAACCAAAACACAACTCAGAATTAAAAACAATTGGCTTCTTTTGATGCACTGCACCTCGCCATTGAAGCCGTTCGGTGATTGTCACGCAACGGTCGCCATAAATTATTGCCGCTGTCTTGTAATGAATAATTAGCCGATGGATGGAATGCTCCGTCTGGGAAACTAGGACGGGTTGCGTACTTTGGTCTCACATTCGTTCATTCATTCCTAAAGATGGCTGGCTGGCTGGCTGGGCTTTGGCACTAGTCTAGTTTCAATGCTCGTGGAATTTGTTGCTACAATGGAGTGATTTCAAACTTGTGTTCATACAGGAGGACCAGATGTAATTTTTTACTATGCAGCTCCTCTGACCCCCTCTCCCTTCCTCCCCCTTCCCCCTCCCCCCCCCCCCCCCCCCCCCCCCCCCCACAAAGCACGCTGGTATGTAGACCGAAACAAGAAACGACAGCTCACTGAAACAAGACGCGGGTTGGAGTAGAGTGACTCAGATGAGAGTCAATTCAAATTTCAGTGTGAAACCGGCAATGTAATTTGACTCGATGCTCTAGAGGAGCCCAATGTGAGTCTGTGCAAGCGTGGTTCCTGTATTAAAAAGCTAAGGGTTCATCCTGCATGTGAGTTGTGGTACACGGAATAGCACAAGTATCCTCCCCATTTCATGATCATTCATCGTGATTATGATAGTAATACGGAAAAGACAAATTAGAAGTTGGTTCATAGTGATACGATATAAACTAAAGGTACATTATATGTTGCACTAGCACAGTTGACTATATAATTTTCTTTCATACTGTCATAATGTTAAAGGACAAGTTCACCTTCATAGACATGTGGGTTGAGTGAATGCAGCAATATTAGTAGCACACATCAATGAGAGTTTGAGGAAAATCGGACAATCCGTTCAAAGGTTATGAATTTTTGAAGTATCTGCTCAGTCACGGCTGGATGAGAAGACTACTATAGCTTGTGATGTCATATGAGTACAACTATACAAAGAAAGTATAAAGAAAATTCAAGATATTCTCACTTTTCTCACATAATAGACTAACACTTGACTTCTCTCTTTCAGAAGTCAGGGGGAATAATATTACCCCTAACATAAGTCAGTAACAAGTCGAAGAAATGTACACTTCATTCAAAAAGTCAACTTTTGTGAAATTCTCTTTTTATTTTCCTTATATCGTTGTACGCATGTGACATCATACACTGTAGTAGTCTTCTCCTCCAGCAGTGATTGCACAGATATCTTAAAAATTCATAACTTTTGAACGGATTATCAGATTTTCACCAAACTTTCACTGATGTGTTCTACTAACATTGTTGCCTTCACTCAATCCACATGTATATGAAGGTGAACTTGTCCTTTAAGGGTTTCAGGAGTTCTTTGAAAAGAAGGGAACAAACCAGATATGCAGGAAGGGATGTCCGCTACATCATGGCTTCCATTCCTGCACCGAATCATGAATTCGTACATCCTTTTTTTTTCCGATTTGACTTTTATGAACAAGAGTAAAGTCACGTAAACAAAATTGTAGAGATTTGGACCAAAACAAACAGTTTAAGTTATGGAAATTAAAAGTTTTACTTAATCGTTCCACGAAAAAGATATTGAGGCACAACAGCATATCAAACTCATTGAAGAATAGTCCCGAGTATATATGTGGGCCCAAGTATACTCAGGCAGGTGTCTATGGGAAATGACAGTGATATAGCAAAAGCAGCTCATCCTAATAAATGGGTTACTGTAAAACGTGATATATTTGCGGCACAAAATTTTCGTGAATTGGAGCCGACGGCCTTTTTCGTGGCATGCAATTTTGCGAATTGTCACCGGCGTTCAATGCATATATAGTGTAGACAAGAAATTTCGCGTCCTTTTTAATTTCACAAATCTTGGCACTCGCGAAATTCGCGAAATTAAAGTGCATGTGGACATTTCTCGTTTTACAGGCTCAACGAGTGATTATGCAAAGAAGCTGAGGTGATGGTTCATCACTGCATAACTCTCGAGTGAAAAAACCCAAACAAGTATAGGTGGAAGGCCTATTCTATGACATACTGCATCAGTCAGTCATTCCATCAAATCATGGTAACTTTTCGATAAATTTTGCCGCATATTGTCATTGATTTGTTCCATTAAAATGCTACCATGTTACGAGCATTCTTCCTGGTTATGTGTGGGTAAAAGAGGCTGGTTTAAAAGGCCTATTCTGCACCATGCTGCATTAAAGACACAATTCACCATTTGCAGATGAAACAAAAATGCAGCATTAGTGCTTCAAAATAGTTCTAAAAGGTGAGTTAGGGATAGAAACAACCAATGTAAAAATTTGAATCAGTATAGTCAATGTCAAATATTGTTAAGTATACAAAATGTAAACAATAGTTATAATAAAAGCGTTTCAAGAATAAACTGTCTACAGTTATGGTTTAATGAGAAAAATTGTGATTTCTCTTTATATTTTCGGTTTTATTGCAAGATTTTATATTGTAGGATGTTTTGCGATACAGCTGACCTACACACATGCATTAAATGTGATAACTCGAACATTTTTAAAATCACTGCTGCCAGTGGTAAATTGTGCCTTTAATCAGTAATTCCTGGAAATGATTTCAAATTTTCAATAAAGTTGGCAGAAAACTGTCATTACTTTTGTTTTTCTTAAAACACTGCCATTTTACAAAAGCATAGATCCCTTGGCTCATGGGTACATACAAGCATCCTCATGCTTTGGAGTGTCTACGAGCTGAAAACATCTGCCAAAGTGGGTTTGCACAAGAGGGCTGGTTTGAGCAGGATATCCGTACTCCTCTGGATGTCCTGGACATGACCTCAATCCAAGTGGGTCATCCCTCCGTGGTGGCCATCCGGCCGGTCAGCCCTTTGCCCGTCATAAATATTTATTAGCTGGTAGAAAGAGAGAGGCTGGCTCCAAGTCTCAATAACAATTATGCGACCATTTGGCTCTAGTTCACAGCGGTCAAGGCAGCCTGATACTTGGACGGTTTCACCCCTACAAAAGAAACTGTTTGTATAATAAACACGTCGAGAAACCTTAAACACTTCACCCTTTGATTATTGAGTCATTTTCTTAATTCTGGAAGTGAGCTTTCGACACGCTTCTCCCCCCTCGTCTGCCTGAAATCATTTAGCTAATAGTGTTGCGGGAGGTATTTATTTTCCAAGAAGAGTTTTGCTCAAATCCGAGTGCCCATTTGCAGATTGATTTTTTTTTTTTGGTAACATGATCAAGGAGAAAGAGCATAGCTTCATGTTGTATATACAATACACATACAAGTGTATGTCATCATGTGTGTAAACACCATACAGCTGGATTCTCTTGTACATAAAGCATCAAACACTTGCTGTAAAAATGCGATCTTTCTCGCATTTTGCACGACATGAATCTAGCACGAAAATAAAAGCATGCAGATTTTTTTTTTTTTTTGCGTGCCATATGTAATACTATACAGTATTTTAATTCTGCAGCATTAAAAACACACAAATTCATCTTGCCCAACCTAGAGTGAAAATTTACCTGCAAAAAAATATCAATGTTTAGTGTAAGGAATGTGTAATGTATAATTGATGGGTCTTGATGGAGTTTGTGACACAGCTGTGTAATGGAAAGTCATTTTTGTAGTTGCCTCGTAGGCAAAGAGACACAGTCTAGTGTCTGACCATTCTAACTCTAAACAGATCCAAAAATGGTTTTCAGAAATGTGATTCCAACTGACTTCATTTGCAAGTGTGAAAACCATCCCAGAGATGCATGTGTTGCAAAAAGCCTTCCTTTAATTATTCCCTTTTATTGGTCAGCATTGAAAGCATGGCTGTGTGAATGTGGTTGATTACAAAATGAACATTCACCCTTCTTCCCCCAAGTCAGAAGGGCAGACATTGGACAATCCAAGGTGTTTGTGGAAAGCAGTTGGCATCAGCTAAGAACCAGAAGGGCATAAGTGTCATTGTGTGACTTTTAGGATTAATTACGCTCAAGAGACTTTGCTCAAAAATGTGCATGTGCATGCATTATGGACCCTTTACCCCTGCAACATTTTAGACATGCCACTGTAACTGTGTGAGCATGAGTATGGGTTTATGTGTGTGTGTGTCTGTGTCTGTGTGGGTGTTTGTGTCTGTGTGTTGAAAACATTTTTTTTTTCATCTTCTGAAGTGGACAAAGCCTATTGAGCTTTAGTTTCTACTTGCCTGTTCATGTAGTCAGATATTGAAATAGCCTTCACTGCTTATGCATTCATTCAACTGATGCAAAATATTGGCAACGAAGCAATTTTCTAGGAAAATCCATCACCATGCTTGTGCTATTCACAAAAAAAAAAAAAAAAATCGGGGGGGGGGGGGGGGGGGGAGGGGAGGGGTATGAAAGTGTATCAGTGAGTAGAGCTGCCGAGTAGTTCTTACAACAGATTTTGATATGTTTCTCTTTATCAAAAAGTACTGTGAAACCAGAATCATTCGCAGCATGAAACAGAAAAAAAATAATAAGTGGGAGCTGATAGCCTTTTCCGGGGCATAAAACTTACGTACATGTAGATTTGAAAAACAAGATGTTTTGTCAAAGCATGCTTATATGTTGCATTCTCATATTCTGTAATGTGGCACATAAAGATTTAACCTGTTGAGGACGAGTCCCGAGTATACTTGGGCAAGTGTCTATTGGAAATGCATGCTGTATAGCAAAATCAGCCCGTCCTCAATGGGTTAAATATGCACTGTGTAGACAAAACCTTTCATGTGCACTTTACTTTTACGAATCATGCTCCTCACAAAATTCATTAAAGTTTCATGCATACAAAAAATTTCTGGATTTACAGTAAGAAAACTTGTTTATGAAATTTAAAAACTATACATTTTTTAAGAAATATAATTTCAGTGTGCTCAGCACCGGTATGTGCCATTTTGTCCATTCTTAAATCAAAATAATGTATGATAAAAATGTGATTTTTGTTCTACCATGAAACTTTGTTTTTCCCACTGTGCGCATTAGGAGGTGCATGTTTTATGTGTGTCTGTGATCTGCGGCAAATATCTCAAGATTGACAGAATTCAAGAGAATAGTGTGGATGCCAAGTATCCAAATGTCATGGATTTGTCCATGGGCTAGTTTTGCATCATCAGAGAAAACAAGAATAGAAAAATATGAAATGGAGGATTCTTTGCCAGAAATTATAAGACTCCTGAGACATTTCCATTTTGTAGTAGCTGGATAAAGATGAGAGAAGATGAAAAAAGAAAAAAAAGAAAAGACCCATTCATTATGTCCTGAAAATGTAAGCCAAGATACACTTTTTGTCTCATCAGGGTATCATATGATTTTCCTTCCTTCTTACCCTCCCTCTACCCCCCCCCCCTCCATCCCCAACTCCCCCCCCCCCCAAAAAAAAAGGAAAAAAATCTCTACAAGATATGAACTTCTAAAGAGTTTGAGATAGAAATCTGGAAAGAAGATATGCAAAAAGGTCAGTTATGTTGCTATTTTTAGATGGTTTGACACCAGTCATAATTTGATATAGGACTGCAATATCTTGTCTTGTTGTAGTCTGAGACTTCAGACCCATAAAGGTCAGGTGGATATTGTTTCCTGTTCGATTCCAGCTGATTAATTCTGAATGTACAGCCAAGTGAACGAGCTTCTTGTACAACAACAACAACAACAACAACAACAACAACAACAACAACAACAACAACAGCAACAACAACAACAAAAAAAATTCTAAGCCTACAAGACAAACTTCTTGAGGTACATTGCTTTGACCATCTTTATTGATTTTCATCAGCTTTTTGTAAGGCGCACCTGGTAAACTAGGGACTGCGAGCGACGGAGAGCGACACTCAGCGACGGGGACATATTGCGAGAACAATGAAGTGCGTCGCAGTATGTTTTTACTCCGTCGCTAAGCGTCGGTCAAAGCAGTACGCGCCATCATTTTGATGATACCGCGACGCTTGCCGACGCTTGCTGACACTTGCCGACACCCTCAAAAGAAGCTGTTGATTATTTCTATGTTGCGTGACCTCCGCTCACGCAAGTGTTCGTTTTAATAGTGCCGACGTTTCGGGACATGGCGCTTGAGATGTAGCGAGATTTCTGAATGGTCACGGCCAGTGCTCAAATTGAATAGCGAGCGACGTGTCCAGACGCACCTCTCCTGATTACAAATGATGCTCGTGATAGCCCGACGATGAGCGACGTGTCCCGACGCTTTCCTTTGTCTCAACATTGGTTATGAGTTGATTTGCGTTTCGTTTGGCTATAAGATGGTGAAAAGAAAACGTAATTATGGGGTGACATACCTCACTGAACAGGAAACACTTTGAAAGTAGCGATCGAAGAGGGTTTATGAAAACGCATGTAGGTCTACACTCAAACGCGAACTTATGCCGTAATTAGGCAGCTCCATACACAATGTAAAATTTTGCATGCATGAGGTGAGATCTTTTTTTTTTATCTGTCAAGTGACTCAAGAACTAAATACAGTGTATTACGAAGTCGTCCTATTTCTCCCGTAGGAAAAAGTCAGATGTTTGCCTTTACTTTTTGAAATGAACAGCGGCAACAATCGGCTCCGCAAGATGCTAAAATTAATGTCAGATGTTTCATTTTAAATTCTTGAAATGAATAATGGTAATATTCGTATGATACTAAAATAAATGTCGGATGTTTGTTTATACTTGGAAATTAATAACGGTAAGATTCAGCTCCATACAGTGCTAAAATTGATGTCAGATATTTGATTTTGCGTTCGGAAATGCATAAGGATAACATTTGGCTCCGGAAGATGCTGAAATAAATGTCGAATGTTTGCTTTGACTTTTGGAAATGATTAACAAAAATATTCAAATCCGTACGATGATAAAATAAACGCCGCATGTTTGCTTTTACTTTCGAAAGTAAATAGCAACATTCGGCTCCATACGATGCTAAAATAACTATCACATGATTGCTTTTACGTTCGGAAGCGAATTGCAGTAATATTCTGCTCCGTACGATGCTAAAATCATTGTCGAATGATCCCTTTGTCGGATGTCTGCTTTTTAGCTCACCTGAGCCAAAGGCTCAAGTGAGCTATTGCGATCGCCCTTCGTCCGGCGTCCGTCGTGCGTCGTGCGTCGTCCGTCGTCCGTCGTCCGTCGTCCGTCGTCCGTCGTCCGTCGTGCGTCGTCCGTCGTGCGTCGTGCGTAAACTTTTTACATTTTCATCTTCTTCTTGAAAACCCCATGACCGATTTTCATCAAACTTGGCAGGTAGCATCCCTAGGGGGTTAGGAACTCAATTTGTTAAAATGGGCACCATGCCCCACCCAGGGGGCCCCCAGGGGGGCCCAAACCCCCCAAAATTAAGGAATCTGTAAAAATCTTCTTCTCTAGAACCAGAAGTGATAGAGCGAAGTTAATACTATGAGTTTAGTACATTGATGACTGTAGATTCAAGTTTGTTCATGGCAGAATCAGGGGTGCCCCCCTTGGGACCCAGGGGAGGGGGGTGGGGAAGGGTTCTAATGGGGCCTAAATTGTACATTTTCATCTTCTTCTTGAGAACTCCATGACCCATTTTCACCAAACTTGGCAGGTAGCATCCCTAGGGGGTTAGGAACTCCATTTGTTAAAATGGGCACCATGACCCACCCAGGGGGCCCCAGGGGGCCCAAACCCCCCAAAATTAAGGAATCCGCAAAAACCTTCTTCTCTAGAACCAGAAGTGATAGAGCTAGGTTAATACTATGAGTTAGCACATTGATGACTGTAGTTTCAAGTTTGTTCATGGCAGAATCAGGGGTGCCCCCCTTGGGACCCAGGGGGGGGGGGAGGTGAGGAGGGGTCCTAATGGGGCCTAAATTGTACATTTTTATCTTCTTCTTGAGAACCCCATGACCCATTTTCACCAAACTTGGCAGGTAGCATTCCTAGGGGGTTAGGATCTCAATTTGCTAAAATGGGCACCATGCCCTGCCCAGGGGGCCCCCAGGGGGCCCAAACCCCCCAAATGAAGGAATCTTTAAAAATCTTCTCTAGAATCAGAAGTTATAGAGCTGAGATAATACTATGAGTGAGTACATTAATGACTGTAGTTTCAAGTTTGTTCATAGGAGATCCAGGGGTGCCCCTCTTGGGGGTAGGGGGGAGGGGGGTGGTTGGAAGGGTCCAAATGGGGGCCTGAATTGTACATTTTCATCTTCTTCCTGAAAACCTCATGATGGATTTTTGTCAAACTTGGCAGGTAGCATCCCTAGGTGGTCAGGATCTCAATTTATCAAACTGGGCACCATGCCCCACCCAGAGGGCCCCAGGGGGCCCCAATTCCCCCAAATTAAGGAATCTTGAAAAAATTGGGCCCTTATTGTACATTTTCATCTTCCACTTGAGAATGCCTCGTCAAATTTTGGTAGAGCTGTGAATAATTTAGATTAGTGACTGCGTGAAAGGTGAACTTGCGATACTCAGGTGAGCGCTAGACCCGCGGGTCTCTTGTTAAATTTCGAAATGAATAACAGTAACATTCATTCATTAAAATTGATGTTTGATGTTTGCTTTGACGTCCGGAAATTAATAACAATTATAATTCAAGTCCGTGCGATGATAAAATAACTGTCTGATGTTTGCTTTTATGTTTGAAAGTAAATAGCAATAACATTCAGCTCCGGAAGATGCTAAGATAAATGCCGGATGTTTGCTTTAACGTTCGAAAGTAAATTAGCGATAAAATTCAGCTCCGGAAGATGCTAAAGTAAATGTTGAATGATCCCTTTGACGTTCGGAAATGAATACCAATGATATTCAACTCCGTGTGATGGTAAAATAAATGCCGGATATGTGCTTTAACGTTCGAAAGTAAATATCAATAACATTCAGCTCCGGAAGATGCTAAAATAAATGTCGAATGATCCCTTTGACGTTCGGAAATGAATAACAATAATATCCGTACTATGATCAAAATGAATGTCGGATGTTTGCTTTTACTTTCGAAAGTATAGCAATGACATTCAGCTCCGGAAGATGCTGAAATAAATGTCAGATGATTGCTTTTACGTTCGGAAGTGAATAGAAGTAACACTCTGCTCCATACGATGCTAAAATAAATGTTGGATATTTGCTTTTACATTTCGAAATGAATAACAGTAACATTCAGCTGCGTTTGATGGGATAGTAAATGTCTGATATCTGCCTTGACGTTAGAAATGAACAACAGCAGGCCCTACTAATCGGCTCCGTACGATGCTGAAATAATATTGTCAGATGATTCATTTCACTTTCGGAAGTGGACAGCAGCATATAACATTCGGCTCCGTACGATAATAAAATAAATGTCGGATGTTTTCTTTTAAATTTGGAAATGAATACCAGTAATATTCTGCTCCGTACGATGCTAAAATGATAAGAGATTGTTGCTTTTACATTTGGAAATGATTAACGGTATCAATCGGCTCAGTTAGATGCTAAAATAAATAGCGGATGTTTGCTTTCACGTTCGGAAATGAATAAGGATAACATTCAGCTCCCTAAGATGCTAAAATGAATGTCGGTAGTTTACTTTTACATTTGAAATGATTAACGGTAACATTCGGCTCCGTAAGGTGCTAAATTAGTAAATGTTGCATGATTGCTCTTACAATCGGAAATGAATAACGGTAACTTTCGGCTCTTTATAGTGCTAAAACGTTAATGTCGGATGTTTTAATGTCTGCAAATGCTCCCACTTTCTCATTTCAAACATAAGTTTTGACCACCTAAATAGGCATCAACTTTTAATTAACTAACAATGTGTGGGTTTATTCCGAAGGTTCCTTAGTCTGAAAACTCTTAATCCGGCACGAAAATTTATTTATTTATTTATCTATATATATATTTATTTATTCATTTATCTTTTGAGTTTAACAACGTTGAGAATATCGACCCCAGTTTCGTTTTCGAGTCGACGATTCTTCAAAAAACGAAACTTTTTTCCCCCTTCGTCAATTTGGGATTTACGAGCCTTCGGAATGACTGTAACTATGTTTGTTTTTTTTCAGTCGATTTGGGGATGGGGGTAATTCAGAAAATAAATGTAGACGGGAGTGAAAATCTTGAGGCAAGAAATACAAGTAAGTGAAATTCTCAGCTTGATATCGTTAATTTTTTTTTGTGCGATGTTTGTATTCTGGAAAGAGTCATGTACTTATTCCGTTTGTTCGTTCCTCCGAATCTTAGCCTTCGGAATGACGAACTTTAAGTAACGAACTGTAACTATATGTTTTGTTTGTTTGTTTGTTTTTCAGTCGAGCATGTGGAGGGGGAAGGGTAATTCAGAAAAGAAATATATAGACGGCATCAGGGAAAATTTTGAGGCAAGAAATCAGTTTCTCAGTTTGACATTGTTAATTTCTTTGCGTGGTGGTTATTATTCCAAAAAGAGTCAGGTATGATGATACTAGGTGTACTTATATTCCGATGGTTCGTTCTTCCGTATCCGAAAAACGCAAATTCCATGTTTGTTACTATAGTAATCTGAAAATGTACTAGGGTTTGTTAATCCGAACATTTTGTGACATTCCGAAGGTTCGTTAATCTGAAAACGGGAAATACGGTTCGTTAATCTGAAAACGAATAACGTGGTCAAAAATTAGTTTTGTTTTCGGATTACAGCATTTAGAAAACCAAACCTTCCTTCGTTTTTGAATTGACGAATCTTCAAAACAGCAACACAATTTTGTTGTTGCTTTTATTTTTTTTCGAATAACGAGACTTCGGAAATTGCAAACTTTCAAAGTAACGAACAGTGACGATTTTTTATTAATCATTAAAGCGAGCAGTGGAGGATAATTCAGCAAAGAAATATAGACGGGAGGAATAATCTTTGATTGATGATGATGTTGGTCATGTTTCTGAATGTTTATAGAAAAAAGCTGAGTGATCTGAGTGATGGTGATAAGTTATTACTAATGCGAGTGTAAAAGACAGCTTGCTGAACATACTTCTTTCCCTTCCGGCCCAGGAATGATGGAAAAAAATATACATACACCTCACAACAAAAAAGTAAAGTTAAATCTAAACGTTCATTACCAGCAAAGGGGAAAAACACAACAGAAACTGAAGCAAAGAGATTGTGTATGCAGTTTCCGGCATTACGAGAAACTTGACACCCCACCCCTCTCCCCTCCTTGTGGAAAATTTCCACAAAACCAGGTGCCAGACCCAAGGTGCCAGACAAAACGCGCACTGGAAAAAACCGCGTGTACATAGCCTGGAAATATCGATCGAAGAACTAGCTCATGAGTTGTCATCGCAAAGATCATGATTTTAATTATAGCCTTTCTTTTGACCGTTAGTAGAAATATCGAACATTTAATTATTGTGTACTTAATTGAGTATTTTAAATGTTTACTGAACTATAGAAAGGGATTGATTACTCACAGAAATATACGAAAGGCCTCGTATGCCCAGACAAATTCACTACGAGTATGTGATGCAGCCACTACCCGGTTAGACAGCAAAATCCTGACAATTTCACGCTCAAAACTACGTATTACTTTTGAAAGTTTGAAGGAACTTCACCTACGAACTGTGAAGTTATTTGGCTATCAACATTCGTTCATTTTTTTGTTTTTGTTTTTGTTTTTCTCCTCGTTTAAAGACCTGATTTCTTCGTATGGAACGTAAACTGTTTAGCAAACATCGTTATGACAGACTTTGTGATATCAGTCAGGGGAATCAAACTGGAATAGTTAAGATGTTTAGAATCCAATAAATAACATGAAAAAGCCTGAAAAATAACACATGACTATGTTTTATAGTAAACAATAACTGAATATACCCAACAAATTTTTGCATTGAAAGAAAGATATCATTCAGAGGGGTGAAGGTTCAGATGCGAGTTTCTTCACTTTGTCTCCCTCTGATCTGTAAATCAACAGTACACGTAGTACTCGAGAATCTTTACAATAGTGCTGCTGGTACACAAGCTCGACGATAAAAAGGCATGTCGTAATGTTTGTTTATTCAAATTTTTTGCGGACTAGCCAAAATTGAATCAGGGTAGTGATATGACAACAATAAGTGAATAAAGACAATTTGAACTTATTCGTTGCCCTATTGTGATGTGGAGCGAGTTTTACCTTGCATTGATATTTAAAAGGCGAATTTTCTTTCTGTTAGAAATCATGTAACTGATCTCTGCAATAAATGTACGAGTAGGCCCGATAGCTTCTTACTTAGTCTAAACACGATTTCAGTCGATTTTGCTATTTACAGTTCAAGTTTTTGCGTTTGTAAACGGCATTCACTGGTGCTTGCTTGTTTGCCTGCTTGGTACGTTTCTGTCATGCGGCTGGCAGTTCGTGACTTATAATCTTCACCTCTCTCTCACGGTCAGCAACAAGTTGATAAACAAATTCATAGGGTTCATCAACAAGATGGTGCACATAACGTGATACAATGCGTATTCAGCACATTGGCGTGGTGGCATAGAAAATTAATGAGCAAGCACTAATCTTTTTTTTTTTTTTTTTTTTCACGCATCGCACTGTGTCTTGCATGAAGGTGTCTCAATGACCCCTACACCACAGACTTTCAAGTACATTGTACAGAGTAACTTTGATCAAAGACAATTAAGGCTTGTCGATTTCAAAACAGAATGCCCACGCCACGCCTCGTGCGAACAAAAGACGGATTAGGAGGCAACTCATTCACTAACTACCCAGCCCTGTCGCTGCATAGAGTTGCACTGCGTCTGGTCGGGCTTACTAGCAATTCCCTCAGAAGAAGGTGACGGGCACTCTCCACAGAACTCTTAAAGAAGTTCTGTGACACTCTCCCGTTTCAAGACAATTTTCACAACAATTTAAGATAATTTGTGACTGAAAAAAAAAAAATCAATTTTGGGAATGAACTGGACGATGACACATTTGCTCCTGCGATAATTGTTCATGCATTCATTTGTGCATGTGAAAAAGCGTTCGAACTTTGTTGCCAGTGTACCGTGGAAACTCGATATAGGCATAGGAGATCCTGATATCACAAAATAATACCCGATATAACGAAATAATACCCGATATAACGAAATAATTTCTACGGTCCCAACAAATTGATTTTCTGTTTTGTATTGTGTATTGTCTACTGATAAATATTACAAAGAACAAAATATGTCTGTCTCAAAGATCTCGTCATAGCGAGTTGCCACGTGTTGACTTTGTATAATTTTCGCGTGGTTTTCGGTGCTGCAAACTTTGGCGAGGGCCTACTCATTGTTTTATTTCCGCTGTTCCTCGTCTGGTACGTTTTCTTTCGTTTAATGTCACTTTATTCGTTCCCTTTATTTCGGAGTACCGGAATGTAAAAATTCTTTCAGGTGTCTCGTTGACTGCACATGCATTTTCGTAACGGCGATTTCTCCAATTTGCTGTAGTATTTCGAGGGAAGTTCTATCCCAGCCTCTTCGGTGTGCTGTGTGATATTTTGTAGTGTTTGTGCTGTTGTCTGAGAGGTTGTTGGTACTTTGTGATTAATTTGCTTAGGTGTTATCTCGAGTAATGATGGTGGCCGTGTTCCTTAATTTTGATACGAAAAGGGCAAATGATCTGAGTGATGGTAATGATAATTACTGATGCTGGTGGAAAAAAAAAAGCTTGTTGAGCTACGTGTCCTCCGTCTGATTTCATTTCTCCCTCTTTCACTCTTTCACTCTTCCCATGAATGATGGAAAAAATACATACACCTCACCTTCGTTAAGTTAAAACTAAATGTTCATTACCAGCAAAGGAAAAAAAGATAAGGGGAAAAACACGACAACAAAGAGAAGCGAACGGATTGTATGCGGTCTTTTCAGATAGAAGAAACTCATTTTGGAGTGACGTCAGGGATCACTCGAAGATTTTGGAGTGATCCCTGACGTCACTCCAAAATGAGTGAAAATGAGCATTTTCACTCAAAATTCACTCCAATTTCACTCGAAATTCACTCTTTTTTGTATTCACTCTTTTTAGAGTGAAAATTTTCACTCGATTTTTTTTAGAGAGTAGTGTATTAAATCAGGCATTTCAAATGTTCACTGAACTATAAAAAGGGATTTGCTAATCACTGGATTCAAAAATATTTCTTCGTATCGAACGTAAACTGTTTACCGTAACCAAGCCATTAAGCACAGCTACTACGGCGCATTCGATCCATGGAACTTGCAGTATACAAACCTCAAAGAAGCCAGAAGCACATTTCGCCTTCCTTTGAACTTGAAAGTAAAACCACGTGTTTCGCACACTGGCACGTCCAAACACAGCGTGGCATTTCGCGATAATTATTGTTATGGCAGACTTTCTGATTTCAGTCATGACAGAGGAAAAGAAACTGGATTCACGTACTTTGGAAAATGATGATGTTTAAAATCCAATAAATTGAAAAATGAAAAAGCCTGAAAACAACACATGTCTATGTTTTCTAGTAAACAATAATTGAAAACATCCTTAGAAAGTTTTGCATTCTCTCACACAAAAAGTCTCTTGAGAAGGTGAAAGCATTCCCCGTCCCCCGTAAGGCAGGGTTACTGTTCATTATTCCGAAGGTTCGTCATTCCGAAGGATCTTTAAATAGTCCGAAGGTTCTTTATTCCAAAAATGAAATAAGGCTCGTTATTCCGAAGTTTCGTTAATCCGAAAATGAAATAAGGCTCGTTATTCCAAAGGTTCGTTACGGACCCTCTTTCATTTCGGATCAACGAACCTCCGGAATAACGAATCGTATTTAATTTCGGATTAACGATCCTTTTTGTCTTAATACTAGATGAATGATGATACTGTTGATTCGTGAATGGACAGAGAAAAATAAATCGTGATGAATGAACAGTCACTGATGCCAACATGTGAATGTCCAGACCCCGTTCTTTGATGAACGTTTTAAATCTTTTCGTATTTAATCAGTGGGTATATAAAGACGAAATTTAGACGAAAAGTTTAATGACATAGGTTTATACAGAATTTAAAACTGCTGTCATGAATGTGACAGCTATGTAGAGCAGATCTATATCAGCAAGATGATGTTCTCTCTTTGAAAACAATGTGGTTTTATCAAGAATTACAAACAACGCACCAACGCGCGCTGGAAGATTAAATACTCCCTACGTTAGTATGCTTCATGATGATGACTACAATCGGCCTCGTATCTATACTTGCCACTAAATACAACTGTACTTAGTGGGTGTTGTTCGTTATTCACTATAAAGTAAAGAATGGCATTATAAAGTAAAGAAATTCGGCATTTTATATCCTTAACTTTTCCACAGCTGCGTGCAGTCACCAGCTGTCCGAAATACTTCCACAATCCCCTTTTCCGTTTCTCTGTCCAGCGATAGGCATGCACTCTCTTTATCTCTTTCTTTCCCTTCTTCCCTTCAATTTGTTTTTTGCTATATTCCTTTCAATCGTATCCCCCTCAGTTTAGTCATATGTCATATTGTTGTGTCTCTCTTCTTTGTTTCATTTTGTCTCATTTTCTGTATTATGTATTATGTACATGTATACTTGTAATTATAATAAAAAGTATTTTTGAAGATATTTTAGAGTGGTCCACAATCTACAAGCAATGCTTTTTAGTGGACCCCTCAGTTCTCATTTTTTTATCCTTCAAACATAACTTTGTAATTCCAGTATGTGTGCATATCTTTGTAAGTTTGTTGATTACCATTGATTGTTATACTTTGTAATGTATATATGCTTATGATTGAATTTGAGATTTACTTTGTGTTATGTTTTGTGGAATGAAAGAAAAAAATGAAAATGAAAATGAGAATTAAATAAATCAAATCAATTCAAAATTCAGAAGGTTCGTTATTCCGAAGGTTCGTTGATCCGAAACACGCAAATTCCCTATACCTTCGTTAATCCGAACATTTGTGGCGTTATTCCGGAGATTCGTTAATCCGAAAATGAAATTCGGGAATATTTCGTAAACGAACCTTCGGAATAACGAGCTATAACCTACTTAGTAGCACGTAAGGGACTATCACAATTTGCTGAAGGTCTCAAAGAACGCATTTAAGAGAAGAAAACGAATCACGTTTTACTTCCAAATCCGTAGTATTTAGAGTAACTTTACACTTCATTAAGACATTGTAAGATAATGATTAATCTTCTCTTCTTTGTTTGCCAGTACAGTGTAGCGCTTTCTATTCATTAAAAAACAGCAGTCGCCATTCAGAGAGGGACGCCTCGGGACGCATGCCGCACATTCTGCAGAAAGCAAAATAAAATGTGACGAATTGTATGCTGTGGCGACGGACATCCAGTCGCTGGTAATCCAGAATGCGTCCGGCATGCAGGCATTCTCTACTTCATTCCCGGTCCACGCATTCTGCCTGCACTGAGAATGCCCTATTGTTACTCCCCTCAGCCTTGTGAATAGAGGCATTCCGTCGTATTGCGAGAATGGGGATTATAAAATCCTCTATTCAAGGCGTCCGGAATGCGTCCGAGAATGCAGACGCATTACTGAAACCATTCCTACACGAAGAATGATAGCGGCCTCGTGCACCTCTACTATTGTCTTTGACCTTCAAAAGAACGACACGCCGCCCTGTTGCGTTGTGAGAAAGAAAAGTCGCGCCATATTATACACGTTGTATTTCAGTTTCAGTGTGGAAAAAAAAATGAGTAAAAGTGTCTCTGGAAACGGATGTCTAACACAGAGGTTTTGTTTTTGGTCGATTTTTCTGTATGTTGGTTAGTTTGTTTTTTACGACATCATACTCGTCGCCTAAAGTTGCGTTTCGTACCGCAGTTCGATAAATTCGTATTTTTTCTTGCCAGATTGAGACGCCAACCCTGTTGCTAGGAGCTACCTACCAGGTATACCGTCAGGTGTCGACACTAGCGGTGGCCCGGGGCCATCAAAAAACGCACGTCGGGCACCAAAATTTCATATATGAAGATTTTGGTGGACCGATCGGGCCACCAAGAAAAGCCGGATGTTTGCCTTTATACTTTTGGAAATGAACAGCGCTAACAATCGACTCCGTAAGATGCTAAAATAAATGTCGGATATTTGTTCTTATTTTCGAGAAATGAATAACGGTAATATTCGACTTTGTATGATACTAAAATTAATGTCGGGTGTTTGCTTATACTTTTGGAAATGAATACAGTAAGATTTAGCTTCCTAAGGTGCTAAAATTTATGTCAGATATTTGATTTTGCGTTCGGAAATGAATAAAGATAACATTCGGCTCTGGTAGATGCTGAAATAAATGTCGCATGTTTGCTTTGACATCCGGAAATGAATAACAAAAAAATCAACTCCGTACGATGATAAAATAAATGCCGGATGTTTGCTTATACGTTCGAAAGTAAATAGCAATAACATCAGTCAGCTCCGGGAGATGCTAAAATAAATGTCGAATGATCCCTTTGACGTTCGGAAATGAATAACAATAATATTCAACTCCGTACGACGATGAAATAAATGTCTGATGTTTGCTTTTATGTTCGAATCTGTAGCAATAACATTTATACCGCCGAAAGATGCTAAAATAGATGTCGGATACATGTATTTGTTTTTTAATTTTGGGAAATGAATAACGGTAATATTTGACTTTGTATGATACTAAAATACTCTCTAAAAAAAAAAATCGAGTGAAAATATTCACTCTTGAAAGAGTGAATACAAAAGAGTGCATTTAGAGTGAAACTGGAGTGAATTTTGAGTGAAAATGTTCATTTTCACTCGTTTTAGAGTGACCTCAGGGATCACTCCAAAATCTTCGAGTGATCCCTGAGGTCACTCCAAAATGAGTGAAAATGAACATTTTCACTCAAAATTCACTCCAATTTCACTCTAAATTCACTCTTTTTTGTATTCACTCTTTTAGGAGTGAATATTTTCACTCGATTTTTTTTAAGAGAGTAAATGTCGGATGTTTTCTTATACTTTTGGAAATGAATAACGGTAAGATTCAGCTCCTAACGGTGCTAAAATTAATGTCGAGTATTTGATTTTGCGTTGGGAAATGAATAAGGATAAATATCATTCGGCTGTGGAAGATGCTGAAATAAATATCGCACGTTTGCTTTGACGTTGGGAAATGAATAATAATGATATTCAACTCCGTACGATGGTAAAAGAAGTGCCGGATCTTTGCTTTTATGTTCGAAAGTAAATAGCAGTAACAATCGGCCCCGGAAGATGCTAAAATAAATGTCGAATGTTTCCTTTAACGTTCGGAAATGAATAACGGTAATATTCGACTTTGTTTGATAATAAAATAAATGTCGGATGTTTTCTTATACTTTAGGAAATGAATAACGGTAAGATTCAGCTCCGTACGGTGCTGAAATTAATGTCGAGTATTTGATTTTGCATTGGGAAATGAATAAGGATATCATTCGGCTGTGTAAGATGCTAAAATAAATACCGCACGTTTGCTTTGACGTTGGGAAATGAATAATAATGATATTCAACTCCGTACGATGGTAAAATAAATGCCGGATGTTTGCTTTAATGTTCGAAAGTAAATAGCAATAACATTCGGCCCCGGAAGATGCTAAAATAAATGTGGAATGTTTCCTTTAACGTTCGGAAATGAATAACGATAGTATTCAACTCCGTACGATGATAAAATAGATGTCTGATGTTTGCTTTTATGTTCGAAAGTAAATAGCAATAACATTCGGCTCCGGAAGATGCTAAAATAAATGTCGAATGTTTGCTTTAACGTTCGGAAATGAATAACGATAATATTCAACTCCGTACGATGATAAAATAAATGTCACATGTTTGCTTTTACGTTCGAAAGTAAATAGCAATAACATGCAGCTCCGGAACATGCTAGAATACATGTCGAATAATTTTCCTATGTAATTTGCCCGTTTGCTTCATGGTTGTGAGGGTAGCTCGTTAGCCACGCTGGTCTGTAATTTCATACACAGCCCTGTCGCTTTAAAAACGCTTTGTAATACATTATAGGTCCTGCAGTATAAGATCAGTAACCTGTAATCATTCGTATAGTGACGTAGAATGCGTTTGTATTGTAGCAACAGCACTGATTTTCATATTATTATTCATATCAGTTCAATTCTATTTGATCCAAATCCGGTTAATTTCACATGATCGGCATTTGATGACAATTTATGGAACTGTGCAAAACAACATGCTTAGCTGACGATTCCTCCTTTTGATTCCCCTCTCCCTGTCTCATTCCCTCTCAGCTCACTTTGATCTTTCCTCTCCCCAGCCCACCCGACAAAGAAGTTCAGTACAATACAAAAACAAAAACTAAACTAAACTAAAACTAAAACAAACAAACAAAGGAACATGTGCTAGCTGAATAAATGGGAATGATACCTATGCCCCAGCCAGGCCAAGCTTGTGGAAATTTCCATGAAAGCAGAGTGGATCAATCAATAAGTTAGTGTTGCCTGCCAGCAAAGGAATGCGCGTATGCATTCCTTCACACCCCACCCGTGTTGTAAACCACGTGTAGATATCAATTAGACAGTCTGGCCTGGGAGTGGGAGTGAGCCAGGGACATGTCTCTAGCACTAGTCTTGAGTAAAAGCCCCTTTTGAGTTCCTGTAAGCGTCATCCGTCATGATACTGTTTTGTCTTTCTTTTCTCCTAAAAAAAAAAGCATATAGCGAACCAACCTCACCTCCCTGATATCACAAATGTTCACGTAGCCATGCAAAAGGATGTATCCCTTCTAGGCGAAAACTGAATTAAATGTCCTTTGATAGAAAATTCGAAATCTAGCATGCCTGGATAAAGACTACCTTGGTACCTTCGCAATGTACCAGGCCAGCTAGAGCTAGCCACATGTTCGATCGTTGCTAGGCTAGCTAGCGAAGGAAGCAAAACGGTGAGATGAGCTAGTCGCGGCATGTACGTGTACAAATGCACCTCATTGGTGAAAGCGTGGGGCTGATCGAATGCATTCTAGAAGACAAAGGCTGTGAACCCTGGCAAATTAATCCTGTTGGTAGTGTTACCGTTAGGTTTTAACAGACAATAGAGAGATTAGACAAAGTCACCCTCATTGTTGATACATTCTCAGTTTCATTCCGGAATGCCCGGCTTTAGCTTATTTCTAGGCCCTGTTAAGCTGAGCATTCCCAGGCGACGGCCAGAATGGGTATAGAATGCGCGCATTCTCGAGTGCATGCCGCTGATGAGATACTAGTAAAAGGTACAGTATTCCGAACGCATTCTGGAATACCAACGAGTGGATGTCCGTCGTGCCTAAAGTTGTTGGGACCATCAGGGCTCGCTGGCCCTGTGAGAGATTTGACTTGCAACTGCAAATAAGTAATACAGTTCTGCCTGAAACTTTGCGTTGAATTAGAAACAAACGCAAATTGGCATTGGATTAGTCAAGGTTGCGTTCGATGTTTTCCCTACGAAATCGAGCGTCCGCTTAGCAATGAACTTGCAATAAAATGCAAATTTGCGTACGGCTCGCTCTCGGGCGGGAACTTGCATTATTTTGTTGATGCTTTACCTCTCAACAACTACATGTACTGAAATTTCCCAAGCTCAGTGCTTAGATTATGTGCGCTATAACACATAATACTTTATGCGTATCGAGGATTTTCGGATCGATATCGGGAGTTGTATCGAACGAGTAGCGCGAAACGGTAAATTCGCGATTTTTGTAAGCATCGGGCAGCAATTCTACCTTCATACTTAATGCCGAATTTGGTTCGAAACTGCACTGCTGAGGAGCTGAATCATGTCAGAATTCATTTCTGTAACCTAGAAAATCAGTAAGTGTAATTTTCAGGTCAAAACAGTGCGTGGCCCCAAACCCTGTCCTATTGCCGATGGCTTCTCCGCTTTGTCTGCTAGTAATACACTTGTATGTAGCACTTTCTATTCCATTTGATTAGTGAAGGTTGCGTTCGATATTTGCCTACGGAATCACGCTTCCTTTTAGCAATGAACTTCCTTGCGTTTAAATGAAAATTTACGTACGGTGCGGGGACTTGCATTTGATGTTTTAGCTCTCACAAGTCACAGCTGTGCTTCATAAAATTTCATCTCAAGCCCAGGGCGCAGATGGTGTGCCCAAGTATACTCGGACGCTGCACTACGTACACGCACGCGTATCGGGGATTCGGATCATGAGTAGCGAGCGAGTAGCGCGAATTAAACGGTGAACTCGCGATTTTTTAAAGCATCAAGCAATATCAAGCTTAATACTAATTGCCGAGTTTGGTTCGCAGTTGCATTGCTGAGGAGTTGAATCATGTCACAATTCATTTCTGTAACCTAAAATACATTTGCACATGTATCAGTAAGTGTAATTTTCATGTCAAAACAGTGCGTGGCCCCAAATCCTGGATTGCCGATGGCTTCTCCGCTTAGCACTAGTAGTAGCACTTTAGCTTTCTATTCATTACGAAACAATAGTCGCCATTCAACGAGGGACGCCTCGAGACGCATCGGATCGCATCGGGAGGGTAGAGGGAAGGAGCTTATTTTGCGGACGCAGCGAGACGGCCACCAGGTAAGCTCCTTTTCGTACATGCAACGGTCCATTTGTGAGGGCTCGTCTTTTACAAGTTTACTTGGGAGTTAGCCGACGCTTTGCGACGCTCGGCGGCGCCCGCCGACACGCAGTCTAAACTAGTGATTGTACGCCGTCGCTAACCGTCGCTGGGTGTCCTTTGACGTCGGAAATTGAAAGAAATTTGCAGAAGCGTCGCGCCGCGTCGCTCGCCGTCCCTAGTTTACCAGGTGCGCCTAATGATTAAACGATAATAGTGAGTCTCTGGAATGAGACTAGCAGGGTAGATGTAGCAAAGACTAGCAACATTTTGTAGTGCACTGTAAGATTTTATTTTTGGCTGTGTACTCTGGTTTGTGTCTGTGTGTATTAATATAAAGAAAAACATGGTAATGGTGGAAAGGGGCTGCATATGCCCTATAGAAAAGATGGGTTGTGATTTTTTTTTTTTCTGAGACCCCTTTGTAAATTATTATCGTCCAACCGAGTCTTGAATGGTCATCAAGGAGCCAGTGACCTACATGGTCAGTCAGCATTGACCAGCAGCTCCTGGGTTGAGGTCAAGCGCACCATGCATGCAGTATGGTTCAAAGGGGTCAGTTTGCCCGGCATGTAAGGAGGTGGTCTTAACCGGTTGAGAGGCAGTCACATTTCAGATGCCACATATACAATGGTGTACATCACCATAGACCCAAGCTCGAGCATAAATAGAGGTTGGGGATTAGGTCTGAAAGGGTTAAGTATTAGATATGTGGGGGGGGGGGGGAATAGGGTGGGGAGGCCGGATTGATAATATTTGTTATTAAAGAGGGCTTTGTCCTACCCAGAAAGAGAAATCCGCTCTAGAGTGGTCGGGGGACCCTCAACTTTTCAACTCCACGGCATGGGCAGCCCTCTTGAGTTTATCAGCATGCTCCTTCCTCTGACCCTCTTTAATCCCATGGCTAACTTGGTAACATACATATGTCTATAGGATGTTAAGCTAGCGGCTGTGAAAGGATTAATCCGCACACTCCCCTGAGTCAAACAATGCTAGTAGATACTGGTTTGGACCAGCTCCCCCCCCCCCCCCCCCCCCCCCCCCTTTATGCTGCACTTTAATGTCCACTTATGAGTAACACCAGAGAGGAATTTATTATAATTATTTTTTTTTTTGCAAGGCATTTGGTTAAAGGCAGTGTTTACCATAAGGAGCAGTGATTTTAAAAATGTTTGAGCTATCACATCGGATGCATATCTGGAGGTCAGTTGTATCACAAAATTTCCAACCACATAAAATGCCGCACTGAATAAAGCCTAAAATATAAGGAGATATCACAATTTTTCTTCATAAACCATAACTGTAGGCCTACATGGTTCAGTCTAGAAACAATTTTATTATAACTAATGTTCACATTTTGTATATTTAACGATACTAAACATTGATTATACTGGTTAACGTATCTTACATTGGTTGTTTCTATCCCTTAGTCACGATTTAGAACTGTTTTGAAGCACTAAAGCTGGGTTTGTTTCATCTGCAAATGGTAAATACAGTGGACTCCCCTTATAAAGAAGTCATCAGGACCAGCAGTTTTCTTTCGTTCTATCGAAATTTCGTTACAACCGAACAACTAAACAATAAAAATACATGGAGCTGATAATGTTGCGGCCTGAATTCTTACCTCATTGTAACCGGAATTTCATTATAACCGTGTTCGTTATAACAGGTGTGCACTGTACTGCCTTTAACGATTGTTTCCAGTTTGAAAATCTCAAATACAGGGTTTTATACGTGCTGCCTGAATCTCTGTGTACTTAAATACCTATTGTCTCGTATGAAACAAGGTAATAGGATGCTTACATTACTGTATATGCCATATATTTTCACAAGGTTTATATTTTCATTAATTTTGTGAGTCGAGCGCTATATGCGTATTTAACAACATTTGAAATGAAATCTCTGACTTTGACGTGAATGTGACAGGCTACAAGAGAGCATTTCTCCGTTCATAACTGTACTTTATAACATGATCATGAATGTAACCACTCGCGAAATTGTGGAGAAGTCCTGATTTGCAAAAAACTAGACTCAGTATTGATATATGGCATATACAGTATTTGGCAGATCCCAAATATGTGACCGTGCACCTCAAAACGAACATAAAGTCGCACACACTGATTTTGCGTGAGGACTGAAAATAAGTGAAATGGGTCAACCTAGCCGAACTTGACTTTTTCATATTTTCTGAAAGAGCGGGTATTCTTTTACATTATGCTAAAAATTGGTATCATAGAACGGGCAGGAAAGTGTGTTTTTTAGCAGTTTATCTCGAGCATTTTTGGTAGAATAGTGTGATTAGGTGTGTCTTTAGAATCCCTTTTTCATTTCTGAAAAACCTTGTCCACACTCTTCACTTTCAACTCTAATAAATTTTGAAAGGACAGTGCTACTGCTTTGAAAGTTGGCATTAATTATGGACAGAATGTGTTAATGAGGCATGCTTAATTTCAGTTGAATCTGATAATTCCTTCATTGTTGTTACTCTGGTGGTTTACTTCCTGTTTTTTGTCCCATTCATGGCACAGCCAGCACGGTTTGGTAAAGATTAAGCGCTTGAATAGACACTGTACTTCAGAGCCTCTTTTCTCACTTCACACTTTTCCTGAGTTTGTGCTTTCTTTCCAATATTTAGGTAGGTTAGGAGAGTCCATTTGATTTGAGTTATACATCATTTTAAAGCTCAAAGTCTGCTCTTTCAGAATGTGGTCTTAACTAAAAATGCATGTCTGGCGAATTTTTGTTTGTTTTGAGGTGCAGGGTCACATACGGATTCAGATACAAAGAACAAATCTGAAAACTACCCCTTTCCCCTTTAAAAAAGTATTAAAAAAAACCAAAAAAGACCAAAGCAAATCAAGGCAATTAAAATTAGGCCTAAATACAATGGTTGCTGTAGACCCTGAATCTTTTTGATAAGGCTGCAGGAAATGTTCTCTAGGCTCTGCTGCTCCTACCTGCCTGCTGTTTTGGTCATCTGTGGATGTTTGGCTAACACAGAACTGGCCTGACCTCGTGCCCTTCCTCAAGAGGCGACTCTTAAAACATGGCCGATAACCCTGCAAGATCAGCTGATTGATCCGGATTCTTGGCCCGGACCGACAATATTTGTGCATCTTGTGATCGGGACATGTTGTTTTGAGCTGGATTGAAATGTGAAATGAAATGATTTGGTTGTGCTTTTAACTTGTTTTGATTATAGCAAAGGTATGAATCAGGATGTTCTGTACAAAGTGACTTTCATAGATTAAAAGCATCACGATTACATTGAAAGGATTCATTCTATGATACTACGATGTATATCGTTTGGGGATGTGAAATGTTCTTTACTTTTTGAAGAACAGCTCAGATGGTAAAGAAGAATGCTTTCTTTCAGCATCATACCGTACTGCTTCAAAAAGAAAAGCAACAAGAGAATGTTATAATTTCAGGTATTCTCAGTTTAATTGCTTTGAATGCTTGTGAATATGATGCTGTTTGCTGCAAGATAGATTTGAGTGACATGGTTACAGTGGAAAGATACATGTAGATCTGAGTGACATGGTTACAGCTGTTATCATGTGACTAATTGATTAATTAAGGTCCTACGCTAGATTGTTAGTGAAGTTCCTATGATATATCACTGGAACAGGACCTGTACGATACCTCGGGTTGTACTCAAGGAGCAATATCAAACTTCCTTAGTTGGGAGTCGTCTGTTCGACACAGAGATTTTGATTCCCGCAAGGATGGTCACTATTAAAACTTGGTAGGTTAGCACATGAGAAAGTATTTTGCTGCCAGTAGTGCGAACTGAAGCGGCACGGCCAAAGAAACACTTTCACTTGGCCTGCTCACGGTTCCTTCTCATGCAAGGGGGTGGGATGGGGGGGGGGGGGGGGGAGGGGGATCTAAACAATACTGATTTGGCGATAAGACCACAACAGTATAATAGATATGGCCCTGTTTGTGTGTGATCAGCAGGATTGGCAAAGGGGAACACTATGGCCTTCTCAGTAATAAGTCAGTCGAGATGTATGCATACAGAGGCCAGGATTGTTGCTGTGTGGTAAAAATGGCTGTTTACGCAAAGAGGACACAGAATATAACACAACTATATTTGTATACTCACAGTAAACAAGTAATTTAAGCAATTTAAGTCAGATTTGCTGCGATAATTCATTGTGTGAAAATTCACTAAACAAACCTTCATATAGAATGAAATGAACAACAGTATAACAGTAACTCAAGGAGCAAGAGAGACTATCGAATGTGATTTTTCAAAAAAAAAAAAATTCCTAATTTTCCCAGTTGAGTGAGAGGGTAGGCATCTCATACAATAGGCCTATACATTTTTGTAGTTTGAAATTGGCAGAAATGTGTCCATAAAAATTCTAGTAGCTGGAGACAAAGGTTTTGTTTACCACATGACACATCACACTTGGTAGCCTCAGTTAACAGCAGCTTGCTGAAACAATATCATCTAATAATGAAAAACAGAACAGTACAAAACTAAAACAAAAGCTTGAGTTGTTGCATTTGCATAGTGTCTATATTATGTATGTATATTTCATGTTTGTGTGTGTGTGTGTGTGTGTGTGTGTGTGAATTTGAATACCTTCCTCCGTGCCTCTGTGCATTAAAAATGCTTTCCAGCTACCATATAAGCTGTAGACACAACACTGAACACCTAAAGGCTGACTGAGAAAGTCTTGAGTGTGGGGTCAAGAGGGCCGTCAATCATGGAGAGATTCAGTGTGAAGTGGTCCCACAATTGCCAGGATACAGTAGGGTGAATTTTCAGAAGGGAGGATGAAAGTGGGGTTACACTGTAAAACCAGATAGTTTGCATGCGCAAAACTTTTGCGAATTCTATGGCCAACATTCGTGACAGTTAAATGCACATGAAAGTGTTTTTTTTTTGTTTTTTGTTTTCTGTTTTTTGTTTTTTTCACAAGGTTAATTTGTGAAGTGTCATGTAGCGTAAAACGCTATCGGCTCAAATTTATGAATATTTCTGGTTGTTATGACATGACATGACATTACATTGCGTTACGTTACGTTAGTTACATTACGCTACATTATGTTACATTACATTATATTACATTATATTACATTACATTACATTACATTACATTACATTACACTACATTACATTACATTACGTTACATTATGTTACATTACATTCACATTACACTACATTACACTACACTACACTACATTATACTACACTACACTGCACCACACTACATTATACTACACTACACTGCACTACACTGCACTACACTACACTACACTTTCACTGAGTCTGCACTTGTCAGCTAGGGAGGAACCTAAATCATAAGTGCCTGTAGTAAATTAAAGACACTCAGTCGTGGCGAGTGGTTTGTGCGGCACGGAGACGAACGCAACACGCTGCCTCCCCCATTCTGTATCAAATGTAGTGACCCCCGAATGAGAATAGCGCTGGCTCAATGGGTCAGCGAAAATACGGTAGGCTACAAGAGAGCTCCCTGTGCTTATCTCCTAACCCAAAATGGCTGTCCCAGCGAGCCACGAGAGCTTCCGAATGGACGCACACTCTCAGTGCGCATGCGCATGAAGAGAGGCCAAAAGAGCCAGGCGTCTTCTGGCCTCTCTCCTCCAATCACCGCAGCTCGCGGTGACAATATTTGTGTATGATGCGTACACACACACGCACACACACACACACACACACACACACACACACACACACACACACACGCCGCAGCGTCTTCTGGCCTCTCTCCTCCAATCACCGCAGCTCGCGGTGACAATGTTTGTGTATGATGCGTACACACACACGCACACACATACACTAAAACTTGTCTCAGTGGTAGCATGACACAAACTTCGGTCGTTCGGAGTTTACGTACCATGAGGGATGGCGATCGGCTGCCTTTAAGATTGGTGTATTTACCTCTAACTAGGTCTCAGAGAGTGTGCGGCATTGTTAAACAGGTTACAGGTAGTTATTCCAAAGGTTCGTTATTCCGAAGGCTCTTTAGTCCGAAGATTCGTTATTCCGAAGGTACATTGTTCTGAATTTCATTTTCGGATTAACGAATCTTCAGAATAACGAACCTTCGGAATAACGCCACAAATTTTCGGATTAACGATCCCTTTTTCATTTTCGGATTAACGAACCTCTAGGTATAGGGAATTTGTGTGTTTCGGATTAACGACCCTTCGGAATAACGAACCCTCGGAATAGCGAACCTTCGAAATGACGAACAGCACCCGATAAACAGATCTCACAAGCACAAACTTGGGATAATGAGGAAAAGAAGCATCAATCGTCAACCCACGATTCTTTTTCTTGCATGATTTTTTTTTCTTGCTCGATTTTTTTTTTCTTGCTCATTTGGTGCAACTTAGCTGCAAGGGGTTGGCTTATGGTACAGAGTTGCTATAATAAAAGATGGTTCTGCATTGTGCATGTAAATCATTAATAGCCACCAACAGTAATGCCTTACTGAAAAAACAGAAATTTTTGTGTGCATGACAATTTCAAAAATTTTGCAAGGAGCCAAAATTCGCAGAATTATCCTTGTCTACATTATGCAGTGAGTACCAGTGGCAATTTGCGAAAATTTCATGCAGCGAAAAAAGCCGTCGGCTTCGATTTGCAAAGATTTCGTGCCACAAATTTTTCTGGTTGTACAGTGTGTTTAAATCCGTCCACCAAAGATTATCACCATTTGTATTAGGTTGGCGGAAAATCAAAGGTTAACTCTCGCTAATTTTTGTCGTGTGAACAGTCCTCTTGAGACCCTAGGAGGTGATCGGTGACCTTGTTTGACCTCTGCATGGTGCTGATGACAACAGCCCCAAGGAAAAACAGTTTGCCTGGCTATTGTTCTCTGCCACCAATGTTTGCTCATTTTCACCTTGTCCACAAAAAAAAAAAGGCAGTACCAATTCTTTATTTTTTATCACTTTCTCGCTCTCACCATTTCAATGGAATTTTTATTCTCTTGGAGGCAACGTGCTGAAGAATGGCATGTTTAAAGGGAAAAATACCCAAGGACGGGATTACTTTGCATAAACACACAGTAGTTGGGTATCTCAGCTCATAGAAGAATTAACAAATTGAGGAAATATCAATGAGATTTAATAGCATGAATTCATACCCAACTCCTGTTAGGAAGTAATGGTTTGGAATAGACATCTTTAAAGGTAAAATTTAGAGTCTCTTTGCTTACTTGATAAAAGGAACAGAATTATGTCCAAGATAAACAGCTCTGACCCCTGGACAATTACCCTGACCCTTTCTCTGACCCTAGCCCTAATCCTAATCCTGAAAGTAATCCTAATCCTAACCCGTACTCTAACTGAAAACCTAACCCTGTAACCCTACTCTTTCCTTAACCCTATCACTTATTACTGGTATTAATGTAGTGAGGTCCAGGGGTAATTGTCCTGTTTCAGTCCTATACTCCGTAATACAATATATGTATGTTGGCCTAAAGACAGATGATATACAATGTGTATATTTCCAAAAGTGATCATAGTTCATTACTTGTACCATGCAGAAACAATGAAATGAAAATGAAAATGAAAATGAAAATGAAAATGAAATGAAATGAAATGAAATGAAATGAAATGAAATGAAATGAAATGAAATGAAATGAATGAAATGAAATGAAATGAAATGAAATGAAATGAAATGAAATGAAATGAAATGAAATGAAATGAAATGAAATGAAATGAAATGAAATGAAGTGAAGTGAAATTTATATGAAGATATCTATATTTCTGTTTGTGTGAATAGGTCAGTCAGCTGCCAGGAAAGGCTGGATCGAGAGAAGTGGGGGCAAGGACTCGAGGACCAAAAAAGGTAACATGGAATAAGGAAGTATACTCCCAATCTGCTTTATTTGTTTGGTTTATTATATTGTCCAGTAGTTACTGGTGCCAGTATGCATATAAAAGATGCTGAGCTGCATTTCAGAGAGCACTTTCCATGCCTCTGTTGTAAAGGGTGCTGGGGGCATAGTTCTCAGTTTGTTCGTCCATTCATCTATCCTCCGGTCTGTATGTCCCATTTCTCATTACTGCAATTCTAAGAAAAAGTGTGTCATGGATTTTCTTGGTATATCTGGCCCAGGTACACTATATTTAAGGTATTGATACCCTGATTTAGGATTTCGGTGAAACTCCCTAGGAGTCAAAGGTCAATGAACTTAGACCAACCCCCCCCCCCCAAAAAAAAAAAAAAAAATCAAACCCATGAGATATGTAACTGGAACTTCATCTAGTTTATATCCATTGAAAACTGATGTGTTCTACTAATACTGCTGCTTTCTCTCAATCCACATGTATATTAAGGTGAATTTGTTCTTTAATTGATACGGAGGCCTAAGGTCATAGCAACAGTATCATACTTTGAGGAAATCTTTTTTACATTTAAAGGTCCAGTTTACGTTTGGGAGCAGTGATTTAAAAAATGTTCAAGATATCACTTTTGATGCAATTTTCACAATAAAGCCTTATTTAAGGCTTTATATTTATAAGGAGATATTAGTATTTTTCTCAATAAACCATAATTGTAGATGGTTTAGTCTGAAAACATTTTTATTATAAGTATTGTTCACATATTTTGTATTTAACAATACTGAGCATCGATTTATACAGATTCAAATTTTTACAGTGGTTGTTTCTATCCCAAACTCATATTCTAGAACTATTTAAAGCACTAATGCTGAGTTCTTGTTTCATCTGTAAATGGTAAATTATGCCTTTAAGACCCCCACCCCCATCCCCCAACCACCTCATCGCGATACCCAATTCCGGTTTGATTCCAAGCCAATCTTGATGAAGACTGGTAGTAACTACGGAAATCACGGTTAGTTGGGCTACCAGCACAAGAAATCACAAAGAGGATGTAATGCTCGCACATCCTCCGCCTGCCTCAATGTATTTTGTCACAACGGAAAAGTTGTCCCATATTTTTATGACCTTTTCCCTCCCATAATAGACATTTTCAAACGCTGACGGTACTTGAGTGAATAGAATGCGTCAAGTGTGAGGACTTCTAGAGATCTACAAAGTTGAGTGTCATTCAGTAATCGGTAGCAATCCTAACCCACGCACCACTTCTGCTATTCAATTTTGCTACCAAATAATTCAGGTAGTCATTTGCAGCAATAGTTAGGTTCTTGCAACATTTGTAATCTTTGAAATTTTAACTTTGGTGATTAGCTTGTATAGTTTTAAACTACATGTATGAAGTGTATCCACATCAAACGTAATTTTTGTTACGATTAAACTTTCGAGAGCCCCACTTGATAATTCAACCAAAGAACTTAAGAAATACATACCAACAGTGCTAGCGCTAAACTTTATAATGTGGAACGATAAAGTAATGTATGACAAATATTTTATTTTAACCTCAAAGGTCAGAGGGAATGGGGTTCACAGAGTTTTTGGCATGGAAAGATGTGGATGCTCTCTTGAGCTCCGGTGATGCAGTATGTTGTCAGTAATTAAATGTCACTCTTGGGGTCAAAAGTGCCGTACACTATTTCATGCACTCACTTTAATAGTTATGTTTACGGTACAGTCTGATGGTTATGCGATCTCAGATCATTTTATCACACTTTCGAAGTGTGTGTGTGTGTGTGTGTGTGGGGGGGGGGGTAATCGGGTCGGATACGGGGATGCTGTGATTGTTACGGGATTGATTGTATTGTAATATCTGTACACTATGTTTATTGCCATGTTTCACAAGCAAATGGTGTGCTATTTTACACCACACGTCACGACAGTCACCGTCAATCTAGCGCAGATAGTTTCCAAATACTGTATACGCCGTTATTTTCGCGAGGGTTTAATTTTCCCGAATTTCGCAAATTGCTGTTGGATCGCGAATTTAAAAACACGCAAAATTGTCTCTATGCGCTTTGTTGATAGGGCATTAACGTAAGCGTCGGCGTCAATTCGCGAAAACAACACCTCGCGAAAATGTCTATTACCTCGTCATTCGCGAAAATATCTGTACGCGAAAATAACGGCGTATACAGTAGGTCATGTTTTACTCGCACGTCATGTTTAACTGACACACTTTGATGACAACAACACAACAACGTAACACAACAGAAGGGTGATCTGGTGTCCTGGCAGTTGTGATGGAGATAACCCTGTGATAGCTAGTGTAATGTCCTCACTGGTCTCTACAAAGCGTGTCCAGAGTGATGTTATTCGTTATTGATGCAAAAGTGAAGACAGCCCACTGTGCGACAACAGCAACAATAACAAACAAAAGCAAGACTACTGTTTTTTGCGTCGTAGCCTAATACGGTACATACAAGTAAGTATACTGTAAAAGTGGAAATTTTTACGGTGTTCAAATTTTCGCGCATTTCGCGCAACCAGAAACTAGCGCGAAAATAAAAGCACGCGAATATTTTTGCTTGCCATATGTGCCTGTGCGTGATGTCTTGATTCTGCGGAATTGAAAACACGCGAAACTCTTCCGACCCGGCCAAGCGCAAAAAATTAGTCACGCGAAAATATCCACTTTTACAGCACTAGAGGATAACCTGTGATCGCTAGTAATGTCCTCACTGGTCACTAGATTGTCCAGATGTTATTGATGAAGATGTAAGAATGACCAAGTGTACAACCACAACAACAAAAGTAAACAAACACAAGACTACCAATTGAATCAATTCATACATTTATTCAATGATAAAAATCGTTTGGATATAAAATGTATACAAAATGTAGCAGGTACAGTTCTGAGAAAGCCAGAGGCTTGTTGAAATAGAATGTACCCTTGAAAACAAATCATACACAATATAATGCAATTTAAACATTGAAATACCAAATGATAAAAGGAGCACAGAGAGAATAAAACATATTAAAACAAGCACAAAATTAAAATTTACAAAAATTAGCGATAACATTATGGGAACATGGAGAGAATAAAACATACTAAGACAGAGGACAAAACTATTTTGCTAGCTCCTCATCAGAGGATGACTGTGGGATGCATGTAATTGTAAAGTCTTCAGTGTTCACCTTGGACAGTTTCGTCAATCGATGGTATCGTTGATAATTGATACAAATATTATGGCGCAAAATGTGGGTAAATGTTGGGGGGGGGGTTAAATGTGAATTGTTTGGAAGATGTTTTGTATTAAACTCGACATTCTTTTCGCAAACAGTATACATTGGCTGATGACGTGGGAAGTGAATCTTGCACTTGGTGAGGTCAAAACGATTCAGCTCTTGAAGTGTTTTTTTTTTTCAGTCAAAATAATCTCTTGTATAACTGTTTTTTCTGCATTTTTTTCTAATGCAACATTTCTCTGATGTAACTGCCATCAATGGCAAATTATCTTTTCCTTCCATTAATTATATGCAAAACAGGGAAGCATAGAAGGAGAGATGTAACCAACATACATTGTATACAGGCTACTTGTGAACAATGGTGATAATGATGATGGTAATAATAGCATTGGTAGTGATAATGATAATGACCATAGTGATAGTAATAATAATTTTTATAATAATGATAGTTTTAATAACTAGAGAAGCACTCTGAGAGCGCAGCTACTTTTCACTAGTGATCTTGTTTTTCCATAGAGATCAGTGATTTCCACTCATGTACGTGTGCATGCTGAAAATTGCTCGATTTTCCAATATAGAAACCTTTTGTAACTTCATAAACCCTCAGCTGCCCATCGCGCACCTCACCCAGCAGAAACTAGTGCGTGCACTTTAATGAAAACCTCAAAAAATTGCACAGCTTGATCTCTGAAGTGTATTGACCCTACCTGCCCAAATATCAAAAATCCTTCATAAAGTCCAGAAAAATTTTTGGATCACTACCGAAATTTAATAATCTGTTTCATGTGTCATTCTCGACCTTTCCTGCAAGTTTCAGTCAAATCCGTTCACAACCTTTTTAGTTATTTTGCACACGGACAAACGAATGAACGGTCATGAAAACATAACCTCCCCCCTTGGCAGAGGTAATGATGATAACTAAAAAAAGCACTCGGAGAGTGCAGACTTCTCCCAAGCTCATTTTTACTCATACACATATGCTGAAAATCGCCCAATTTCTCAATTATAAAGAAGCCTTGTGTTTACCTCATCAGCTTCCTGCTGTTCACCGCCTTGAACAGAGCACATGCTTTAGTGCGCGTATGCAAACCTCAAATACTCAAATACGGGCAGCTTGAACTCCCAAGTTCACCAACCCTATTTGCCAAAAGATCTTAAAGAATCCGTCAAAAATTCATAAAAATGCCCTGATCACTACCAAAATTTAGCTATCTGTTTCTTGTGTCATTATCAACTTTCCCTGCAAGTTTCATCCAGATCCGTTCCCAACATTTTGAGTTATTTTGGAAACAGACTGACAAACAAAGCAGTGGCGAAAAAAAACAAGCAAACAAAAAAAAACTTGGAGATTATCATGATGATAATAATAATGATCTTGATCGTGATAATCATAGTGATAACAATAATATCAAACTTTCCTGGAGTGATGGGGGGTGGGGGGGAGATGATGCAGTAATTTGATGCATGCAAGTGCTTTATTATCTGTAATTTCATATCAACCTGGCAAATTTGGTTTATTGCTTCTTGGTCTAATATCAGATGGTCTACTTCCCAGTTCATCTAACACCACTACGTCTAAACTCATTTGGTCTACTATCAATTTCATGTAATGCCCGTTTGGTCTAACCCTCACTTGGTCTAATGCCCAGTTTGGCTAATTATCATTTCGTCTAATGACTAGATGGTCTAATTGCAATTTTGACTCCTTGGATTTTTTTTCCCCATTTTGTCTAATAAACTGTGGGTATTAGACAAAATAGGCATAGCCCATCTGAAGGTAGACCTTCTGGTAATGAGGTTGTAAGTGGCAACTGGACTAAATGGTCATTACACGAACTGGTTGTAGATGAAACGGGACTAGACCATGTGGATTGAGACTAAATGGCTATTATATTTTGGATCAAAAATTTGTCTTCCATTGATTGGTTAAAAGAGCTTCACGTGATTATAGGTATTTTGAACTATTTTAGAGTGTTGGTGTGTTTGACACTCCATGAAGTACATTGCAAAATGACGTCACTTTTATGATGTCACAATCACCCTTCTTTACAATCAAGTGTACCCGTCCGCGTCCGGTCCTGAATTCTAGTGTTCAGGTTTGCAGCGGCCATACCATACGAGCGCTTGGATACATGCGACGGGCAACTCTGGCGGTGCCACGGCTACTACGTTTTTCAATTTCCGATCTCTCGCACTGTTGCGTATTGCAGGCGCTGCGCTGCCGCCGCAGTGCGGCTAAGCCTACGTAATGATTTTCACTTTTTATTCAAATTTTTGATCCAAAATATAAAACAAATATACTTTGCCTAGTTTCGAGTTTTTTGTTAAAACTATGGGCCTCTGTGACTCCAGACTAGTACTATTCACTTCGGGGCTGCGCCCGTCAGTGAATAGTACTAGTTTGGAGTCACCTCTGCCCATAGTTTTAACAAGAAACTCTCAAGGCCAAGTATATTTGTATATTAGATGCTGTGGGAGTAGACCAATTAATAGATAACTGCAAATTTAAGGAGTCATATTGCAAACGGGCTTTATGGAGGGTTTAAAAACAGTGACACTTTTGTGTCCTCAAACTCCCATTACATGTACAATGTAACTGTTAATCAATCTCCTCCATGTTGATGAGACCATTTAAAAATTCAGGTTCCACATCCTTCTTGTTACGTTTTCGATTGTAACGAAACAGTTATTGTACTGATTGTATTGTTGTTGAGCCCACCGGAGGTGAGGAGAGACTAAGGGATCGCCTGCGGCGTCTGTCCGTCCGTCGTCCGTCCGTCCGTCCGTCCGTCCGTCCGTCCGTCCGTCGTCCGTCCGTAATGCTATAAAAACTTGAATAACTCTGTATTCTGCAATGTTTATGTGAAGACGGAGTGCACCATTTCACGCATGATGCATGACGTGCTTCACGTTGCGAGTTCCGATTGAACCAGGTCGGAACTTGGAAGCAGATCCACTCGGTTGGACGAGTCACATCCGTGTGGGGGGGAAAAGTACCCAAAAGAACTGTGCTCGTAGCATAGCATGCCCTTGTACTAGAACTTGTTTATTTGCAGGATGTGTGTATTTATGTACTATGTGTATTTGGGTGTACAGTATGTGTATGGAGTATTTGTATGCATGTGTGTGTGCATGTGTGTGTGTACATACCTACAACTAAACTTATGTTAGTTTGTCTGGAACAGACATACAGAACAAAAGAGTACAATGGTTGCCATTATCTGTCATATTTGTGGGGTACATTATATACGATAGAAGAAAACTTCAAGATTCAATAGTGGAAAACAGTGCGTTCCCCCCCCCCCCCCCCCCCAAAAAAAAAAAAAGAAAAGAAAAGAAAAGAAAAGAAAAAAAGAATCAGTGTTTTGAAGTGTAGGTATGTGTGTGTACATGTGTTTACTGTGTAGGGGGGATTTTTGGTCATGAAAACCTTCTGCTTTAAAAGCAGTTTTTAATAGGGTGATACTTTTCTTCTCCCTACACAATATCCTGCATTGTCACAACACGG
This sequence comes from Diadema antillarum, assembly GCF_040938485.1. Classification (NCBI taxonomy): domain Eukaryota; kingdom Metazoa; phylum Echinodermata; class Echinoidea; order Diadematoida; family Diadematidae; genus Diadema; species Diadema antillarum. The sequence goes on from NW_027270932.1 coordinate 994,947, forward strand.
TCATGTTGATGGATAGATTGTGCAAAATTAATGTAGGAAGTGTTGAAGTACTTCCGTGCTACAGGATTTTGCTTCCTCCCAAATGAACTTTTTCCAGTGATATGTGATGATTTCTGCATAGGGGAGCAGCAAAGGGGAGAGCAAAACATACAGAAAGTATAATGCATATCACAAATTACGTCGGTCTTCTTGTGGTCAGCTAATTGGTTTATACCTCCGCATTGACCACATAGATGACATTATGATTTTCTCTTTTCAATGTGCCGGATTTTGCACCAAATCCTGTGCAAAACACAACTGTTATGCGATGACCTAAAAAGGAAATATGTTTACAAACAATCCTGTGCCAGATAGAACTATTACGGGATGACATACACAGAAAACTTGTTGACAAACCGTTTCATAATCATGATTTATTCTTCTGTTATTGTACAAAACTGGCAATTTTGACAATAAAATCCTCCTTGATCTGCCTATGAGGTGGGTTCCTTGCGCATGTAAACAGTGTATAGGGAGATATGGATGGGATATCAGTTATGCTGTTTAAGAAATGGGAAGTGGTTATGATAGATTACTCGATTGGTCAAAAACAACGAGAGTAAACATATGTGCAGACAGCGAAGAGTTCTGAGGAAGGCTCAAAATTCATCTTACACCATGCATGCTTTGCGCTGAAAAGCAAAGAATATTTGTGACATTAAATGTTTGCAAATTGGAGCCATTGGCATTTTTTTGTGGCGTAAAATTTTCCAAATTGCACTGGCATTCAATGCATAGTGCAAACGACAGCTACAAGACAAGAAAGTAATTATGCAGAGAATTTATGAAAAGCGCACATTCCTTCAAATTGTTACTAACACATGTAAGGTGTAATATTGTTCCCTCTGCTATCTTTCAAAGTGGTATGTCAAGTGCTCTTTTATTTTACTGGAAATATGAAATTATGTTGAATTGTCTTTATATATTATTCTTTATATATTATATCATCCTCCTGCAGTGATGTTACAAACTGTTGTAGTCTTCTCGTCCAGCGATGGCAGCACTAAAACTTGCAAAAAGATTCAGAACTTTTTAATGGACTGTCCGATTTCCTCCAAACATTCACTGATGCGTTCTAAGGGATATTGCTGCATTCACTCAATCAACACATTTTGAGTGAAAGTGTCCTTTAAAGAGGGACTTAAGTATAAACCAAGTGACGAAAACTTATCATGATAGAAGCATCAGCCCAGAAGGGTCCTGTGATGTCATCACATTACTGAAGTCATTTATTTATGGGGTTCAGCTTTGTCACGCTACTGAATTCATTACATGGGGCCGGCTTTTCTCTGTTAGTGCCGGATCCCGCGCCAATTGGTCTAAACTCCATCCATATTCCTCTCATACTGACATCGTTACGGGTGACATGATGTTCCTTTAGCGGCCCAGATGATGACTTGGAAGAAAAAATTTGGCAACGGAGCGTCCCTCGTCACCGCACGGGTAGGATGTCTCGCCTCGGTCAGAAAACAGACACCGTTGAGTCACGGCGGGCACGTGCGTGTTTACTTCCACGGCTGGTTGCCGTGGCAACATCGATGATGCCCTCTGCGGTTGTCTTGTCGTGCAGGCAGCTTGCATGCGTAGAGGAGTGGCACATATAGTGCATCACGTCTCTCTCTCTCTCTCTCCTAGACAAATGAAATGGATGAAAGGGATTGTAAGAAACAGGAGAGATTCCACCAAAATGCCTGCCATATAATGATGATTAATTCAAACTCTTGAATATTTCATCACAAACCGTTTCCAGAGTTTATTCTGTTTTGTTTTGTTTTTATTTTTGTTTTTTTGTTTTTGTCACCTGTCATGCTCTACTTTCTGTCAGCCATTGCTTGACTGTTTTGTTGTTTGTTTGTTTTTTGAGTGTGAGATGCCACGTGGTTCAATATGATTCAATGACACATTCATGTGGGTGTATCAACGACTGCATCATTTTATTCATACCGTATCAAGATAAGACAGATTGAGGCATGAAAGATAGATATTCCAGAAATGAGCTCATCATGATGGCCTGGTAAGACAGCTCATATCATTGATATGCTGCAAGATTCATTCTTTTGTCCTCATATCATAATTAACCCATTGGAGACTAGACCCGAGTATACTCGGACAGATGTGTATGGGAAACGTGTTGTAGCAAAATCAGTCCATCCTCAAGGGGGTAATTATGAAAAAGAAACAAAAAACAAAAAACACTCCAATAAGCTTTAGCCACTCAAAGTTGGCTTAGGGCATTTGCAAGAGAGAGAGAGAAAGCAAAAAACAAACAAACAACAACATCTATGAATGACCAATGAATGAACAAAAAAAATATATACATATGAAGTCATTTAACAAATAAAAATTGTAGATATTTCGGAGATGAACATAGGGTGAAGACATAAGTTGCATATTATTAGCAGAGAAAAGTAAGTTATCGAAAGCAATCATATACACATGTAACACCTTTGTATCTCTATATTGAAAGAGTTGATAGATATCTGTACTATCCTTATGAGTCTTGTATGGTACTGTGGCATACTATGAGACTTTGCAAATGAGTTAGCATGGCAATATTACTGACTGATTTTGCTTTGTAGGATTTTTAGTGAGCTGTATAGTTTGTATCTTCTTCAACTTTCACATTAGAGATGAGTGTACAATTTTGTACTTTTGGTATGATATGTTAGTCAATACCTTCCCGTAGTCTCGCAAAGATAAAGTTAGACCAACAGATAGATAGGTATTAAATAGGTAGCTTGATGAAGATATACATTGTAGCTATAGAGAGAGAGATAAAAGACCTGTAAATATGGATATGGATATAGAAAATAGATATATTAAGAGTTTGAGTGCAAAAATGGATATATCCACTATATCAATGTGAGATATTTGAGATTGACATTGCTGAAAAACAAATGAATTAATCAAAACATGTGTGATAATTTTCCCAATATCTTCAGAAATATTTCTTGTTATGTAACAAGTGCAGTATTGTTGAGAAAGATTACATTTTTATCGACTTGATGATGACCAAACTTGACAGATATTAGAAATGGAATTTCTCTGTTAACTGTTTGCATTCAAGCTCTTCATATATTCAGATAGATAGATAGGTAGATAGACAGATAGACAGACAGATAGATAGACATAGATATACAGACATAGATATATAGACATGGATGTATAGCTGTATTGACATATGGTATAAAAGTGGATATTTTTTGCATGAACAATTTTTTGCACTTGGCGGGGTAAGAAGAGTTTCGTGTGTTTTTGATTCCACGGAATCAAGACATCAACTACTGGAACATATTGCAAGCAAAAATATTTACGTGCTTTTGTTTTTGCGATAGTTTCTGATTGTGCAAATGCGCAACAATTTCCACTTTTACAGTAGATAAATATTTGGCCATATACGGAACTTATACACCGAGGAGGACAAACAAGTATATGTTTTCAATACTCCAAATATTTGTCAAGAACAAGTGTGAAGAAATTTTTCTGGGGAGAAAAATCAGAATGGGTGAATATATCTGTGTACAAAACGAATGGAAAGCTGATCAACATCAGAATCACACAGAGTTGTCAATTTGCCTTACTCTTTAGATTTTTACAGTTCATACAAGTTTTTTTTTTAAAAATGTGTCTGCTTATTTTCCCAAATTTTCACTGATCTACTCCTCCGATTTATCTGCCTTCATACAAAGCAACATTTGATATCAGGATGGAAGTCCCCTCTGAGTGGGAGGCACATTTTACCAATTCTGGCGTCTTATCAAACAATTACTCACAAAAAAAAAGAAAGAAAGAGAAAGAGAGGTGAACTACCTGTGATACATTGTACTGCCGCTTCCCACTAAAATGACTCAGAGCCAACGACAAAACCTGATATTTATACCGATCGAGTCTAACCCAGATCGAAGGCGACTGCCAATATCCAAAGAACAAACATTTGAGTGTATGAACAGTGTTACTGTCCTTCCTAATCCTATATCTTGTTTTTGTCAGGCTTTCTTTCTCTTTGTTTAATTTCCCCTGTTTTTAGGGAGCTTGCGTTTCAGACATTATCTGCCTATGTCACCTCTCTTGAATTCTAGGTTTTTAGTCTTTAGAAGGGCTTCCTATTGAAAAGGGATTGATGTCGCCGCGTTTGAGGATCTTGCCTCGTCACTTGCTTTGAGGTTGAGGTTGAGGTTGATTTTTTTTTTTTTTTTGGGGGGGGGGGATGGGCATATGAAGAGGGGCTGCCTGTGGAGAACGGAGCCGACCGAACGAGTGCAAGCCTTTCTCTGATTCACGCGGACCGATTTAGCATCAGCCGTATTAGGCGCTAAAACCACCCCTCAGTCATCGGGGGTTCAGTCCGGGGGAGCGAGAGGGACTATATATGAAGAGCAAATTTGTGTGTGTGTGTGTGTGTGTGTGTGTGTGTGTGTGTGTGTGTGTGTGTGTGTGTGTGTGTGTGTGTGTGTGTGTTTGTGTGTGTGTGTGTGTGTTGTTTCTTGAAATCAGGATTCCTACCATATAATAAGAAGTGAATATTCTCTTCATTATATTTGTGCCTGGTGAAAATGGGTCAATAATTGTTGTCGTTGTTGAACCACATTGGTTTAAATTTCTAGACAATTATAACTTCTGACCCTACGGCATAAATACATAGATACATTGTACATATGTATGTATTTATATTATGCTTTTCTGTGCATACATACAAGTATGCACATATGTATGTATGTATGTATGTATGTTTTTTAATCATATGTGCACAGGTATGTAGATTTATGTGTCTGTAATGGATTATGTTGATAGATATATAGAGAAAGACAAATATTAAAGGCACATTCAAACTTTTTGCACAAGACACGACAATATTGAATGTCAAGAATGATATAATTTCTGGTAATTGACAAGCCTTGAAAAAGTAAGATGATAATCCCCTACCCCCTGAAAAAGATAAGAAAAGCTCTGAAAACAAACCAACAAAATGTAAATGTACGAGAGGGCATTCAGACGCAAAAAATTTATACTAGAACGGTATAGCTATACCAAAACAGTATAGCTATACGATGAATTTATACGTCTGAACGCTGACTAACGAAACAACGTATAGCGAAACGACGGTCAGAGCATCGTTTCGAACTAGAACTCGATAAAGAATCAGCATTCCGTGTGCGTCTGAGCGTATGGCGACCATAGAACGGTATAACTGGGCGGGGCTTAACGGGAGCGCGCACGAAAGGTGACCCCACAGCTGTCACTCACAACTATAACAGCATGCGCAGTGGGAAACTGCACATCTATTCAACGTTTCCCAGAATGGTCGAAATTAGTGTCTGAACGGTCTGTCGGCTATACGATGATTCTTTATACGTCATTTCGTTATCGAGTTTTGGTATAAAATGGCATGCGTCTGAGAAGGGGGCATGTTATACATGAGATTATTGTACACATAGTCGTCTTATGCTACAGTAGCTAGCCTATCACCTTGTTGATTGTGGCTATACCAGAAATAAGTATGTAAAATCTGGATTTTGGCGTTCCAGAAGCAGACACATGTACCCAGCCACATCAGACCATTGGATCAACTTTGGAAGCAAAGCCATAGTCTTTCCTACCAGCCGTTATGAACACGATTGTTTTTAAACTGTTGAGTTGTAATAAAGGAGTGTGAGAAATGGGAGACTAGTCTTGTCTTCTGAGGATCAAGTACGCTGATATGATAATTGATGATGACTAAAAGAAGGCTACATATCCACATGGGGACCACCCATGATGGGGAAAGAACTATTAAATGTGAAAAACTGTATAACTTTACCCTCTCCAACAACATGTCTATATGCTTGTTATACTCATGTGTTCTTCAACTTGCACGTTGTCATTGATTTTGCAAGAGCCTGTATGCGGCACTGCAAAAAGTCGGATGTTAAATTTGAAACACTAAGCCAGTGTTAAATTTCTGGTGCTCATTTGTGGTGTTAAATTAGCACCTCCAGGTGTCACTTCAAAATATAAAACCTTTTATTAGATAGGTAAATTAGTTAATGTTCCTCTTTGATTTTGAACTTCAACAAGACAAACTAGAACTTTCCGATAGAGTGCTTAGATAGGTAAATTAGTTAATGTTTTTCTTGTTGATTTTGAATATCAACAAGATGAACAAGAACTTTCCGATAGAGTGCTTGGATTTAAAAAACAAAGTTGTGAACAAATTTATACCACATTAACCTGTTGAGGACGAATGCAGAGTATGTAACTCAGGCAAGTGTCTATGGGAAATGCGTGCTGTAGCAAACTCAGCCCGTCCTCAATGGGTTAACACCAGTTGGTGTAGTCTCGTATTGACACTGGGCAGGTGTTATACCATTGACATTAACACCAGCAATATCAAATCAACAGTATGTAGTGTCATTGTTGAATTAATACCAGCAGTGTCAAAATATCACCAGCTACAGTACTAGGAAGTGCCAGGTGAACACTTTTCAACACCATCACAACATTATTTCTACACCTGTTGGTGTGGTCCTCTATTGACACTTGATCGGTGTGAGATTTAACACCCATGGTGTTAAATCTAACACTGCTCTTTTTGCAGTGTGGTCAGTGGTGGGTTTTTCTAGGATGGATTCAGGCATAGTTGCTATTAAATGTAGGATACAGTGTATGTGTGGCACAAACATGTTTCTTAGTACCACAGGCATGAAAGGAAAACAAATGTTTCCAGAGACTCCAATTCTCCCGTTTTCGACGGGAGATCTCCCGCCGAAAACCTGTTTTTGCAAAATCTCCCGTTCTCCCGCTTGAGATTTAATTTCTCCCGCCCTGGCTCTGTGTCTCCAGTTGGAAAGGATATCTTACTTATTGCTATCGTATGTTGAAAAAATAAGCCTGAGATAGCACCAGAGAGCATATAGAACCCTAGGAACTTCGCGCTTCGCACACATCAACTTGGAGTCTCCCGTTTGCTTGGGGTTTCGGGCGGGAGAATCTCCAGATCAGAAGGTGCTTGGGGTTGGAGTCTCTGTGTTTCTTTTCTCTTATCGGGCACTCACAAAGGCCCAAATTGGTGCTGTTTCATTATCAACTATTCTTTTTTTCCTCTTATCGAATACTCACTTTCCCGAGTACGTAACAGTAAAGTTGCCGTCTTGGGATACCTCCATGGTGTATTTCTTTGAATGTGGTCATTGTAGACATGCGACGTCAGATATCATCAGTCGGTAATGCTAGAATAAAGGGTTATGTGGTGGGATATCATGGTTAGGCAGCATAATTTTTTGACAGAGCTATGAACATATGGGACTAACCAATTAGATGTTATGGTTTCCAAACTGTATTTTACTTGCGGCTGTCAGGGAATTTCATGGTTGTGGGAATATGACCATGGTATATGACTATCCATAATACCATGCTCATTTTGGGGGACAGAATTCTGTAACAAAACCACCACATTTCCTGATTAGTGGTGGGGAGGGTTGAGAGCAAAGTACAGGGTGACGTCCATATTTGTCACTTTTATCCCTCTCGTTTGTGTATTTTCGTTGAGGGCTTGACAGATATTAGCCAACTGGAATAAAATTCTGCTGATGTGAATACATTGGTTTGGATGTATGACTAACTTGAAAATTCAAGAAAAAGTGGGTAGGGTATTGAATTCCTGCCATAAAAGCATTGTTTTGTTTTATTCCAGAGACAAGTAAATCAGTGAGATAATTTTCACATCTTATTCTAGTCTGCCCCACCCCCTCAATAAATGTTTAGATTGCTGTGAATGAATATAAGGTGAGCATATGAAAACAATGATTTGCAGATTTTATAAGACAGCAGTGCAGTTGCAGAGTCTGACATATCATACTCTCGTGAAAAATTAGTAAAAAAAAATAAATAAAAGATCACACAACTAAAGATCCAACATGGGGAAACAAGATCGTTCTTTTCTAGAAAGTTCACAAATATGATAAGTGACACTCCGTTACTGGTATAGGACATGATCCATATCCTAGTATCCAAATATTCTTTGTGCTAATGTGATGCATTGAATTACTGTGCTGTATCAGTGAAACTACATTTCAGCGATGGGATGTAATGGCTACTTGCAGAGTTCGGTGAATGTTGACGGAAATCATGCGGGGGATCAATGCGCCACACCTGCCGTGACGTTCTTCCTTGAAATCTAAGTAAGCTTGTTTTGGGCCAAAGGAACGATCGAACAGTTCAAGCAAGCTAAAACTTGCTTTCTTCCTTTTATATTTCCTTTTTGTCTCTAAGGCTGTCTTTATGATTGAGGTTTTCCTGGACACACAGCATAATATCGCCTTCCCTTCTTCCTCTTCCCCTTCTTTCGGCGAATTAAGACAAGCTCCTACACCAAAAAATGATGTCAGCCCAAACAGACGAAACAGGAAACGGTAGCAGCTGGGCATTACACAGCCGGGTTGAAGAACCGCCAAACTTTGCTGACTCTAGGTGTTCACCTATTAAAAGTTGTTGATGTTGTTTGCAAATCCGCCGTCGATCGTCATTGGTTAGAATGTACATTTTGCTTCACATCACTGCCAAGTTTGCTTGCAAGATTTTTTTTTCAATTTTGTAAATATGTAGTTACATGATGAGGGAGGGATGCATAGTGTACTTGAGGGATAATCCTTTGTTTCATTTTCATTTTTTTTATTTTTTTTAAAGTGAGCAATATCACGAGATAGACAAAAGCAATATATGATATGAACAACAACACCACAAAAGAACAAGTACTACTAATTTTAAAGAAATAGTTAAGTATGCAGCTAATCATGCCCAGCACATACACCCACACACAGGCACACCGTATAACCAAGGAGGTCTCGCCTAGTACGTCCTTGATATAACACAAACACACACACAAATGCACAAACCACATATCTTCAAAGATTATTACCACATAATACACAGAACTTATGGCTGAAGGAATGATACATTCTTGATATCCAATGTGACCATGTGGAATCTAAAACACAAACAAAAAATGTGTAATGTTGTCTTTGGTTTGGAATAGTAAATCAACTCTAGCTACATGAAAGATACATTTCTTGAGTCAAGTTTCTGAATTTCATGTTACATCTAGCCACTTTCGCAAAGTTAGATATGACTTAGGACATTTTTCTGAAGTAATTTTTCCCCCAAGTATACTATGTACAATACAACCTATCAGATCAAAAATAATATTTTTTTTTTCTGTGTTTGACATCAAGGGTTTCTTTAGATCTGTAGTATATAAGTACACGGGTAGTGTGCCTTCTATAACACACAGTGGAATCAAAACCACCAGGAATGTCGACTTTGTTGCCAAATACTCACAAGTACAATCCAAAAAAGTATGTGCAAATACCTGACTTGAAATGTGCTACTTGCTGTTCAAAGCAGCAATTGGAAAAGGGGGAAAAATGAGAACTTGAAAATGATATGCTTTCGGGCAGACAGGCACGATAAAAATGATGCAGGTTTGTGCTATATTCGGTGCCTATCTCGTCGTAGTCCACATCTCACGTGCGTCACACGCATCTTCGGGAGGCACTTGACTTGTTTTCATTCACCCTTTTCAGATTTTTTTTTCCTCATCTTTTTTTTTCTTTCTTTTGAAGCCATACCACGCACCTCGCCAACGTGCTGCCCTGAGCATTACGTGAGCGTCAAGCAGTATCTGCGTATCTGAGAACCTTGAAGGGAACAAATAAAATAAGCAACAACAGCAACTGAAACATAAAAAGAGAGCTCACAGATTCTGACATGGCTATGAATTATCTTTGGAAGGAGAGAAGGGTGAATATGCTTCATAATTATGCTTGTACGTACCACCCTAGTCGACATACGTGCACTCTGAAGTTTGATGTCAGGATGAAAGAGGGGGTGTCTAGCCGGCAGTTTTTGAGTGAACGTAGATCTGTCAGAAAAACAAGTTTGGTAGGAATTAAACTCTTGAGGGTCTAAGATGATGATCATGAGAGAACTGATTGTGATTGTGATAGTAGTGATGATGATGATGATGATGGTGGTGGTGATATGACAGGAATGATAATGATGATGATACCTGGTGTTGTGATAATGATAATTGCAATGAAAATGGTAGCTTTGCTAGCAATGGGTGATGATAATTATGATAATAGCAGTGGTAAAGATGATGACACTGGCTCTTTAAAGGTTAATTATCACAGTGATAGCTTTTATAACCGTGGTAATAACAATGAAAAAAATAAAGACAATGACTGTTTCAATGCTAATTGAATAATAGTTTTGATAGTTTTGATAGTTGAAATGATGATGGTGATGATTAGGATGCTGATAAAGATGACAGATCATGATAATCATAGTGAAAATGATAGATTTTAGTGGATGATGTTGATAGTTCAGATACTAAGATGTCAACAGTGACTAAAATGGTGATGAATGTAAGAAGTATGGTAATCAAGAGTGTAAAGGTAGTAATGCTGGTGATGAGTGAGTGTGGTCATGATAACATTTTTAGCGAGCTTTAGATTTGTGATGCTAATGTTCACCACTTGCCCCTTCCTGGTTTGGGCAATGAAAACAGTTGTGCATGTGCAGAAAAACTTTTTGCTAAATAACGGCCTCTTAGCATTTATGTTACCAGTCTGTTGAGGGTATTGTGCTTTTCATTGTAGTATAAACTACTATGTACTTATGTAAGTATTATTATCATTTTAAGTGATTAATTATTTGTGTAACTTATAGTATTTTGGATTATGCAGTAGTTTATGTTTAGGTATATATTATGTAAAGCGCTTAGAGAATTTTATTGATAAGCGCTATATAAATACTGAGTTATTATTATTGTTATTATGTCTGAGGTATAGAACGTGCCATTGATGATGATGATGACAAAGGTAATGACATTTGTATCTTTTTTTCTTGTGTATCCATTGTCTATTCATGAAATATCTTCTATTCATTGTATATTTATTCCTTAAAAGAAATACTTTTCTTCCTCTTTTTTTTTCCTACTGCACACTGTAAAACGAGGAATGTTCGCGTGCATTTTTATTTCTCAAATTTCGTGAGTGCCAATATTCACGAAATAAAAATGCACGCGAAAGTTCTTGTCTACACTATATGCATTGAATGCCAGTGGCAATTTGCGAAAGTTTCATGCCGCGAAAAGGACCGTTGGCTTCAATTCGCGAAAATTTCATGCCGCGAAAATATCATGTTTTACAGTACACTTGTATATGGCGTTTTCCGTCACCCAGCATAACCAGGTCGTCTGTCTGCTTGTATGTCAATTGGCTGTCATCTCAGACCAATAAGAGACAACATTTGTATGTTTGTGTATACGTGCATAAATTTATACAGTATAAATTCCATTCACATACATTTTTATGTATATGTACAGACGTAAAATGCAAAAATTCATAATTACATAATATGAATACACATGTGTGTACAAAGCATATATTCATGTGTTTATATACAATTGTACATACTACAGTTGAACCTCTATTATCCGGCCTCCCTTTATCCGGATCTCTCTATTATCCGGACGCAATCTCGCTGTGATTTTTTAAAATCTTTTTTTAAGAATTACGGGAGGAAAGGGGGATTCCTACTCCTTGAGAACTCCTACACAAACACACATGAATTACATATACTTGATACATTTCTTAATAATTATTTAGGTAAATCATCCCAAGAATTTATAAAAGAAAATGATTTCATTCTTGCAAACACGAACCTCTATTTTGGGGTCTGTTACTGAGTGTAACAATGAAAAGGTTGCAGTATACACATTACTACATGTGGTACTACAATGGGCTACATCAGTACATGTGTATGTATATGTACATGTATAAAGCATTGAGTCTCCCGTATCCGGCCAAATCCCTTATCCGGATGAGCCCCGGTCCCGACTTGTCCGGATACGAGAGGTTCAACTGTATAAAAATGCATGTGTGAATACGCACATACTTGCATGTTATCGTTACTTTATTCACAAGAGAACCACCTTTATACCAGTTGGGACTGGACATCCTATAGTCCCAAACCTGATCGAGCTATTAAACGGTCTGTATAGAGAGTGGGTGTTATGACAGAATGAAATCAACTTTAGCCGGTCAATAGCTGACCGAGAAGACACTGACCCATCACATGATTCTGGCTTGGAGTGATTTGTTGCGGTGCCTGCCGAGTGATAACGAGAAGAGATGACCTCTCGTTGTAGTCATCCTTACTGATAGCAAACAGCAAGCATGTCAGTATTAAAGGGAGATACTTCAAGTGGTCATAACCTTGCCCTGTGGAATGAAGTTGACTGTTGGGAACATGTCAGACAAATACATTGTACAACAATTATGGTATCTTTAACTTGTTTCATATTTTGGTTCGGTAATTGAATCGATTTTCTTTCGCTGCCCACTGTGACCCCGTTTACAGTGCGTGAAAAGGCCGGGCTCGGCCCAGGCCGAGCCCAGCCTTCCTTTTTCTAAAACTGATATCAATTAAAGGGGGTGTTCACCATTTCACAGAGTCTTAGCATGCATAGTGATGCTTGATGCTTTGCTCCTATAACTATGGTTCATGGAAAGCCCCCCCCCCCCCAAAAAAAAAAAAAAAAAAACCCAAACAAACAAACAAAACAAAACAAAACAAAACACAAAAACAAAAAACAACAACACAAAAACAACAAACAAACAAACAAAAAGCAAACACAAAAAAAAAACTAATTTGATGGGAAAATCATCATATTTCCATATTCGTGTGTAACAATGTTTGTGTCACATGGAAAAAGAATAGTTTTGTCTGCACCTTCCTTTCACAGATTAAAGTTTAACAGTGTAAGAATTGTTTCTTTTCTTCTATAAAAGATACTTGCAACAGTACACATCACGTTTAAGTTCATGCATTACTATGTCAAGTTGAAATCATAGAATAAAGTTTTATAGTGTACATATTGTGTCTTTCCTTCTATAAAAGATCCTTGCACCAGTACTCATCAAATTCGATTTCATGCGTTATGATTTCAAGTTGAAATCTTACTTGCCAGCGATAGGATGCGGATGGGAAGGCATCACGGAGGGGGAAAAAAAACAAGAAAGGCATGAATGTTAGTACTATCTTTGGCTGATGAGGTATGATGTGAGAAATTGTAGGGATTCCATCTCCTGTGTTCTGACTCAGTTGCAAAAGGAACTTTGTTGGCATGTACTAGTGGTGGAAAGCTACTTCAGAACTGCAGAATCATTGATGTGTTTTCAGATCCAAGAGCCAGCGCGCATATAGCTCGGGGAACCCCCCTCTACATCACCACCACTACCCCCCCCCCTTCCCATTCCTTCTCATCCCTTCCCTTCCCCAACCAAACTAAACAGGAAAAATATTGCATTGTTTTATTTGGATTTCACAACAACCTTTCAGTGGTTGTGGTCGTATAACACACCTTTGAGCAGCCATCTAAGAACAGACCACAAATATTGTTCCTGTTTATTGTTGTTCATGTGTTTTTGCATTTTTTTTATATGTCACCAACTGCCCCACACTCACTAGTTTCTTTTATAGAATGTAATTATTCTGACCAAGAAATACACATTAAAATCATACCCCGTGAAAGTGTCCCTTCTATGCATGTATCCAGAATGTCCAAATGTTGGAATACCAGTACACCTGTAAAAATGTTGTTGTTTTTGAAGGGGGTTATTGTTCCCCCCCCCCCCCCTCACAAATAACATAGGAACCCTTTTGTTTCCTTCACTGGTATCTCCCAACTCGAGATCCTTTCAAGGTTCCACGAATAAGGAAGTGCGTTATTTCCTCGAACAAAAAGCACACCAGAGTTGAAAAGTTGACAATTGTTACTTCCCGTTTGGCACTGTTGTTGGGCTCCCAAATGCCAGGGAGTGCAAATCACCCACTTCCCCTCCCCCTGTCCCTCCGCCATGCCGGTCCCACCCCTCTGGCAGAGTGTAGCAGTCCATTGTACAGTGATGACTGTACAGTGGGCCAGAATACAATTATGCTAATGAGCTGCCTCCATGTGGTGATTATGCATGTGTGATGGGGGGTGAAAGCTTCGCACAGCAACCGTGGAGCACAAAGAAATCCAGATGAGTCCTTGTGACATCATCAGCCCTTGAGAATACTCTATGAGGTCACAGCGAGGCCTTTTTTTTTTCCCCAATCTCTTTCTCTCCACAGTTCTCTGCACCAGCCTTGAAATCTCCTGTATAAAGCTGACTACCTCTAGCACAGCAGTCAGATAGAATAGCGAAGTTATACTGCAAAGACTATATATCCTGGAGTGCTCCCATATTGATACACATTTTACCCAAATTATTTCACTGTATGCTGCATCATGTGCACACCTTGATAATATTTTTCAGTGCTGGAGTTTTTTCTTCTACAAGCCATACTGTTATGGTAGATTTTTTTTTTTCTCTCTTGTGTGTACTGTGCTGAAAGGCTAGCTGTTTATGCATAGCTTGTGTGTGTGTCTAAAAGGCACTGAACAGTGTAGAATCGCCGGCTGCAAACAGCTGATGTGGAGCAAGCTCTTTGTTTCGGAGAGAGAGGGCTCGGCAAAGCACCACTCCGCTAAACTGTTGTTGGGATCCAGCGCTGCTGTACATGTACCCTTGTGAATATAACTATTTTGGATATACGCCTGTGTGCCTGCCTCATTCATAACTATGACGAGTAAGTATTGCGATCAAATCTTCAGTCTTTCTCTTTTTTTTTTCCATGTGTATATACAACTGTACATTCTTTGGATAATTGTGTTGCCTTTGTTTATAACCCATCGGCATAAACTTGCTTCATATGTTTCTTCCCATGTGTGGTATATATTTAATGGATCTACCAAGAATATGTGATGCTACCATGGCCCTATACATCTTTTAATCTGCATCCGGTGGACTTTGTGATAATCATTTCTTTGTCTCCGTTAAACTGAACCCTCCTTGTTCGTGCGGCAATCTGGAGTCCTTCTCTGAAAAGTACCAATTAATCATTGCAAGCAAGCAAGCAGAGAGGAATGACCCATAACGAGAGTCGACGCATTGTTTGGGCATATCAGATGGAGGAAAGAAGAGGTGGACTTTGCTATCAGATTGTGACGCTGCGCTGGCGAGCGTCCAAGGTTTCAAGCATGACACGGAGCATATAAACAGAATGTTGATACATTTATTTACAGTTTGCATCAGGGCACATCCTAGAGTTAATGGACGAGATACGGTAGAAAGAAAAAGGAAGGGTATTGATGAATTGCTGGCAAGAAACTCCATCTTGTGTGGTTAACCGTTATCATGATTAGTTTTCTTTTTTCTCTAAATTTTTTTGTCAGCCCAAACAATCGATCAGATTTGGCAGTTATGTATGAATGACCAATTTCCTGGCAAGCGCACAAGAAAATGGATGAATAAACTGTGAATGTTTGTCTTTGTGGGGAGAGGAGGGGATATGTTTTTGCAGCAGGCATGCACTGAAACTGGGAGACTTGAATATGAATCATTTCGATACAAAAACATAGAAGGCACCCTTGAGGTTGACTATACGAGTTTCTAAACACCAAACAGGACTGGGGAAAAAGTGGGGCAGTGTTACATTTCCTCACAGCTCACTCTGTACTCAATCAAATTGGAGGTGGGTATTATCAAAAGCTGGTGGGATTGGGGGTTGATAATCTTGGTTGCACAGACACGCAAACATCATGCACAGGAATTGTGATAAACAGGCCTTGCTATGTAATAAGCCTGCATTAAGTGTTATAAAGGTGTCTAGACTTTTTAAATGAATGTTGTTGAATGCTCGTCTGTCCCCCATTCCTGTTTTTTCCCCCTTAAAGGACAAGTTCACCTTTATAAACATAAGGATTGAGAGAATGTAGCAATGTTAGTAGAACACATCATTGAAAGTTTGAGGAAAATCAGACAATCCGTTCAAAAGTTATGAATTTTTAAAATTTTTGTGCAGCAACCGCTGGATGAGAAGACTACTGCAGTGTATGAATAACTTGCGTACAACAATATAAGGAAAATATAAAGAGAATTTCACAAAATTCCATCTTTTGAAAAAAGTACACATTCCCCTGACTCGTTACCGACAAATGTTATGGGCAATATTATTCCCCCTGCCTTTAGAAAGAGGCAAGTCAAGAGTTCTTTTATTATGCGAAAAAAGTGAAAATATGTTGAATTTTCTTTTACATTTTCTTTATACTGTTGTACGCTTATGACTCACAAGCTGTAGTAGTCTCCTCATCCAGCGGTTCCAGCACAAAAATTTTAAAAATTCATAACTTTTGCATCGATTGTCCAATTTTCCTCAAACTTTCACTGATGTGTTCTACTAATATTGTTGCATTCTCTCAATCCTTATGTTTATGAAGGTGAACTTGTCCTTTAAGTTTATCTGTGCACAAAATCTCTTCAACGTGCAGGGCGGGGGGTGGGGTGGGGGGATAGGGGTAGCAAGGATGGGATTGGTAGGTTTAGTTGATTCCCAGACAGTAGGGGGAAGAAACAATGAAAATGCATGTTTTTCATTGATTGATGTAAAGAAAGTGCTAAACATGCAATATGTGTTTGCATCGTTCCGGGGAAATACAGTCTTAGTTTTGGTTCATGATGACTGGAAAGTAGAAGTGTTTTCCCCTTTTTCGCATTCACCATAATCACTGTGACCAGGCAGATCTTATTCGCAGCAGCGCTACTGCCAGCTACTGTATGCAGTGGAACTTGTTGCCGGCTGTATGGAGAATGCAGCCTCGTACCGGCACTCCCCCCCCCCCCCCCCTTTCTCCCTCCCCCTCTACCCTCCGAAGTCACGTTGACTGAGAGCTGGGACGAATTGATTATGATGATGAAAGTTCACAACCAGCGATCCATCGCCACTTTTTTACCCGTGCCAGAACGAGCGTAGAGCGCAGGGGACACATGGTCTCGGCAGAGAGAGAGAGAGAGAGAAGAGAGTAAGAGATAGAGTCTGTTTCTGTTTATCAATATAATTGACAAAAGAAAATTGTGTGTTATGCGAAATCAAACACGGCTTGTTAGCTTGTACAGCAGAAGGTTTAGAAGATGTTTTAATATATTGAGGACAAGCTGATTTTGCTCCACTCCAAGTGATCGCACGCTTTCTCCCATAGACAACTGGCCATGTATACATGGGACTATAGTCTTCATCGGGTTAAAGCCATGGGTCCCTTGTCTGTATGGATACACCTCCATGCTGGGTCCGATTGTCCGCACTTCCTACACATTCTTGGACTTTCAATTCCTTTTCGGCTGAATCCCTTGTGACGTTTTCATGATACACCTACACGTATCATTCATTGTCTTCCTATGCCGTCCTCCCTTTTTTTTTTCTCTCTCTCTAGCTTTCCTTGATATTCTCCCTGGCGGCCTTTGTCCTCTGTTCCCCCCACTGTTTGTCGCCTCGCTTCGTCATCTTTAATCTCTTCAGGCAGCGAGATAGTCCAGTTGACTTTCGGAGAATAACTTGTATAGCTTCCAAGCTCTTTTGTTCCATCGTCCATCCGTCCTATCTCTCTTTATCGGCCCCGATGTGTTCAAGTCATGTTGTAGTTTTCTTTGTCCTCTTTCCTTCCTTCCTTCCTAGTCCTTGTTCTCGTAAACATTTGTTTCTTTGAGTTCACTGCGATGTTTTGTTTTGTTTTGTGTGTGTAATCATGATCTCGCAGACGTAATTCCTGCTTTCCTACAATGTAATGTACATTCTTTCTCATAGTATACTATTCACGACTCCCACGTTTAATCAATAATTTCCCTCGTGCGTTAGTTCGTGTACGGATACCACGCATGGAGTTAGAGATGAGACTAAGCAGTAGGGGTGCCCCTCCCTTACTCGCTTTTTTTGCGGAATTCAATGTGGATTATTTGTCTGCTGAAAAGCAAAAGTGAAAGGTGAGGAAAAGTTTGTGGATTAGTGGGGTGGTAAGGGTGGGGTAAGGGGGTTATAGGAGAGAGAGGGGGGTTACCTGTGCGGTGGTGTGGTATAGATGATAAAGGGTCATTGAGAGGCCACCCCAAAAAAGAGGGTGTCTAGGGGTCATACTGTGGTCATTGCTTGCAGGGGTCAATCCCTATGTGGGTTTTCTTCGTAATGTAATGGAAAGTTGGGGGGGGGGTTGAGGGTGGTTGGGGTTAGAGTAACTAGCACTTTAGGTTACAATAACCAGCGGGGCAAGCAATTTTTCTCTGATTGGCAGTGGTCAGAGACAATAAGGGCATTGAGTGCTTAGAAGTTAAAAGGGTCTGTCTGTCTACCTTCTGTTAACCTCACATGGTAAGGTAACCTCACATGGTAAGGTAACCATGCTGTTGGGGTTTTTTTTTGTCTTCTTTGTTTGATACTGTATTGTTGTTTGTTTGTGTATCAGTATTCTTGGTAGACATCAAGTCATTTATCTCTTCCACCTAGATTCCCTGGGTTCTCCTTAGAGTCTTTTCTGTCCCCTCTTAGTCATGTGGAAAGAATTCAATGAGTAACCACAAATTGTTTGGCATTTTCTTTGTTAGATATGTGTAGGCCTATTCTTTCTGCAGTCTGCATGTGTCCATTGTGTTGTGTGTTAATAGACTCTCCCCCACACCTGACCCTCCCCATCCTCCCCCCCCCCCCCACAAAAAAAAAAGAAAGAAAAAAAGAGCAGGAGCATAATTTTGTGTTTGGCGTAGTTTGGCTGTGTGCCGTGCAGTCTTGCCTGTGTGATATTTCCTACAAAATGGAGAGTCTGGAAAAAGGACACCACCAGAAAATTTCAGGGGACTTTTGTTCGAATAGTCTTGACCAATCTATTTTGAGGGCCAATGATAAATGAAATTGAAATGCTCTGTTCTGTTAACACTAATGAAAGGGGATGTAGGGAAAAGAGGGGAAGGGGAGGGGGAATTCTATGACTGCCACACGAGGACCTGGGACTTAGCACTA
The DNA here is from genome assembly GCF_040938485.1 of Diadema antillarum. Taxonomy (NCBI): domain Eukaryota; kingdom Metazoa; phylum Echinodermata; class Echinoidea; order Diadematoida; family Diadematidae; genus Diadema; species Diadema antillarum. Next base: position 1,013,895 of record NW_027270932.1, read on the forward strand.
AAGAAAGAAAGGAAGGAAAAAATCCCAGGAAGTGCCCCATTGGCAGTTACGGTAATTATGAACAAAAGGTTTACCGAGAGTGCCCAAGTATCACAAAGTACTGTGCATATTACAATTTGTTGTGTATGCATACAAGATATATGACTCAGTGTTAATTACAAAGGTTGTATATCCTGCTGTTTTTCTTCTCCTTTTTTCTCCCCCTCCCCATTGTTTTTGTTTTTGATGTGACAGCTAGTAGCCAAGTTTCTCAATTCATGTATCTGTCCCTACCCATTCCCGAGTATCTAGCTGTACATGCATGAGCACTGCTATTACTAGTGTTCGTGGAATCAAGTGGATCTGGAACTAGAAGGGACTATAGTTTGGGGGTTGTTCGTGTTCAGATAGAATTTCAGTTTCAAAAGATTTGTGTTCCTGTTTATAATCCCCTGACTCGGGTGTAAGTACAGCAATATGCGCACAAGGGGATGGCAACATTTACAGCTTCCAATGAACTAATGAACTGAACTACATGTAGTTGACGTGGGTGCAGATTTTTTGTTTTGTTTTGTGCTGATGGGTGCTGGTACCATGCTGGACGCGTCTGATGCAGGCGGTCATTATAGTATAGGCCAACACAATCCTAAAAGACCTTATTTTGATGACCAACAGCATACATGCTGGTCATTTAATGAGTAGGCCTATATTATCCATGTTGACTCTGTGCCATGCCTTAAACATTTAAAGTAATGGTACTTGTAAAGAAGCATACCCAGGGGGTTGTTTGCGTTCACACTCACAGTTATCTCTAAATTCACAAGCTTCTCACAGTCACACCTGAGAGAGGACACAATGTGACAAAGGTCATAAAGACTACAAAGGTCATGAAAGGTGACCACAGGAAACTCAGAAGATTTGAAAGAACAAAAAGCCACATACTATGAAATCCACCCCCCCCCCTTTGTCTCCTGAAAACGGTGTGTGTATATTTGTGTGTGTGTGTGTGTGTGTGTTGCAGTATGCACTTTTGTCCTAAAACCTCATGGCAATCATGGATTATTATCTGGCCTGCTGCTTTGTTGCTCACTATCTATTTAAAGACACCATACCGTGGAACAAGTGTATCAGTGTGAATCTCCTCTTCCAGCCTCCAACAATACTCCTGAACAATGAATGGACCCCTATTCTTTTGTTGCTGCCTATCTTTCTCTCTTCTCCTCCTCCTCCTCCCCCTTGTCCTTCTGTCTTTCCAACACCCTGTGGGAAGCTGGCCATGTGGGGTGTGTATGCGTAAAGCAAAGACAAAGACCCTCACAGATAGCAAGCAACAAGGAATGTATGTATCTTCTTTACCACCTACCAGTATCCTCGTCTTACCATCTTTTTTTCCCTTTGTTCCTTCCATTTTCCATTCATACCCTATTACCTGTAACACCCCCTTTGATGTTTCTATTATTTTGTTGTTGTTGTTGTTGCTTATGCTCTTCACTACCACCATTATCATAAGTTTCCCAACTTTAAAGATTAGATGGGGTGCCAAGTTGTCACCCCTTTGTTCCCTCTTGGTTTGTGACTCTGTTCATACAGTCTGTGCAGTTTGATTGTGGTTTTTCCACCTCACCCCCCTCCACAAAAGTTCCTGGTTTGCTGCCTCTTTGCTGGCAATCTGACTCTGACACATTGTTGCAGTAGGTCACTGTCCTACGGGTTCCCACCTCTCTCTCTAAGAAACAGAAACGGGGCCAAAGCTAATTGTTTAGTTCTTCTCCTTAAAAACCAATTGTTTGATTTCTGCTCTTTAACCCCTCTTCTCCAGGTCTGATATAAACTTATTGTGTATGTGTAAAGCGTGGTTTACTTGGAAATCCACACTATCTGCCTGTGGTGATAGCAGTCTCCTTGGGAAGGGAGAGGGCCTAAGTTCCATCAGCATTGATCTGAGAAAGGAAATAACCAGCAATTCTGATTTGACAAGGAGCCAAGTCTTTTATTTTTTCTTTAGTGTCCCTGCTTTTTTTTTCTCTCTCTATCATCTCTTCCATTTTCTTTGGTAGACCGTGTTTTACCATTATGTCACCGCAATTGTTGACTGCTGTAAAATGAATAAAACAAGAAAAGAAAGGGAGTTGTTTTGTCAGAAATGTATGAAAAATTACATTGAAAGGGGATGAATGAAGATTGTAATAGTCCCATATATACATCATCATATTTGTTAGTTTCACTGTGGCACATGATTTCAACATTGATCAGTTTTTGGTAACAGGCCCTATACCGTAGAACAAGAATAAAAACAGAAACAATGAAATACCCTCAGATTTGTCATCTGCTACATATGTGCAGACTGAATATTTTTTTTTTTTGAAATTTTGGATGGACTTACACCACATAGGAGCTACATTACATAGGAGCTACATTACACGGTTGTACTTTCCCCGACACCAAGGCACCTCAGAGAATTTGCCCGACATCCAATACAGTATGTGGGACTAAGCGTGTCCTTTGTTCCTCTTCCTTCCCGTGTGCTTTCCTTGAAAAGAGGAAGATAGATGTTCAAGGTCATGGGGAGACAACTTTGAACATCAGTGGTGGGCGTAGGAAGGTCGACAGACAACACTTATTCCAGGAATCAGAACACATGGGGGGATGGAAGGGGGGCTGTGGTACCTCTAAAAAGAAAGTGTCATTCGGGCTGTAAGCTCTGATAGGCTGAATTGCACCTATTTGTGGGGGTGGTGGTGGTTATGAAAAATGAATTATGGCTCGTCGACAGGCTTGGGTATAGCGTGTGCCGTAGGAGTTGTTGACAGCTGGTAGTCACATGTTCCCTCAGGTGATGCCCGATTGTTCAAGTGACCATGGGAGGCACTGAGTGGCGACTAACGTGTGGGGTGTGAAGGGGAGCTTTTAGCACACACACACACACACACACACACACACACACACACACACACACACACACACACACACAAGCTGCACCTTGATGACACAATAGTGGAGGTCGTTATTCATGGTCGAGATTACTTTACACATTAGTAAAGAGGATCCAGCATTGGGCCTGCACAGTAATCTGTTTCCATTAAAGTTTCAGAGGTGACTCCCGTGTTCAATGAACTGAACAACCTTCATTCATCCGTTTGTCTTATGCTTGTTTCTGGAAGAGGCAGCGATCATGCCCGCGTGCTTAATTGTCCTATCTCAATACTGACAAATATTGCTGTCACTGCACAAATCTTCACTTACTTTGTCTTCATGTACATGTAGGTAGAGATATGTAATCCTCAGTGCACGTTTCTTCAGAATACAATTACTACTTGTTTTGCTCAGTTAAACTGCAGTACTCGAGTGCAAAGGGTGTGACGTGGTTGTTGTTAGACTTCTTTCAATAAACGTGATCTGCCAGTAAACATCTCTCTTCCTTTTTTTTTTAATTCAGTCTTCCTTGCAGATTTTTTTTTTCTTTTTTTTGAGGGGGGATATGGAATATGTCTCTGAATATGAAAATATTTATATTTGATTTTGTTATGTTGGAACTTTGTCTTTGTGACTTGTGACTGAAATGTGCACAGTACTTTAATATCTTTAAAGATCTTCAGGGTGTCATTAAATTTAAATGCATGCATATAAAGATATTAGATACACATGTCTTTGTCTTTTTGTATGGGGGGGGGGGCAGATTGCAAAATGGCATGTTTGACCAACACTTATGTCATGAGTATGCTTTTATTGTTGTGAAAATGTTTGCTGCCCTCCTTTATTTTCCAGATCAGTTAAACTAGGGCAGGATAGTGAGCAATTAATATTCAAGGCTAGGGTCATTGTATTTACCTTACACTGAGTCATTGTAGCTTAGAGGTTTAGGCTCTTGATTTTATCTCAGCCAAGCACTGAGTTGGAGAACTTCTTGGTGAGGTGAATTTTAGCTATCATAATGAGACAGATCACATTGCTGGAGGGGAAAGAGATTTCATGAAAGGCACCAGTACTTCATTTACCACTGAGTTTCTTTTGGTTTGGGTGATTTACATTTTTGTTTTCACAATTTTGTGGTAGATATTTTGTAGTGAATGCAGCTTTCTTCTTGTCATACCAATGACTTGGCTGAATTCATTCAAGGTTGCTCAAGGTAACTGATGTTTTACTGTGCACACAAACAAGCTCTAATTTCTTGTTATTTTTCCTGTCTGTCTGTGTATATGTTTCGTTTTTTTCTTCTTCTGTAGCCCTCGCTACATAGGATCAGGAGCGGTCACTGTGTCTAGACATATGGAGTATTCACATTTCGTGGGCAGAGGCCGGGTGGTGGATTCTTGGGAGCTGCGAGATGGACCCTTTATTGTGGATAGCACTGTGTACCCCACTGTGTGTGTATTATGCGTGACGTCAGTCTTTCCGCTGGCCGTTTCTCTGAATCATTGATTTGTCTTCCTCCCCCACTCCGTCTGAATCAAACAACAACAATGTGCGGTCCTTGTGAGAAAGGCACACATGTCTACACACACACACACACACACACACACACAGATACGCATATACGCATAATGCAAACACACACACAAGTATGGATCGATCCATTTCAGAATGTGGGTGGGCACAAGTTCACTCGGCTTTCCCTTAAGTAATAGGGAGAGAAATTCCTAACTGATTGCTATGCACCATCAGAACTGAGATAGCAAATTCAAATTTATTATTTTTTCTTTCTCTTTCAGATCAAGTGCATAAAATTAATCTATCTGTAAGAAGAATTTGTATGGTTGCAATGGCTTTTAATCAAAGACAGACCAAAGAATTAAGTCAGGAATTTGCACTGCTTACTGCATTGCCGTGATGATTAATTTCATTCACCTTGTTGCTTGCACTGCAGCTCCCCCATAGTAAACAGAGATGTATACCAAACACTCGTGCACACAATCATTCTCTACATGCTTGGGCGGTGACCCGTTAGTTAGGGTTAATACGTAGGAAGGAGTGCACACACGTCAGAGAGATCCACCCATGAAGGCAATAAGGTGCTTGCTGCCTTTTGTCCTCTCGACTTGAGGTGACATCGGTGCGGTTCTAAGAAAAAGCTGCCGACACTGACAGGGAATAGCACTCAATATCACAAAGATGAATCTCCCGTCCACCCGTTGTCTGTTTTTCCAAACCCACAGACTCCGCCCTCCCATGCCGGTAGCATTCTTCCCGTACATTGTCATATCATTACACCACCATCATCATCATCATCATCATCATATTCTTGGGTGGGAGTCCAACGCTCCCGAAGATTGCCCGGCATGAATGAATCGATGAATGAATGGAGGAGTAGTGGACTGGACACCGAGAGCACACAGTAATCGTGCCCTGCGTGTACTTAGTAGTAAAGAGCGACAATCGAACAGCGTGCCATGCACTGTCGCCAGGCCGGTGGCTGACAGCCGGTGCGCACAAAAATGAAATGGTAGAGACATAGATTATGCAGTTTCATTTTCCGTCACATGTACTTTCCAAGAGTGGACATAATGTTAGTATCCCACCATAAACTGCCCACGTATATACCTAGATAGGCCTATACCTTTTGTCTCTCCTTTAATAGCGTACATTGTGCTTGTAGTCACTTCCTGTATTAACTGCAACAATGCATGCATCTGCATTTTCAACTTCTGTGGGAAACGAGGGTGGGAGTGAAGTGAAAACACAGCTCTTTGTTCTCTGAACTTCCTCCCGACAATCAAGAGGGTATAATGCACCTCTTCCTCTAGCCACATTCTTCTTCTTCTTTTTCTACCTATATTGGGGGGAAGTAGCCCAGCCGGCAACAATTGTTTTGTTGTTGTTGTCGTTTTCTCACTGATAGTTTGTTACATGGAGAAGCGTCCCTAATACGAGAATAGATGTCTAGAGTTGCCAGAGAACCAGTGACACTAAGACCAGATGTGGAGGAGGTATGTGGTTTGCTTTTATGAAAGGAGAAATTTGAAGAACATTGTGGAACTCCAATTTGTGAGCCCTTCCAAAGAGAAGACAGCATAAAAAGGGTATAAAGGAGAAGGAGGGGCAAAAACACACACACACACAAAAAAAAAAACAGACAAAAAAGGCAAGGAATGAACTTTGCAGTAACGCGAGACAGGTCGGGCTACCACTTTCCTGATGTGTATGAGTATGCAGTCTTATTCATTTCCTCTGCTGCCTGCAAACAGTGTGCAGGCCCACTGCACCTGAGTATGAGAGTGTCAGCGCTGATAGAAATGAGAACTTTGCCGAGTGTCATGAGCTGTTCATCTGTCTTCCACTAACCTCTCCCCATCAAGTTTCCTCCGACCCATCAAGTTTCCTCCGACCCCCTTCCAAGTTTTCCTCTCCACTTTCATCCAAGTGACAGCTTGAGTTAAACTTCACATCTTACTCTGTCTCGGCAATGGTACCAGTCGGGATTATACAACTGTATTTCTCACTGACATTTGGAGATGATGGTTCCAATTTGCCGAAACGTTTGCAGGTTTCTATGCAGAAATGGCTTCACTGTATCTCTGCTTTACTGTGTAGCACAATGCTTCACAAATTCCATTTCATAGTCACTCTTTAAACATGCTACGTTTGATGAATGACCCACACTAATTTTCACCCTCGTAGGATGACTGGAAGATACCATGGCTAGTCAGGGAACAAGGAATAAAATACAAAAGAGTTGTCTTTTAAATCTTTACTGTGCTGCTATGAAGGCTGGTTGTAGATTTTTAATGGTGAAATGTTGAACATTTGCAGTACATTAGGTGCTTATGATAGTCGCAATTGCCAGCTACGCACAAAATTGGAATGAGAAATTGACTAGGATGAGGGAAGGATCTTGTATCTTCAGGAGGTTTCCCCCCTCCCCCTCACCTTGCCTTGTCCCTCTCACCCTTACCCCTCCCCCACCCCCCCCCCCCCCCCCCAACCACCAACATTAATCACATGTCCTCTGCGGAGTGCTGTCACATTTTCAGCGATCGGGATTGGGGGAGCAGCAGAATACGGAGCTGCTGCTAATTAGCTGTGCCGGCATTTCCTGCGGTTCGACGATTGACCTAAGTCAAGAGTTCCCCCTGTAGTGCATATGTATGCATGATGTACATGTATAATTTGTGTGTTGCTACAAGATTAGGGTTATTTTACTTCTATAGTGTCTGGCTTTAGTCTCTCTGTCGTTCAACTAGGTGCCACTTAAGTTTGAATTTAGATCTGCATTCTTGTGAATTTCCAGAAATTCTTCTCCGCGTGGTTTCATTCGCCACCACCCCCACTCCATTTTCAGCATTGTGCAGGTTATTACTTGTTCAATTTTCTGTTTTGTCTCTCTTTGTTAAATTACAATAGCAGTGCTGCAATGATGTTCATTCAGGAAGGGAAAAAAAATCTTTGCCCTGCCTCGCGACAGTACTTGACATACTTCAACCTCTTCAAAAGACACGATTCCAAGTCTCCCTGACTACTTGGCAGTGACGACGTTCAATCAATCCCTGGCTTGCAGTTGACCCGTCGCAAGTTTCAATGTCGCTAATAAGAAAGGACGACAACCACAAAAAAAAAACTGAAACATTCTTCAAACACACAAATATGATTCACTTTTCTCTTACAATCATATGACACATGATACATGTTTATGTGTATGTCATTTTGGCACAAGAGGTTTGGGAAAAAAAAAATATTCTGAACTACCAACATATATCTATTTCACTTCAACTAATGTAGCTATTGCTATGCCAGTCATACTTGCCAAGATCAGTATTGCATTGCTTTTTGCCTCTATAATAAAATGCTTATCATCATGTAATTCCAATTTGCTTTTCCATGTGATGTGGTAATGTGTCTATCAACCTATTGTAGACTTCATGTCTATAAATTGAAACTACAAGGACAATTCACAGTTACATAATTTTAATGCTATTTGTGTCAACCTGCATCATTGATTAGAAGTTCAGGATAATCTGTGGCAAGCTGGGCGGTCTTCGTGCAATGACCCGAAAGTTACAGACAATGATATACAGTCGAGGAGGTGACAGAGAGCCAAGTTTTTCATCGTCGGAGTAGCTCCTCACCAGACGACTTATGCCAGCAATCTTTCATCTCCCTTGACTTTTCCACTTTCCTCCCCTCCCCCCACTCCCAAAGCAAAGCCACTGCTGTCCCGCTTTCAAATTGACCCTACCCTTAACATGCCAAAGAAAGAGGAGTCTCTCCTTGAAATGAAACTGTGAATTAATGTGGGGGGGGGGGTGGGGGAGAGGGGGATCACTTCTAGCGAGGATGAATTGAATCGCCGTGGAAACTGGCTTTTCTTATTTCATGGATTCAAACATCCTCCTGTGCTACACCAAACGACATTTGTAAGGCCCGTTATTTCCATCCAGTGTCCAGTTGCTATTCAAGTACAGAGTGGTGTGTGAGAGGGAGAGAGTGTACGGAATAGATCTCAAGTTGTATCATGTATAAAAGCAGATTCTGTCATAATTTCTTGAGAGAGAGAGAGTTATGCGTAGACAGGCAACAGAAAGTCTGTCATCACTGACTGCATGCAAACGAGATTGTAGCATTAAACCGAGCTGAACACGGAAGACAAAACTGAAACATGATTTTACAAGTGTTGTCAAACAGGCATGGTGTCACCTTGGTGAGATTAGATTGCTTAGTCTAGCCATGCAGTACTGCAGAAGGATATCTCGTGAAGTACAACTGTAGAGCAACAATGTAAAGGAATCTGCTCGCAGCCATCATACTGTACATGTACCTCCGTGACATATCTGTGCAGTTTTTTTTGACAATACTTCAAATGAAGAGAAGATATTATTCTCTTGTGCCGAGAGGGGAGGTGGTAGGCGGGGTATGTGGCTGCAATTTTTGGACAGGTCCCAATACTTATCGGCTGTTTATCGACGTGAGCAAATTTGTCTGGCGCCCAACGCTCCCACAGTCGCCTTTCCGCGCTGCAATCAGGGCCCAAGATTAAAGTTTCAGTGCAGAGAGTTGTTTGGATCTAGGACGGCAGCTGTATGCATGTCGAGCTGCCAAGACAGGCAGGCTCTGACAGTGCTAGGCCAAATGCAGTCTACGAGCTGCCATTTGTGTGCTCTCCGAACGTGATAATGTCAGTTGCATCGAACTGTACTAGTCTTTTGGAAAAAAAAAATCTACTGAAAAAAAAAACACGTACTTGAACAACCTCTGTAAACTTCCTGCTACGGAAAAAGGAAAAGGATGAATACTGTAGTGAAAGATTACTTGTAGCCTTCACCACGACTAAGCGGGCTATTTCCTCTTTTTGTCTCTTGCAGGTTGAGTCAGTGTGCAGTGGGGATTTAGATGAGTGGCAGCAACACTACAAAGGTTGGGATCACTGAGGTCTACACGGCTGCAGGAGGTAGAGGGCGGACGATCCAGTGAGGGACTCTCACCGGAGCTACCAGTGTGGTCCTTTTCCTTCGTCCGGAACAGGGGAGACAGCGCCACGTGTCTCGGGGTTAGGGTTTTCAGCGGAGCGTGGAGCGACGACGTCGGTCTGATGCGCCAGGTAGCCAACACGGCGGGGAATTGCATGAGTCGGTCTTTGGTCATGGGGCAGAAAGTGTCCGGAGGCATGAAGCAGGTGGCGAGGGAACCGTCCAAAGCCCTGCACCGCGAGCTGACCTACAGCGATGACCTACAGAAGCCCAACCGGCTGGACATGCTCCTTGACATGCCGGCGGCTGACAAGGACACGCAGCAGAAGTACGCGTGGAACGAGGAGGACCGCTCATTGAACATTTTTGTGAAGGAGGACGACCCACTTACGTTCCACAGACACCCTGTTGCGCAGAGCACGGACTGTATACGAGGGAAAGTTGGTTTCACGCGTGGACTGCACGTGTTGGAAGTCTCATGGAACTCTAGACAGAGGGGTACGCACGCCGTGGTTGGCGTCGCCACGGCGTCAGCACCCCTCCACTGTGTCGGATATCAGTCGCTGGTTGGCAGCAATTCAGAATCGTGGGGCTGGGACTTGGGGCGCAAGAAGCTCTTCCACGACTCCAAGCATAAAACGGGCCACCAGTACCCGCTTGCCGGACACTCGGACGGCTTCACCGTGCCAGACACTTTCCAAATGATTCTCGACATGGACGAGGGCACACTGAGTTTTTCGGCCAACGGCCAGTTTCTGGGCATTGCATTCCGTGGACTTAAAGGGAGAAAACTATTCCCGATCGTTAGCGCTGTGTGGGGACACTGTGAAATCACACTAAGATATGTTGGAGGCCTAGAACGTAAGTATAAGTTTTACTGTATGTTCAGTGCATGCAGTAATTTTTTCTTTGATACATGTAGGCGTATGATAATACATCAATGGTATTTATATACTCCAAACTGAGACAAAATATGTAGATAAGAAAGCCTTTGGCTGGTTGTGCTAGATCACTCAGAAATGAGGATGAAGAACAGGCGGAAATTGTATCCCTACAATGTATGTGTCATGCTTGCAAAGTATGGACTGTAACTGGAATATGGGCTGCATAGAGGCATGCCTATCACAGGGTACATGAATCATCTCACATAGCAATGTTGTAAGAACAATTTATACAAATACAAATTTCCAGAGAAAGCTTGCTGCGTGCATACTTGCACATTATAAAATGTACATACTTATGTTGAAACAGCCATGCAGTGTGTGCCTGAAGTGGCTGTAGTGTGCTTATGCAGATATGATAACTGATCGGCTCCATTGATGACAGCGAAAACAAAGTTGAAACATGAGGATGCCAAGTATCCATTCGCCGATAACATCAGGCTCTCGGATATCCTGTGTATTAGTATCGGTATCCAGTCAGTCTTGCTGGCTACAGGCAATTCTTCTACTTTCCTTTTTCTTTTCTTTTTAATATCTCTGGCACATTTCACACACAGTTTTATGTATAACAGTCCAAGCCCACCCCTCAATATTCTGTGTTACTTGTACACTTTGAGCTTGCCCCCTCCTCATCTTGCAAGAAAATAGAAAGAGAATAATAAAAATGTGTGACACTAATCTCCATATCATTTGAAAGCCCAATAGAAAGTTGATCAAAAATCCCCCCAAAAAACCAACAAAAAGCAGAGTCTTAAAGCAAAGCTACAACATGTCATGAGATTTGTTGAAATGAGAGAGGAAGTAAAAAGAAGAAAAGACTTGAAGTGAAGCTACATTTTACTGGATCCTCTGTGAAGCTTGCACACATTGTACACACTACTCGATGTCTGGCAGTAATCCAGACCATTAGATAGAGAAAGTTTGCGACGTTGCCATGGTTTCGGTTGACTGAGATCACTTCCTTCCTCCAGCGTCTATGACGCTAACTGTCTCTCAGTTACATTTCGATACTATCATTGCCTTTGGAAAACAAAAATACGATACAAAATGGAAAAAAAAATGAAAAGATGATCTGTGTAAAGATAACATTATGCTGTAAGATAGCATTCGTAAAATTTTGAGTGAGGTTCATCGTTTTGGCACAGTGATTTTTAAGAGGAGCTCTTTATGTTAACTTTCTTATTAGCATATTAGTGCTCTTTATTCTGCAATCCAGAACATTTGGATGCCAGCGATCATGTTTGCATGGTATGGAGTCTTAACACGTTATTGACAATTGATAGTACTTGAAAAGTAATTTTGAAAAATTTCATAATAATGCCCTCATATGATGAATGTGAGAAATTATTTTGCAAAAAAGACAGACCAATCTGTAAGTTCTTCATAGATTCAAACTCCTTTCCTCTGAAAAGTGAAAAGTAGCCCGCAGCCACAATGTGTGGCCCCATGCACCCATATTTGTGTCTGTAGCTATGCGAGTCCGTTGTGTGCGTTCCACAGCATATCAGGCTTTAAGGTTTATGATCAGCCCAGCATTGCGTGTGGGCCTACTCCTCCTCTATGAAGATTGATGTCGATACAACATTTGTATCTTGAAAGAATGGGCGGTTTCTTCTTAAAATATGGCTTTCATATATAGAAACTATAACGAGGACTGTCTGTGACTGAAAGATATTTCAGTGCTTACCAGTGCATTTTAAATGAGTGAATGCACGATCAACTAAAGAAAGTGTAATCCTCATTTTTTTTTTCCTGTGGAAGGGCCTGTGGAGGGGGGGGGGGGGGGGGGGGTCTTTACCCCGTAATGGGAGCTCAGTGTGTTTATAGTAAGAGTGCTTGTCACATTGCAAGATAATTTTTTTGACATGACCTCTTTGTCCTTGTAGTGTAATTATACTTTGCATTGACAAGATATTTAGGTATAATATATTTTAGGTAGGGCCTGAATATAATATTTATTTTTTTTTTCTGTTTTGATGAAAAGAATTTCCTACGTGTTGTGGAGTATTTTTAGAACCATCTTGTCTGTCCACCACCCACATGTATACGGGGGCCATGCCAGAATGAGAAATTGAAAACAGGACACAGCAATTTTGGGGTGAAATTTGAGCGACATCATCCAAATTAGGCCTTCCAATGCCCCGTGTAAGTGTTTAATTCCAACCACGTCTATTCTTAGCCAGACGGCTGAGCTACTGTGTTCCCTTGCGATGCTTTCATATATATGATATGGATGGACAAAGAGACAGACGGCCGATATGTTTTATAGAGAGCAGAGTTTGAGTTTAACAGGCTGGTGATGACAGATACATCTATAGATAAATATATGGTTGTGGGTGTGTGTGCTGGTGAGAGAGAAAAAGCGAGCGAGAGTGGGAGGGAAAGAGAGGGGGAGGAGGTGCAAGATATGGGAAGAGAAAGAGTCTTAAAAAAATGAATTTTGTAAAAACATTTTTTAAATCTAAGTTTTTAAAAAAGAATTTGTACTATTTTTACGTTCATGTGCTTACATAGTGAACACTTCCGTAGCACAGTCCATCAAAAATGCTCAAGATGCTTTTTAAAGAGAAGGAGAAACGTGTATATGGTATATATATATGTAGATATTTATATAGATATAGATAGCTAGATATATATAGACAGATAGATATAGCCATATATATATATATATATGTATATATATATACACACATTGTATATATATATAGGGAAGATATATGGAGAGAAATAAAGAGAGAGAGAGAGAGAGATCGAATCATAGGAACGTGAGAGGAAAAGGTGTGGGTGAAAATAGAAAGTGACTGGATTCCGCCCGGCTATGATGTGATGGTGATGCATAGGTCAGCAAGCAAACTGGAGAGAGAGAGAGAGATAGGCCTACAAAGGGACAGAGGAGAGATCGAGAAATAGAAGCAGAAAGAGGAAAAGAGTGAGGTAACTACAGGGATGGAGGGAGCGAGAGAAGAAGAAGAAGGAAGAAGAAAAGGGCAAAATTTAATGTTAGATGGAGAGACAGAAGACAGGAGAGGAATTGGCCAAAATTTAAAGCATTTATTCTGCGAAAGACAAAAATAATCCTCAATATTAACAACCCGAGGCTTCCGCATAAATGTTATGTTCACATTATTATCTGCCAGGAAATGGGGTAGGGCTCTCTTTCTTTTTCTAACCTAATGGGGGGGGGGGGGCATGTATGGAGGGGCTCATTTTCTCACCATCACAAGTTGGGAAGGGTAGCGTTCTCTGGTTTCCCCTCAAACGGCTATTTTTGGTCGGTGTGCCAATGTGAGTCATGGGCCTAATGGGTGACTGTGCAAAGCACTTTATACTTTACAGCACTGAGAACACACACACACAGACACTCTTCACCCATACCTACACACAAACAAACACACACACACACACATTTGCATAAACACACGCACACACACACACACACACACACAAATATGCATGCAACATTGAAAATTCTCATGTTCATTTGTATGTCATAACAACATAGGAATATTGGAATTCATGTGACATTGCATCACGTTGTTTTGCTTCGTTGAGACAAATTATAAGACATCATGGTTAAAGCATGTAACCCAATCTTCCACGAAAGCAAGCTGAGGTCTTGTTTATTTCGGCATTCCACGGACAAACCATGTGCAATTAATTTCATCGTCCTGGTTTACACAGAGGTCACATGCCCATGTACAGTAGATTCACCCTGCATACTAGTACATGTTTCTTCGACATAATGTGACAGTAGTGCCAGTCATGTTATTGTTTTAGACACCCTCATACAGTATCTCGTATCGAATTGTTTGTCTCCGAGTGATTTTGAGTGTTTTGTGCTTGTTTCATATTAAGTTGAATGGCACATTCTGATTCCATTTCCAGGGAAGAGTCTCTATAAGCAGACTCTGAAATGTCAAACATGTCTCCCATAATTTACATTTTTTCTGCCTTGCGGTCTCTTGGAAGTGCTTACATCACTCTTCCAGGTAGTTTGTTGACGTACGGTGCCACACAGCTCTCATAAATTAATCATGACGTAGGCACATTACCAGTTATAATGCCTTTCTGAGAGTACATCTTACAGTCTTCCAAGAAAAACCAAGGGTCACATAACGTATATGGAGGGATGGAGGCTTGTTTTTTTTTTTTTTAACTTACTTGAATCCATCATAGATTGAATAACTGTTATCATCATTTTAGCAGCAAAAGGGCACTACCAGGTAATGAGTTATAGTCCATCAATAGTGTGAAGTACACTTTGTATTTTAATCTGATGACATGTACAGTGTGTGTGTGTGTGTCCTTTGGACTGTCTGGTCACTTCTTGTCCATGGTGCACTGATGCTCATTTGATATCATACAACATGTGTAAAAGAGAATGAAAACAGCAAAATGGGTCATTCCATCTCTTGTATTGATGATCCTTATATCTGTCTATCCCATTTGCAGAAGAAAATTCCAAAACATAACATATATACAATGCATATCATACATGGGTTGTGATTATTAGGCACATCTCTTGGTTATATTCCTTTAACTTGGAACGCAGAGCAGTGCTCAAGTGGCCAGCCTTTGGATAATGATGCAAACGTTAAATGGTTAAAGGAAATACTTCTACTGGCAAAGTGTGGGAAAGTTATGGACTTTGACACCTTTAATACATGTATGTGATATGCATATATATATTTTTTGAGTCTTGAATGATTGAATGAAAACAAAGATATTAAGATTGATTGTTAACTATTTTGTTATTTTTTCTCTCATTTTTGTTTCCCACCTACAGCTTCACCCCTCCCTCTCCAAGACCTGTGCAGACGATGTGTACGTGTCTCGGTCGGCAAGGAGAACCTAGAGAATGTCTACCAGCTCCCGTTACCGGGCATGGTCAAACGCTACCTCCTCTACCAATGAACTCGCGGTGCCTGTCAAAGAAAAAACAAAAGAAGGACAAAATAGAAACAATCACCTAGATGGACAATAAGCAGAAATTAAAATGATGGTACATTCGAAAGATGGTCATCATAATCTATCCGTCCGGGAGACTCATTGGTCATCGCATTTGTCTCCGATAACTTCTTGTTCAAGTCTGTTTGCGCCGGCCAAATGCAACCAAGTCAACGTGGAGCCTCCCTTATCGCAGTCTTTGCACCAAGCTTTTGTAAAGACCATTTGCTAAAAATGATCTGGATGGACTATTGCAGCATGGGTGTGTGGAGTTGCTCGTCACAGACAAAGTTTCACACAATAAGAGGTGAATAGACAAGTCGACGACAGCGAACAAGAATGGAGGGATACCGTCGAACTTAGGTGGACGAAGAAAACTTGGTATCTAGTACAACTCAAAATGGAGGAACCACCTGAGACACATGATATTCTCCAATATCTATTTTTTCTCCTTTTTTTTTGTTTGTTTCTGTTTGCCTACCTAATTGTGCCTCCAGCGGGTCTGCGGTCGGATGTAGGCATATGTCGTTGTCATGGCAACGCTCACAATTCCTGCGCGGCAACCTTCTGCACATCTCAGTGCTGGTGTCTGCGCCTGTCATCCTTCCTCCTGTGGGCAGCTCACCGGTGTCTTAAATGCTGCATTGGACAGACACAACACACAATGGGCATGGAGAAACACACGCCGCCGCACAAATGCAAGATGCAAGTTATGGTACACCACTGTAAATCGCTACTGGATTCATAACATGATGTTGAGATGGAAAGAGCAGAATATCTAATCAACGAACAGGTAACTTATTCAGGAAAATGAGAAAGTCATTTGCCCTCTGACCTCTGAGGGCACCACTTCCTGGACTCTTGAAGTTCGTGGGCATTGCATTGTTTGCAGCGGATGAATGGGAATGTTCATAGAGGACATGGCAAGAACTCCAGCATGCTAATTTCCTCCGAAAAAGCGAAGCTGTTACTGCTGGAAAAATTTGCACAAGGGCAGGCCAGCACTTTCGATCGGCACACAAGGTTTGCCACATTCTGTCAGAATCGTGTGAAAAACATCATGTCATTTTTCATATTTTTTTTTGAAGTCGGCATGTGTATCATTTCATTACAGCTTTCTTCTTTTTATTGTATTTTTCTGTCCTTGGGTGACCCATGTCACGATCACAGATGGCACCGCTGCACCGAGTAGGTTCTTCTTCTTTTCATTGTAAGGCCGTGTGCCGGTAAAAGAAAAAAAGTAAGAATTCGGTTCTCGGCAGGCACGTACAAATATTCAGGTCATGTGAATCCGAGCATGTGTTTCTATTGCTGTATTTGTTCACGTCAAATATTTTTGTGAATGCTACGACAAACTGCCACCCTCTCTACCACTAATGGCAATAAGCGAGAGAGGAATGTACATGTGTGTCTCTTAGCCACACCCACCAATCTTAACCCAAAGTCGTCAGGACAAGGGCTGCATATTTAAGAGATGTTTACAATCATTTCGTCATTTTTTTTTCTTCGTGCGTGAAATTGTCTCGATCTTTGTATTTTATGAATGTTTTTTGTTTTTGTTTCTTATCTTAAGAAAAAAAGTGTGTGATGAATATTTTTCTGAATTTGTTGTGTATCCTATCATTTTTCCCCTCTCTCTTTTCTTTTTAAATGCAACTGTTTAGAGAGGGATGAATGTAATTCCATTCATGTATAACCTGTCTAAGTGTAAGATGGGTTGACATGAAGGATCAGTTGGTCACAGATGTACAACTTGACATCAGTCACAAAAAAAAAAAGAGAAGAAAGATTAATGATATGCTTCCATACTTGGCATGTTAGAACTAAGTGCCGAAGTGACCAAATACATTTTTTTACTCTATACCTCATGGCACAAGGCAGCGCGTGGACATGTACAAAAATGTAGGCTTCTAAAAGTATTCATGTATCAGTAAAGGGAATGAGCAAAAGTAAGAAGTGCCCAAGTCATTCTTAACTGGTACCACTTTATTTTTTGTTGCTCTATTCAAAAGCCTTTGTATAGTTTTGGGAATTGGCGAGGGGAACTAGACAAAGACAAATATATGTGTATATATGTCAATGGTTCTTTGTATTTCTGTTGTGAACATATGGGCAAAAATCATCGTATTACACACTTTTAAGCACAGTTGGATAATTGTCAGCAAACCATTTCAAACTAACATATTTAGTTGTCATAAGCTCAGTATTTTTTTTTTTCTTGATATGCTGGCCAAGAGTCAATTGTATCAGTCCGACATATTAAGTTTTATGTGGGTATGTTCTACAGCATACATGGTGTGGTCTTATCTATAAAGTGTGCGTTTGAAGAAGCCTGCATGGAAACTGGTTATTTTGACTTTTCAGAACAAAATCTAGCCAGTATATATCATCGTAGCATTTTTTTTTTCAAACTATACTTGGGTTTTTATGAATAACTGCTGACTTCATTTTTTGAAATGTTGATATTTCTTCTCTATTTCTCTATCTATCTATCCCTCTCTCTTTCTCTCTTGTATTTCTGAAGTGTATTAACTTGCATTAATAATGACATGCTGCAATTTTTACCTATCTGATGTGCAACTTCAAGGTTTGGCCGAAATGTGAAGTGTGTTTTGTGATTTTATTATCATTTTTATTCCCCATTTTACCGTGCATCACATACTATGGAGACATTGTGAGAATAGAGACATTGTAACTTTGAAGTTTGTTGACCAAAACTAGACCAGATATAGGCAGGCCGCACTCTTTAAGTACACAATATAGTTATTTGCTGGGCAGCGTTTAAGTTTCCACAGGGAAAGAACAGTACTTTGAGCAATGCTATTTTGTTTGATTGTTTTTTTAATTTCTGTTGACCTCAAAGTCTTTTGCTGTTGTTTTTTGTGGAGGGAGGATGCTGCAAATAAAGGACTAGAGGTGAGACTAGGTAGAAAATTACAAGACGTAATGCAACATTCTTCTTTATGAATGCATACCAATTTGAATTTGCCTTAATTCTGGACAACCCCCTGACTCTGAATGGAGCGAATCATTGAATAATGTGCTGCATATATATCTGTGTGGAATGTCTCATTCCAAACATAAACTTTACACAAACAGAGACAAAAATACATAAAAAGAGTATCATATGCAGTATATAGTTGTCATAATATGTCTTCATGTAGTTTTAGATAACAGTAGCAGGGAGTTGAAAGCTTAGCATAATTTGACTTTATCTTGTATCATTGTTCCATGGACTTACACGGTGATATATGCTTAGACGTGTGTGTGTGATGAGTGGAGAAGGCTTTGATGCAGACATACGGTACACAAATATCCACCCCCTTCCACATTTAACCTTGCCAGCTCTAGTTCAGAGAAGCCGGAAACCAAATATAGACACGTGTTCGTCGTAGGGATAGATAGATAGCAAGAAAGAGAGATAGAGAGATAGAAAGAGAGAGAGAATGAGGGAGAGAGAGAGGCTGTAATGAAATACCATGCCCTGTTGAAAACCCAAGACATAGGGTATGTATATTATGTCATGTTGAACCCTTTAAATCTCCTCCCCACCCCACCCACTGCTCTGAAGGTGTTAAAAATGTGTATATAAAACTTTTTGCAACTATGCCCTCAATATGCCTTTATTTGACAATGTCAATTTTAACCATTTTGATGCAACAAGTCAACTTTTTGTAAAAGAAGACGTAGAGAGAATTCCATCTTTTATACTAAACTTTTATACTGTGTAAACTTAATTTGATGTCACTGTTGTTGTTTAGAATGACTGTATGGCTACATGCAATTAAAAATAATGTGCTCAGTTGACATTCAATACCTACATGAATCATTCTACCGTGTAAAGGTTATCCTTTTCATACTCTGTGGAGATGACCTTTTACGTTGCATACGTTTACAGTTTGTTTGTGTTTACTTGTTTGTGTAAGCCTTACTATATTCGGTGTGTCTCGTTTGACGTCAATCTCGTCTCTCATTATACGGCAGACGTGAGTCTCTTCTTACGAAAATGGTGCTACAATTGTGGGAGTGGCGGCCTGCGACAAAATGTCGAGGCGGCGGTGTGTTTCCCCTACGGCAATGAATAGAAAAAAAATGCAAAATGCGACTCTTTAAAAAAATAAACAGTCGAGTTGTGTGTCTGTATGGCTGCCTACAGAACCAGTGCAATAGATAACTTCTCCTTTTTTTTTTGTCACATGTAAAGGGATCAATTCACTTATTTTTGTGTGATTTTTGCTATGAAAATTTTCTGCTGTGAAAATTTCTTGTTGCCTCAGATGAAAAAAAAAAATCTGCCTTCGGTGCTGGTGGCACAAGAATAACAGAATTGGAAACTACACTCGCTTTTTAGACAAATGTGCATGAGACACTCTTTGTTTATCATTCACTGAAGAACTTCAGGCCATGTAATGACTGCAATTGACTTTTTTTTTTGGGGGGGGATCGTTGTAGAAGGATGGTATGTGCGTAATATGCCATTCATGCTTGTAACATGTCGCACAAGAAAGTAGTTTTATTTCAAGAATTATGGGAGGTTTTTTTTTTTAATGTGCTGTTCCCATACCACTTGCCATATTAGTGTGAAGTTGTCCTATTCATTTTTAATCAGGGTCTTTTGAGTCATGTTTTCTTGTTCTCCAGTTGTCTGAGTCTTGTTGCTTTTTTGTTTTTGTTTATCATAATGTATGAGTAACAAAACCATTGCAAGAATTCAAGTGACTGGCCCACTCAGCAATGAGATAAAACAACAGCAATACCTCCCAAGCTGAAAGAAGTTTTCAGTTTAAAATGGCAGTGCTTTCTTTCCAAAGGTTCGTGTTAGAGAGAGCGGAAGTTACTTGTCACTGCGTAAAGTGAAGCATTTCCTCCTCTCTGGTTGTCCTTATTCAGGGTATAATCTGTTTTCTGTTACAAATATTGGATCTCTCAAGCAGATTGTCTGCAGACATGAAGCACACAATATTATAATCATGCAATTTCGAACAGCCTGTACAGAGCCAAAGCATGTATAGCGTCCATATCGAACTATCAAAATGCAACAATGGTTCTCACAATGAATACGATGTAATGCAACATCGGTCATTGCAATGAATTCAATGTAACTCCTTATCAAATATGCGTGAATCTAATTCCATCGATGATTGTGGCCCTTGACTATAACAAGAGGAAACGATGTGATGAATGTCTGTATTTTCCTGTCTCCTGCAAAATTATATCTCTCTAGATGACTGAGGGCCTGGAATGGTTATCTTCATTTTCTCTTCTTTTTGTGTTTATATGTTCTAAGTTATTGATATATGTGTTATATATATGTATAATTATTATTATTATTATTATCATCACATGTAAAGATCAAAGTCTTGAGATGTAATTTCTGTCTGTATTTTTCATTGTTTGTTCGTTGAAATAAATTAAATTCTGGTGGAAATTTTTTGTGAATATATTGAAAGAGATGATGTTTTCCTGTCATTATTGATGTTTTTTGTTCAGTCGCGGAAAAGGATCACTAATAGCAAAATATTTGTATATCGTCAGCTTGGAACCAGAAGGGCGTTATCACATTCTATTTAGATTAGAGCATTAAAAAAAAAAAACAATCACTTTTCATGAAATAACAAGTTTATAAATGAAAAGTGTTCCAAATATAGGGTAAAATAGTACCTTGTGGTTTTGCTTTTTAATATTGTACTGGACATGAAAATAATTCAAAATTGACACCATAATGTACAGAAAATCAAGCTCTACAACATGATACTAATAATTCAATACCCCACAGAAACTGTGATAACGCCCTTCTGGTTCTCAGCGAACAATATGTGACTATTGATCACAGCAATCTTCAATTCCCTTCAGTTTGATTTTATTGTCCAATTCTGGAAGTTTATTTTGCTTGCATGCATACACATTACATAGGTACATACATAGAATGCATATATATAGAACACAGACATAATAAAGATCTATACATGGAGACATGATAAACATGCAAAAGATATACAACAATATGATATCATATTCATCAGTGTCAGAAGTACATGGAATTGGGGGAAATATTAATCTGGATGTGTGAGTTAAATTGTGTTGGGTGTGATGTGCATGTATGCAGGCGTGTACATGTAAGTGTGAGTCAACTTGATAACTACAAGTACAGTATATTTAACAGAGTTTAATAGATATGAGTGAGTGTATTTTCATGCCTGAAAAGTGATTGTATAATTTTTTAAGGTTTATGTGTGTGAATATAAATAATCTTTTGACCCGTTGAGGACGGTTTGATTTTGCTACAACACACATTTCCCATAGACACCTTGCCCGAGTGTACTCAGGACTCGTCCTCACCAGGTTAACTTTAATATGTGATCTAAAATCTTTGACCCAAAACTAAGAATAAAACAAACACAAAAACAAAATATACATGCTGTAAGTATTTTTTCAAAGGAGTGTAGTAAACTTAAAGGGACTGTACAGTACTGGTTGAGGTAGGGATTCATGTTTTGAAGATTCCTAAGTGAGAAAATGAAAAGCCTCTTATGAAATATGAAAGAGCATGTAATCGTAAGAAGGATTCAACGTTTATTTGATGAAAATTGGTTTTCAAATGGCTGAGATGTCCAAAAAAGTGCTAATAATAAAAGGCGACATGTCACAACTTTATTAGGATCTCTTTGTTTCACGTTGTTTTTGAATATCTCAGCCATTTCAAACCCGATTTTCATCAAATAAACTTTTGATACCTCTTAGAACTACATGCTCTTTGACATCTCATATAGTGGTTTCTGAATATCTCGCAAAATGTTAAAAGCTAAATCTTCACCTTTACCAGAACTGTACACACCCTTTAAAGCAGAAACAACAATTTACCAAACAGATACCACTCTAGTACAGTTTTACAGTACATGTACCAAGCTTCCCCAACAAAGAAAACATGTACATGTTTGTAACTGACAAAAGTAAAGTATTTCTGAACATTTTCAAAGAGGCATATGTTGAAGCAGAAACAACAGTTTATCAAAACTCTACACTAGTATGAATATCAACCCTTTTCCCACAATCTTTTTGTACCAGGTACAACTGTAGATCTAATGTCCTTTTATAGTGTGTTTTAATGGACAAATTATATCTAAACACATCAATTATTTGTCTATTTCTGTGTCCATACATCGTGGGAGAAAGCTTCAAGATTTAAAAATGTTGATGTGGAACGGTCTTTGGCATATATCTTTCTCCCTATTACATTTTGGAGAATAAAAGATAAGAGGTGTAATAAACGTACGATCAGCACATCTCATAACATAAACACACGCGACTTCAGATTAACTTGATATCTGAAGAAGCAATATCAATCATTTTGAGACAGTCGCTGCAGCTTCGTAAGGCCAGTGTGCACTGTGTATCAACATAATCATTGTTCTGTGATTGTTGGACACATGAATTACCTGTGTGATTATCAAACTATTTTATGACATCACTTTTTAAGAAATATGGAGACTGTCAAATGGAGGTAAGGATTTAAAGGGGAAATCCACTCCAAAAAAAGTTAGTCTGATAAATAAAAAGTACAATCTTATGAGTTCAACATAAAATTTGACTGAAATCAAAGGTAAAATGAAGAAGTTATAAAATTTTGAAGTTTTACTAATTTTGGCATAACAGTTCTTGTACAGTGGATATGAATATGCAAATGAGTGAGCTGACCATGTCATAACCTCACAATTTTCCATTTATCGTGTACAAAAAATGATGAAAATTAAATATTTCTGCCATTGAAGTCTGAAACATGGTGTTATTCTTGGTTGAATAACTTCAGAATGTATAGTAATCAGTTAGATATATCAGGATATGAGCCTCGGACGAAATTGCGTTTGAATGAAAAATTGGAAATTTCAAAATTTTATGTGCAAACTACAATTTATATGGCAAGTTGAGAGGGGATGACATGCTCACTTTGGTATTTGCAAATTCATATCGACCGTTCAAGAACTGTTTCCTCAAAAATTAGTGAAACTTCAAAATGTCATAACTTCCTTATATTTCATCCGATTTTGATCAAAATTTTACCGTTTAACTCGTAATGATTTACTCTTTCTTAACAGACTAACATCTATTTGGACTAGATTTCCCCTTTAATGAAAGGTAGGGGAAATTTGGGAGTTTGTTTTCATGATTTTTTTTTTTGTGACACATAAAGAAGCCAAAAGTTTTGATCTACATTTAGACACACCATCATGGCATTTAGATGCTAGGTTGCCTTGTACAGATAAAGTTTTCATGGAATTGAGATGAAATTCATCGGATGCTTGCGTTAAGTACTGCTGAGCTATTAGGAGGAAGTCTAACCAAATCTGACTAAAACCTTGACACATTGAGCACTTCCACTGCCAGCTGCAGTGGACAAATCAAATTCAGTGGAATGGCCATGGGAGGGCTGTTATTAAAGGACAAGTTCATCTTCATAGACATGTGGGTTGAGTGAATGCAGCATTATTAATAGACCACATCAGTGAGAGTTTGAGGAAAATTGGACAACCCGTTAAAAAGTTATGAATTTTTGAAGTTTCTGCTCAGTCATGGCTGGATGAAAAGACTACTATAGCTTGTGATGTCACATGAGTACAACGATATAAAGAAAGAATAAAGAAAATTCAACATATATCCATTTTTCTCGCATGACAAAAGAACACTCCACTTCTCTCTTTCAGAAGGCAGGGGGAATAATATTACCCTTAGCATACGTCAGTAGCAAATCGAAGAAATGTGCACTTTATTCAAAAAGTAAAGTTTTGTGAAATTCTCTTTTTATTTTCCTTATATAATTGTATGCATGTGACATCAAACACAGTAGTAGTCTCCTCTTCCAGCAGTGACTGCGCAGATACTTAAAATATTCGTAACTTTTGAACGGATTGTCCGATTTTCCTCAAACGTTCACTGATGTGTTCTGCTAATATTGTTGCATTCTCTCAATCCTTGATGTATACGAAGGTGGACTTGTCCTTTAACCTATTGAGGATGAGTCCAGAGTATACTCGGGCAGGTGTCTATGGGAAATGCGTGTTGTAGCAAAATCAGTCCGTCCTCAATGGGTTAATACAGTGTATGTATTGAAAACGAGAGTTTAAATGTAATGAGGGATGGGGGGGGGGGGGGATGAAGTGCATGGTTGGATCAGAGATGATGAGGCTGTGGGTAAAGTACAACATATAATTTCACTGTCCAGGTTGGAATTGATTTGAGAGTTGATGAGGTCAAGAGATAGGGTTCTAAATATGTAATATTAATGTATTTTTTCTATGTTTTGTTTCTTTTTAGTTATCTTTTTTTTTTTTTTGCTAAAGTAGGTAGAAGTAGGGATGGGGGAATAAGGGTCATTTGTATCTCCTTGTAGCCCTATGCAATGAAGTCACTAACTAGGATAGGGAGGGGGATGTTGGCTATGTCTGATGTCATAAGGGGTAGGGGTTGGGAAGGTAGTGGGAGGAGGAGATGTAAGATGGTTGCTTTGATAGGAAAATGCAGCATCTGTGTGTGTTTTGGAAATATTTGAAGAGTTTGTTTGCAAAAACTGATAAGTCCATTTTTGAAGATTTTGAAGTACGATCTCTGTCATAAAGTACAAAATAATACCTTTTAAATGATATATTGGTCACTACATATAAAGGTACATTTTTGAAGTTATGGTCAAAAGAAGCAAAAATTTTCTTATTATTCTCTATATATTTCTTGACCTTTAATCGCAAATATCTCTATTTGGCAAATATGGACTTATCGGTTTTTGCGAGCAAACTCTTCATTTGCACCCGAGAGTACACTGTAGCTTAGACCTGTGCAGTTGCATAATGTAAAACGAGGAATGTTCGTGTGCATTTTAGTTTTGCGAATTTTGCGAGAGCTAAGATTCGCAAAATTAAAATGCATGTGAAAGTTCTTGTCTATACTATACGCATTGAATGTTAGAGGCAACTCACGAAAATTTCATGACATGAAACAGGCCGTCGGCTCCAATTCGCAAAACTTTCACGACAGGAAAAAGGCCGTCGGCTCCAATTGGCAAAAATTTAATGCCACGAAAATATTGTGTTTTACAGTACACTGCTAATATTGCTGTCCAGGAATACGCTTCTAAGAACTCTGTGCTTGATTTTATGTTTATGACTCTTCAGTAGCTATCAATCAAACATTTCATGCAACAGGACAGAAGATATGACCGGTTCATTCTCCTATTCTCGTTTCTGGACAGGGTCAAATATCTAACCTTAAATTAAAACACCCTCACAGATCCAAGACATCGCTAAAATGACTATTTAGAAGATGGAGGGGTTTTTGCTCTATTGTCGAAAATAGCAACCAAGCCTGATCTGCGAGAAAAAGATTTATGTCCAAGTTCACAGCCCTTAAAGTGCAGATGTCTTATGGTCCGGTGAGGGGTCCTTTGTTTGATGGATGTATATGGGACCAGCAACAGTGGTCAATAGTCTTTCCAAGGAGCCATTGTCAAGGGGTAAAGTACTTCTGGCAAAATCGTTACAGGTGCAGAAAGGGGGGGGGGGGAGAGGAAGATAGAATGGCAGAAAGTCCTAAGAACACTGCAAAACAAGAAATTTTTGTGGCAAGAGGTGTTTGCGATTTGGAGGTGACTGCCTTTTTCGTGGCATGATATTTTTGTACATTGCCACTGGCATGCAATGCATATAGTGTTGACAAAAACTTTTGCATGCACTTAAATTTCACGAGTCTTGGCTCTTGCAAAATTTGTGAAATCAAAATGCATGGAAAAAAAAGAATAAGTATGCAGACAATGTAGAAAGAGACAGAGACAGGTAGAGGGACCCACACAAACATTGCTCATATATAACCTACACACACACATATCTATGTGTGCTTGTATATGTGTGACATATAAACATACAATATACACACAAAGATAGATACAGTCAAACCTGTCTATAGTGGCCGCGCCCAAGGGTGAAAAGAGTGGCCATTATAGACAGGTGGCCACTGAAGACAATTTATCTGACAGTTCGCGCACATTACCTATGTTTACATGTATTATCGTTGTATGCATCTGTAAGTAGTTATACATAGGGCCTACATGTATTACTGTGTATATGTATTAAATTATATTATGTGTTTCATTCATTGAGCAATGCCGATACTGATCGAGTCATTGCACGGTAGCACTATCACCTACTATTGCAAAACTGTGTGGCACCTTGTTCGAGAAGAGAGGTGGACAAAGCTGGACGGCAACTTATCTGGGCTCAACTTGGCATCTTTACTTGGTTGGCATCTAGTCAAAAAAAAAGAAAACAAAAGAAAAGAGAAAAAATGGAGTCTACGTACGTGAGTTTCATCAGGTCACCTTCTTGGAGCAAACGTGAGTTCCTTTCAGAATAACACCTGTAATGAAATCATGACCCTTACCAGCATCGATACCATTGTACCATTCTTTCAAAAGATCGACTTACATAGATGAAGATGACTTTGTTGCACAGTTGAAACATGAACTCTTGGTGACCTATAAATCTTGGGGGTGGGGTGGGGGAGGGTACACAAGCAATGAACAAACGCTTTGGATCCCCCCTGGTAGGATGAGGGTGGTAGAAGAATGGTAAATTAGTCGATCCTAAGGATGAGACCTAAAAAAAGCTGAATCAATTAGTAAACCACAAGGCTCTTTTCATTCAAAGAATGTTTAGGGGCAAGGAGGGGGGGGGGGGTGGTTATTTTTAACATCCTTCCTATTATGGGGTGTTTGTTGGACAAAGGGGGGGGGGGGTAAAAGGATGGGATCCTGAACAAAGAGACCCTTATCTTTCCTAACTGTAGTGCCATATAGTTCAAGTTCTTTGTCAGGCTCTTAAAGCTGTTAAAGTGTTTGAGGGTCAGCTAATCCTTGTTGGGCAAGGATGGGGGTACTTTGTTACATAACACCATTGTTCCTTCTTTGCCTGGATGTTTCAAATAAGATGGAGGGGCAGGTGTAGTGTTCAGGAAAGTGTTCATTAAAAAGTGCAGTGGTACACAACACGTAGAATCAAAGGGTACCAACGCTACAGATGAAAAGTACTTTTAAAGGATAAGTTCACCTTCATAGACATGTGGGTTGAGTGAATGCAGCAATACTAGTAGAACACATCAATGAAAGTTTGAGGGAAACTGGACAATCCATTCAAAAGTTATGAATTTTTGAAGTTTCTGCTCACCTAAGGCTGGATGAGAAGACTACTATAGCTTGTGATGTCACATGAGTACAACGATATAAAGAAAGAATAAAGAAAATTCAACATATTCTCACTTTTCTCACATAACAAAAGAACACTTGACTTCTCTCTTTCAGAAGGCAGGGGGAATAATATTACCCTTCACATATGTCAGTGACAAGTCGAAGAAATGTTCGCTTAATTCAAAAAGTAAAGTTTTGTGAAATTCTCTTGTTATTTTCTTTATATGGTTGTACACATATGACATCATACACTATAGTAGTCTTCTCATCCAGCAGTGACTACGCAGATACTTTAAAAATTCATAACTTTTGAATGTATTGTCTGATTTTCCCCAAACTTTCACTGAGGTGTTCTACTAATATTGCTGCATTCACTCAATCCACACGTATATGAAGGTATACTTGTCCTTTAAAATTACTTTAAGATATGGGTCTGTCGCAGCATTTGGCATATCAAGCATATTGATTATCATAAATTGGAAAAGGGAGTGTCACATTTCTAGGCATTGGTGTTGACAGAAAAGAAATCACCATGGAAATAGTATAAGGTTCGAATGACGTCATTATGCCATGGATGAATTTACTCAGGGGCTAAAAACTGCACATGGGGGAGAGGGGAGCGTGTACAGTAAGTGTAAGCGTGTTACATCCCACGACCAGCTGCAGGCACGTGAGTAGGCATGAGTACGCCAACTGCATGCTAAAGCTATATGCGCGTGCATATACACGTGATTTGCTTTTGCCCCTCAGGCAACACATTTTTTGACGTCACGGAATCTCATCTATTTATAGGGCAATCATCTTATCTTGTAGTAAAAGAAATTGGCATACTCTATGGTTATTGCCTCTTTCTTAAAAAAACACCACAAACCCACTCTATCATATTGATATGTAATATCCTGACTTTATCACACATTCTCCATTGTTTTGGCTACTTTCTGGCAAAACCATTGACATCATGACTACATATCTATTCGAGAAAAAAAAATGTCTGTGTATCATGGATTTAAACTTCTTAAAGTCTATGACCATGAATACCCTACATGTAGCAATTTATCATTAATAAATGCCAATGAAAGCAATATTCTTTCCTGGTTTTGTTTCATTTTTTAAATCATACTATTTTCACATTTCTTTCATATGTACTTCAATGGGTAATCTACAACTGTGTATCTCTCATTGTTAACAGCAACTGTTGTAGTTGTAGTCTCAGTTTGTTTTGTTTCTGTTTTTGTTTTTTGCTTGTTTTTGTGCCTGTTCTAATTAATGCTTTATTTTCTAAATGTTTCTATCCTACTGCCAGTATACTTTTATCATTTGGTATTTTAATGTCTAGACTGCAATAGGCGTAATTATTATGGTTAATTTCTAGAAACTTAAAGGACCTGTTTACCTTTGGGAGCAGTGATTTACAAAATGTTCAAGATATCCCATTTAATGGATATTTGTAGGTCTGTTGTATCACAAAACATCCTACCATACAAAAGTTTTGCAATAAAGCCTAAAATATAAGGAGATATCAGTATTTTTCTCATTAAACCATAACTGTAGACGGTTTTGTCAGGAAACATTTTTATTATAACTATTGATCACATTGTGTGCATTCAACAATACTTAACATCGATTATACTGATTCAAATTTTTACAGTGGCTGTTTCTATCCCTAACTCGCATTTTAGAACTATTTTAAAGCACTAATGCTGGGTTTTTGTTTCTTCCGCAAATGGTAAATTATGCCTTTAAGGGTACACTCTATTTTAACAAGCCTCTAGCTTTCAATGAATTCTACATGTTGAGCCTTGGAACACATTCTATGCTCTATGTCCTAACAATTCTCCTAATGGATAAATGTAGGAGTTGAATTTCTCTTTCATGCATTGAAATATTATCGTGAGGAATGTAAAGAAAGAGATGAGACCGAAACCAGCCCCTTGTGGTTTGGCTGAGAAAACGACCAACAGGTAGCACACTGTTACCAACCACACAAGCCATTCCATATCAAAGAAAAAAGAAGAAGAAATTTTTGCGGTGTTGAAATTTTCGCGCATTTAGCACAACCAGAATCTAGCGCAAAAATAGCAAGCAAATATTTTTACTTGCTATATGTTCAAGTAGTTACCGTCTCGACTCTGCGGAATTAAAAACTCTTTTTACCCGACCAAGCGGGAAAAATTAGTTGCGTGAAAATATCCACTTTTACAGTAGTAGGCACTCCTGCCTTCTCCACATAATTTTCCCCTAATAATAAGCCTGTTCACACACACCCAACATCCAATAGCTTTTCAGACATTGATTTTATACAATGCTATTCAGAAACAGATAATTCTTTGTTGTGGATACAAAACCTCATTAACTACTGTAAAGCAAGAAATCTTCGTGGCATGAAACTTTTGCAAATTGGGAGCCGACAACCTTTTTCAAAGCATGAAATTGTCATAAATTGCAGCATGGCATTCAATGCATACAGTGTAAACAAGAACTTTTGCATGCATTTTAATTTTGCGAATCTTGGTTCTCGCGAAACTCACGAAATTAAAATGCATGTGAAAATTTCTGATTTTACAGTATTGTGATTTGAATCCCAATGCAAAAATCAGTCCATCTTGGATGTTGTTGTTGTTGTTGTTGTTGGTGAAACCCTTGTAATAATTTGCCTTGCGCAGTATGAATAACATGCAAAACAAGTATGAGAAAAAAATATGAGTCTTTTTAATCCCATGATACAACTTAACACAAGGTCATTGGTTAAATAGGCATGTGTAGCTGGAGATTTCAGATGCTTTGCTTATAGCCAAAAGAGTTTGTTTGCCTGTTTATTCATTTATTTATTTATTTTTTTTTTTTGGTTTATAAAAATTGATCATCATACCTCCATCCCAAATCTAGTAGCTCTTGCCGATTTCATGTACTGTAAAAGTGGATATTTTCGCGCGACTAATTTTCGCGATTGGCGGGGTAAGAAGAGTTTCGCGTGTTTTTCATTAATGAAATACATCTGACCTTAAGAGAAGAATTATCTTTCAGTTCAAGTATATAATATATGTTGGTACACTTCATAATGAATCGAGAAACCACTTATACAATAATACAGAGCATACCCTCTAAAGAGGAATTAAAAGTTTATTAGATGAGAATCGGCTCTGGAATGGCTGAGACCTCCAAAAACAAAGTAAAACAAAGTGATCATAACAAAAGGTAGGTCCCATCTTTTATTAGGACTGCCCTATTTTGGATATCTCAGTCGTTTCAAAACCAATTTCATCAAATAAACTTCGAATCCCTCTTGGAATTACATGCTCTTTCACATTTCATAAGCGGTTTCTTGTTATCTCACTGAAAAATGTTTAGAAACCCGAAGTTAGGTCTCAACCAAACTATACCATCCCTTTAAGAGGGTGTTTTTTCATTTGTTTCAAGTACTGAAACATACAGTCATGTGCCTGTAGTGAAACACTACAATATCCCCGACTGACAAGCCATAAACTTAAGAGAACACACATGCACACACACACACATTCATGACACAGGATATTTTTTTTTTTTTTTTTAGGGTCACAAGATTTTGATCCAATGGTGCAGTGAAGCAAGTTCAGATGTAATCAGGATCAGGTAACAAGGAAGCAGGTTTTACAAATTACGAAATTCTTGGCTGAAGATCATACATTTGATAATTATCAAAATGAAACGCAAGAATGGAAATGTGGAACTGACAATTACAACTGGTATTATTGCGTCATATTTCAGATCTGAAAACTGTCATGGCAGTTTATTACATGATGGAAAATTCAATTCCTGATATAGTTTTAATTCACTATTATCAAATTACCTACACATGTGACGTTGATCTCATGATGCACATTTGAGACATTGTGAAATGCAATTGTAATCAACGCGTTGCTATATATATGTCATTTCTTTTGGTTTGTTTTGTCTCTTGCTTGTATGTTTTTATTTGTTTGCTTGTTTTCATTTTCTCAAACAGTTATCTGAAAGAAATGGAGAGACAGTCATCTGTACTCCACCGATCAGGGAAGCTTTCTAACAGTCGAATATGTGGGAGTTTGGTTTTGGTTTCGTTTGGTTTTTATTTCTGTTTTCAATGAAATAAAGATTCAACACAAATTTCAACGACATATTGATAAAAGAATAACAACTGCAATGATAGCAATGATAACAAGACATTATACAAACAAACCTGTTGAGGACGGACTGATTTTGCTGCAATACGCATTTATTCCCATACACACTTGCCCAAGTATACCCGGGACTCGTCCTCAACGGGTCTATAGTATTATATAGACGAGCATGAGTAATAGTATTATGCAATAAACATATATGCAAACACATTGTAAGATGAATATATAACACATGATGTTTTTCCAGCATTGAAATATGAGAAATAATTGAATGCAGGAGATCGCTATCATGAGCGGTTGAGCTCGAAATGGATGGGACCTCATTAACCCGTTGAGGACAGACTGAATTTGCTACAACACTAATTTCCCACAGACACTTGCCCGAGTATAATCGGGACTTGTCTTCAACGGGTTAAAGTACAAGAACAAATAAGAAATGGGTATTTCATGATACTCATGTCATATGAGAAGTAAGTATACATACGTGTATTTCACGTCTCTTCCCAGTTTGGAGCTGACGCGTGCAATGATAAAAAAAAATGCCAGAGACTCAGGTTTGGTCGTTTCCTGGTCACTGCTGTAGTAATTGCAATTCTAGCAACTTCCAATGACTACAAACACATTTTCCAAAGATGTGTGATTACAAGTGAATCCTCTATCACTGAGATGACATGCAATCTTTGACATGCATCTGTCATTTTTACCCCCCAAATTTTCCCCATATGCCGATCACTTGATTGGATGGAATTTTGACTGGAAAACTTATATGATTGCAGAACACCTAAGTTCTTGTCAAAGTTCCATTCAAATCTCCAAGAGAGGCAGATTAAGTTTGATCTGGAAGTAGAATTAAAGAGAAAAAAAAAAGACTTTTGAGGGACGAACAAGAAGGAAGAAAAAGTAGTTTCCAACGGTCCCATAGTTATGAGTTCCAGGTGCTGATGGAGGAACAACTTAGATTTTCATAGCTGAAGGGGAGAGAGAGAGTTAATTCTGTGACCTACCAGTAATGGAAAGAGAACACATCAATGGGGGGTTCAAATCCCACTATTTATGTATATATACAGAGGTGGAAAGCAAGAAAGAAAGAGGGGAAAAAAAGAAATAAATTGCTTTTTTGCCGAATGTGTCAGCTAGGGGTCCGAACCAGCATCGGCACAGGAAGAATGTGGTCAAAAGTTCAACAAGAGTTCATGGAAGAAGGGATCATGGGGATAAAATGAGGAGACCGAAAGTACAGCCAATCCATATCACATGCAATTGTATTAATGCATTACAGAAAAAAGCTGGTAGCATATATACATTGTACAGTTCTACATGCCCATGATAGCCTATAAAATTCTCACATACTTCATAAACTGAAGCTAACATTCTCACTGCATGAGTGCAGCCCATATCACTACACATATCAACTAAAAGCTAGACAACACAATACTTGATTTCAGTTTCATATTTTCAGATGATTGGCAATTAAGAGCCTGTTGAATGCTATTTTTAGTTGAATTTCATATGAATTACATATCATTCTTTATTGTGTCAGCAAACAATGTTCAAGTTGCAGTACAATTTCCAGTATATGTATATTCAAAGAGATTAAAATAGAATACGAAGAAATTGGCTAAACGTTGTTTTAAGTTGAATTTGTACAAAGTCTGTATTATTCTACATTAAGTCAGCTAACACTGCTGATGTTGCATTACAATTTCCAGCACTGGTATGTGTATGTAGGACCACAGCAGTAATGATTTCTATTGACAAGTGTGCCATCCAATTGCAGGACACACATTTTTGGTTGTAAAGACATTTCCTCATATGTGACCCTGCACCTCAAAACAAACAAAAAGTCACCAGACATGAATTTTTAGTTAAGACCATATTCTGAAAGAGCAGACTTTAAGCTTTAAAATGATGTATAACTCAAATCAAACGGACTCTCCTAACCTATCTAAATATTGGAAAGAAAGCACAAACTCAGGAAAAGTGTGAACTGAGAAAAGAGGCTCTAAAGTACAGTGTCTATTCAAGCGCTTAATCTTTACCAAACCATGCTGGCTGTGCAATGAATGGGACAAAAAACAGGAAGTAAACCACCAGAGTAACAACAATGAAGGGATTATCAGATTAAACTGAAATTAAACATGCCTCATTAACACATTCTGTCCATAATTAATGCCAACTTTCAAGCACTATCCTTTCAAAAGTTATTAGAGTTGAAAGTGAATAGTGTGGACAAGGTTTTTCAGAAATGAAAAAGGGATTCTAAAGACACACCTAATCACACTATTCTACCAAAAATGTTCGAGATAAACTGCTAAAAAAACACACTTTCCTGCCCGTTTTATGATACCAAATTTTAGCATAATGTAAAAGAAGACCCGCTCTTTCAGAAAATATGAAAAAGTCAAGTTCGGCTAGGTTGACCCATTTCACTTATTTTCAGTCCTCACGCAAAATCAGTGTGTGCGACTTTATGTTCGTTTTGAGGTGCACGGTCACATATTATCTTTACCAGTACTCTATAACAGATAGGTCACAATATATGATTTTTCCTTTCACAATACCAAATCACAAAAGAAAGCCCACATCTGAAAAATTAATTCTCAGCTCTCAGTTTCATAAATGTCACTCTGGCAGAACTGTTGAACGTTACTCTTAAAACACTAAATAGATGTATTAAGCTAATATTTACTCAATTGAGTGTTGATTGTTTTAAATGAAGTCATGTTAATACAAAGCAAACAATGACAACTTCAATCCAGTTATGCAGTGATATACTGTACCACCACTCCCTTGTGATGAACATACTTGCAATGAAGCATAAAAATGAGAGTTTGATTTATATGTCATCAATAATAATGATAATTAATTATATTGCTAATGATAGTTAAAATCTTGAGAAAAATTGTCGGCATAGAAGACTTATACAAAATCAAGCAGGTAAACAAATGAAAAAAAAAACAATGAAACTGATAAGCTTTTGCCTTATACAACAATGATAAAATAATGAAAGTCGAGGAGGCACAGAAGAAAAGGAAGTACATGTGATGGAAGTGAAATAAATGAGAGCAGTACCCACCAGAATTTCAAGGAAAAAAGCAATCACTGGACTTGAACTTGACATAAATCATTGCATATGGCTCAATCATCACAGTTCACACAGCACACACTCATTAACCACCACTTTTCCCCAACCAGCAAACACCTGTTGCGCTCATCAACTGCATCATATTTTTGATCTCTCATAACCTTTCTTTTTCACAACTTTTTTATTCTTCTTTGTTTATAATTTGATGGGGTGTGTGCTAGAGGATTGCAGATTTATATTGTCATTATTAGCTGTAGAAAAAAAAGGGGAATTTCCCTATCTATATCCCTGCCATTAGTTTTTTGACTGCATCCCTTTGGAGTTCTCTCTCCCCTGAACAAATTTGGCATCTACTCTTCTCCCCAAACAGCTTCTCAAGAGGGCTGTTGCAGGCCGGGGCCAAGAGAAGGTACGTCCTCATTGATGAAGTTTTGAAATTTGGGTTGCGATCAGGGTCGCGTTCTCTTTGGTTCATCGTTCCCACTGTAAAAAAAAAAAAATTCGAAACTTGGGTCGTGATTATTTGCGAAGAGCGGACCTGCATGTGTACATGAATAATGGAATGCTTACTACATGTATTAGTAAAGTCACAATGCCCTTTCAATAGGCCTATACTGTGGCGCTCCACAGCTGCTAAAACAAAGAAGAAGCAATCAGCAACACGTATGTTGCACTGTGGGATACCAAATGTTTAAAATTTTTGCGGTCACCGTTCTCACTGTACTACTATTTGCAAAAATGTACATGGTACTGCAATTAAGATCGTGACCCCAAATCTCATGAAATCTCGCGATCCAGATCGCGACTCCAAAATAACGTGTTATTTTGAATGATATGATACTATTGAAATGAAAGAACTCTTCCCATTAAGCCAAGTTTATAAATCGTGTTTTCAGTGAGCTTTGAAATATCAATGTTTCAATTACCGTATATCTTTCTTCTTCTTTTTTTTTTTGTTCTTTAAATCTTCCTGAAGGCTTTTTCACAATTTTGGAATAAGCAGATAAAGTCAGTTTTGAAAATGTTTTTCCATAAAATTCTATTAAAGAAAGAATTTTGTACAGATATCAAAAACAAATACCTTACATGTTCTTTTAGAAATAAAGACAATTGTAAATAAAAGGAAATACAAGGAAGCCACATCGTTTCATATCTTAATACACAAAGAACTTATGACCTGCTAGTACAGAATGATCATTGTAACATTTACTAGCAAACAATGCCAGCTGCCATTATGTTCATTTCAGCAACGCTGACCCTTTTCCTGTTTGTGAGAGAATTTCCTGTTGTGTCAGATATCGTACTAAGGTCAAATGTGTAAAGAGGTCAGATATGTAAAGTATTTAGACATGCATGTTACTACAGAATGCAGAGGTGCTCCACAGCATATTGTGTAAATTGCTTTCTATTTGTACACAAAGAGAAAATCAATATCTTTTTGTTACTAACAAATGCTAAAAATAGCCCCCCCAAAAAACAACAAACAAGGACAGAAAGAGAGAAGTAAAGAAATAAACAAACAAACCTTGGAAAGGTGTACTTTTGGAATAATGAACCAACCAAATACAAAAACTGTAACCCATTTGGACACAATACAGCATGATATCACATACAATATTGATAGTAAGAAATAATGATGATGACCTGTACCAATGTTTACTTCCAAAGAAAAAAAAAGTACCAACAAAAATGAATGGATTTTAACCAACATTACTTCCAATCAGACAAAAAACAGAGATAATTTGTATGCTTGCATTCTGCTGGACCACGTAATACAAAGTAGGAAATGGAAGCTTAAATGTAACAAATACTGTAGAACAAAAACTACCACATGATAAAATGCCCCAGCAAACAGGAAGTTGATCGCTCACACAGGAAGCTGATCAGTGACCTTTACTCAGATGTTGGGGGGGGGGGGGGGTATTGAGGAAAAAGGAAGGAATCAACCTGACATGCTGAGTTTAATCTTACAAATGTCCTTTCTTCTTTGATTGGCTCTATTGTCTGCCCCAGAAACTGGCCCAACCAATCAGTTCTTGAACACATTCATTGCTCTTGCACCTTGAAATATGACAATATTTCTCCAAATAACTTTAAACTTTGACCCACTACAATGAAGGCCTGGTAAAAGTCCCACAAACACAGATTTTTGATACTTTTGGCATTTTGTTTTTAATTTTACAGGCTCACAGATTTCTTGTGATACATAATAATTATGTTCCACTTTATAGCAAGAAATCTGCAACTTTGTTTTTCAGGAAAATTTTATGATGGGGTTATATGAACAAGGAAAAAAAAGGTATTATTAACTCCACTCTGTGTAGATTATAGAACCAACAATGCTGAAATGAGGTTTACCTGCATTAAAACGCTTTCATTTCTTTTTCTCTATGAATTGGGCCTATACATCTATATTGCTAAAATGTTTCGGTAAACTTTGTTTTGATTACTGTTTATGCATGAAATACAACCATCCATGTATTCTGGAATTTAAAAGACCCCGTTTACAATGCGGGGCTCGGCCACGGCCGCCTTCATTTCAGTGTTAATGCGCAAAAGGCCAAATGCAGGGCCAAAATTGGCTGCGCATTTGGCCCAACTCTGGAGGTGGTTTCAGCCGTGGCCGAGCCCGGCCTTTTCTCAGTGTAAACGCAAACTGGGCCAAATGCGCGGCCAATTTTAGTCTGGCTTCCAGACCCTCTGCCCTACTATTTCGCTATTCAGGATCCCCTCAAAGTCGAAAACTAGTATAGTTTAAGGTGGTTTTGTCCTGCAAAGGATTTTTCCTTCAGCAAAGGCCTTTGCCCAAACAGCGACTTCGTCACCACGGAATCCAGTTGGCAATGGGTCTGAAAACCAGTCTATACCAAATTGCATTTGTTTACAGGCAGAGCGCCACCACGACAAAATATTGAAAGGTTTGAATTAAAAGCACGGCCGAGCCCGACAGTGTAAACGGACAAAATTGCGGGGCTCGGCCCTGCAATTGAGGCTGGGCTCGGCCGCGGCTTGGCCAAGCCCCGCACTGTAAACGGGGTCTTAGACCAGCAAATAAACTAAAAGCCCATTAAGACGGATGTTTGCCTTCTGACATGGATATAAGTACATGGGACTTATGGAAGGTTTTTTTTTTCATTTCTCTCTCTCTCTCTCTCTCTCTCTCTTCTTCTCTAAAAGAAAAGCGATGTTTACATCAATGGGCTGCAACAATTATAATCTCTGTTAGTATTTTCAGTCATAATTGTAGCCATACATTTGTTATGTGGTGTCTGCTTCAAGCACATGAAGAAATATACTGGATTCTTTGCACTATTTTGAGGACAGTTTCTCAGAAGCTGCCAACTGGTACTCAGGCTGACATGAATGAAATGTTGTGGCCAATAAAAGACTGTAAAGTTCAGTCATTGTTTCCTTTAAGGCATTATACAATGCACACGTAAAGGCACAATTTATCATTTGCAGTTGAAAAAATCCCAGCATTAGTGTTTTGAACTAGTTCTAAAATGTCAGTTAGGGATAGAAACAACCTCTGTAAAATTTGAATCTGTTTCATCGTTGTTAAGTATTATTAAATACACAAAATGTAAACTATAGATATAATAAAAATGTTACAAGACTAAACCGTCTACAGTTACGGTTTATTAAGAAAAATACTGATATCTCCTTATATTTTAGCCTTTATTGCAAAAATTTTACATGGTAGGATGTTTTTTGATACAACAGACCTACACATAATTATGCATCAAATGTGAGATCTTGACAATTTTTAAATTAGTGCTCCCAAATGTAAACTGTACCTTTAATGAGAAAGAGTGCAGCCTATAAACTACAACTTTTATTAAAAACTAAGCGACAGATATGCCACTACTTTGTACACACTGCTGCCATTGAATGAAAACAGGAAATATCACTTATTTGAAACTACAGATCTAGATACATACACAAGCAGAACAGTAATTTCACAACCAGTCTGAAAATTTGAACAACAGAGAGAGGACCCATAACCAAATAACTGGTGTATACATCATTTCAGTAATGGTAGTTTTAAAGTTCCAAACTTGCCGTAACAAACAAACAAACAAACAAACAAACAAACAAACAAATAAACAATTTGAGATGGTTCCCCCCCCCCCAAACAAAAGAGGAAACAATGAAATAATAAAACAAAAGACAGACTTCTTTTCAAACATTGTGTATGACATTGAATGGATCTGCTTCAGATAATTCCTGTCATTTTCTATTCTTAAGTTTCCCTTGGATTCAACCTCTCTTGCATTCTTAATCACAAACTAATATAAACAGAGCTCAGGCTTCACACAATAACACTGACACTCTCCTCTCTTCTCTCTGCTCTTCCTATTCAGTTGCCTTCTTTACTCTTGTCCCTTACTCTTGTTTTTTTTCTCTCATCTTTCTACATTCAGCCTTGTGTTTTCCTTTTTGGTCAGATGACAATGAAAATACTTTTAAAGATTTACACTATTTGTTCTATGTGTGTGTGTTCTGTTCCTTTAGATTAAAAAATTGTTATAAAGCATAATGTTCAGAGGCTGTTGTCCAGGTCAAGCAATCTGCTTATTGATAACGGTCTCCCCCACCTGTACACTTAATGATTATAATGAAATTTATGTATTATTTCACATGATTATATATTTGTAATGTGAACTCTTGTTTGTATTTTCATGACTTGTGAATGATATGTTTGATATTGTTATATTTATTTTCTTTTATATATAAGTGGAGAATTTAAACTTACTGAAAATGAAACTGAAACAACAAAATACAAAGAATATTATTCAGATATCATATAGTTTTCCATGACAGTATATACATTAGCTATAATATTTTCTCTCTCTTTTTTTGTGTGGGGGGGGGGGGGGGGACAAGGAAACAACTGAAAAAACAAATGCTTGTGAAATGTTGATCCTGGACTGGAAGCCTCTCCAACTTTTCTTGCTTGCAGTGAAAGTCGAAGAAATATCTTTTTAACGCAACACTGAAACTGAAAATAAAACAAAAAAACAAACTTTTTGCATCTCTATTGATAGGGGAGGCAAATCCTGAAGCACTTCACTCACTGCAGTTTGATTGCCATGCAGGGTGGCCAGCGTGGAAAATGGTATCATGAAAAATGGGATCCTGCTACAGGTGGCCCAAAATTATGCCCAGTGCTCAATTACAATGAAATTATGCTACGTGATACAAAACAAGGGGAAAAAAAAACAAAGAAAAAAATTCTTGCCAAATTGCCTGACATGCAAAAAAAAAATGAAAAGAAAACAAAAAGATCTTCACAGTTTTACTGCCAGTTCTTTTTCCAATTTGGCTGAAAAGGAAACAAACAAAAAAGAACAAAAGAAAACAAAAGGAAAACCCCAAAAAACAAACATATATACAAGCAAACCCAGGATTCACATTTCAGGCCATCAATCCCATCAACTAATTGGCTGACAAACAAACAAACAAACAAACATACAAACAAATTTATCACAGTAAACAAAATGCATACTGATATTCAAATAGAAAAACACAACAAAAACAACCAGAGGGAGGAAAAAAAAAAACTTTCATGAAGAATATATCTTTCTGTGACAATAGAATGCTACAACTTGTAGAACCATGCTTGAAAAAATATATATGCCTTGCATTTTTCTGTTTACATGGTGAGGCATAAAGAATTATGCCAATAAGCATAATTATACTAACTTTGGCAACGTTCTAGCCATGGGAACCAGCACAAAAGCAGACATGTAACACTCCCCATACAGAAGGTCTTATTTGCACATGTACAGACAATATCTTGGCAAACAATCAAGTGATATGGCAGATAATTCAAATAAAAAATTATGGAGGTTTATTCCTTTTATTTATCATTCCATCACCCCCACCCCATCCCTATTTTCATTATCTCAAAAAGTCAACCTGCACTGCTTCGCTGGCATTAATAACCTTCTCAGAAACCATAAACCTAATTTCAAGTTACTGCCCTCATAACATTTTACAACTTTTCTTGAGTGTGGGAAAAATACATCATTATTTTGTTTTGTTTCTTCTGTTAATGATAGCATGCAGTGAGGGGCCATAATTGTATTGGTGACAAATTGTGAATGGTTCTACATTTAAAGGCATATATCTACCATGTGCAGTTGAAGCAAAAACCCAGCTAGAGTGCTTCAAAATAGTTATTTAATGTGAGTTAGGGATAGAAACAACAATGTAAAGATGTTAATCAGTAAAATCAATATCAAGTATTGTTAAATGTATAGAATGTGAACAAGAGTTATCATAAAAATTTTCTAGACTAAAATGTCTACAGTTAGGGTTTACTGGAAAAAATAGTAATATCTCTTGAGGTTTTATTGCAAAATGTTTGTGTGGTAGGATGTTTTGTGATACAACTGACTTACACAATACATAAGCATCAAATGTGATATCTCGAACATTTTTCTTTTAAATCACTGCTCCAAATGGTTACAGTACCTTTAATATTAGGGGAGGGGAGGGAGGTCATGGTCTATGTTAATACTCCCTACGCCCCCCCTTGATAATTTTGGAAAGTGTATGGTTGAATCCCCTCCCCACCCCCTTCAGCAGCCCCTGAATTGTGATACTTTTACTTTATCTAAATCTGTAATCATTATCTTAATCTTACAGGATTTTACACAAGTGAAGGGCCTTAACACACAGCTTCTATCTCTCAAGATTCAATTCCATTCAAGTTATAGCTCAATTCAATTTAGTTCAAATCAGTGATCCTCAAAATACTTTTAAAAAAAGATATAGAAACATTTATAATAGTGTGTTACACACAAAGTTGTGATATTACATCAAGAGGAACAAGAAATGCCTTAATACTGTATACACCGAATATTTTGCAAGGTTTTTATTTTCGCGAATTTCGTGAGTCAGGTGCTAGTCGCAAAATTAAACACACATGAAAATATTGACTCTGATCCCGATGTGAATCTGACATACACGTGTACACTTCTCTGTTCAGTACAGGACTC
This sequence comes from Diadema antillarum, assembly GCF_040938485.1. NCBI lineage: Eukaryota > Metazoa > Echinodermata > Echinoidea > Diadematoida > Diadematidae > Diadema > Diadema antillarum. The sequence goes on from NW_027270932.1 coordinate 1,055,611, forward strand.
CACTATCACGAATTTCAGCATTCGCGAAATTGTTGGGAATTCCCAATTCGCGAAAATTTTGACTCACGAAACATATATGGAGTATACAGTGTTGGAAAGCATAAATCATACAGTTGAAATACATCAATATGGTGAGCCAACAGGACAGGAAGATTTAAAGCGAGAATTGCTAAGAGCAGTGGGGTTTCACCAACAAATTGTGTTGTTGTCTTTATTTCTTAAAGAAAACAGAGTGACTGCCTCCTTGTTTCACTGCACTCATATGATCGCCCTTTCCAAAGAAAACAAAACTAATGACTTAACAAGTTTCGGCAAATGCAAAATTTGGCCTGTTCATCCTTTATCACTGTTCTTACCATGAAATTATTGGTCTTTGATTTATTTCACTTTCTTTTTTAATTTGTTCCTTTTTTTTTCCCAGTTCCTGTGTTGCAAGTACACCAGGGTGTCTGTGATTTCAATGATACAGCAACATGCAGAAATCTATGCAGAAAATCTTATGAAGTTTATCACATTTTCATTTTTTTAAATATCAAATATCTCAAATATTTCACATATCTTGAGAGATATCACAGGCAACACTCTACTATTCATGATGATTGTTTGACACACTGGCTGTGGTATCCTTACATTCGAATGTGCGATTACTGACAAACATTATACATGCAATGTGCAGTTATCATAATTATGTTGGATGCTTTTTTTTTCAACTTCCCTTATTAATTGCTATTTTTCTGTGTTTTTTTTTTCTCAGCTTCACTTCTCTGGTGGATCTCTGGCTGCATTAATCTTTATTTTATTCAACTGAGAGAGAATCACGTTTCAAAATACGTTTTGAATGGTGTTCACGAACGTGGTTTGAAACGCAATTCTTGGGATGCCGCATTTATCTTAATATCATATAATCGCAATTGGAGTGCTGTTACTGCGGAGCTGCTTTCCATTTGCCATTTGACCCAGGAAGTAGAAGTTAACTGAGGCATGCGCTTCATTGCAACTGTTGACGTGTATACTGGAAGCTGACCTATTGACAACTAGGAGACACACACACATTTCAAAACGGCACTGCATTTATCTGCACACAGAAAGGTGATCATGGCCTCAAAGACATTTCAAATTGCCCTTTGACCGGTGTTGCAAAACTGCATTTCCAAATGTATTTGAAAACACGGTTGCATTTATTCATCACTCTTAAATGCCTCAGATGTTTCTGCCATAGAATCGTCTTCAGATAAACACAACCTCTGTTATATCTTAAAACATCACTGATATCCAATGTAATCGAAGTGCGTATGTTTAAGCTGATGATATGAATTGAGTAAAATCAGTTAATAAAACGGAATAAGAGAAATATTGCATTGTTGTTTACTTTTAAAGCTTTTTTGTGTATGTGCAAAATCATTTATTTGCAAAGTTTGGCTCTGTATTTTTTTTTTTCATTTTGAAATGAGAATATATTGGTCACAATAAAAAAAGGGAAAATTAGATATGATTACTGCATATACATTATGCCCATGCCTGCTGCGCAGTAAATTTGCATTACCAGAAGTGCACAGGTGAACCGCGAAAGTGTGACTCCACGTAATGCGCATGGGTGCATGAGATCAGCTCATTTACTTACATGTAGCATACGGCCAACGCACGGACTTGACCACTAGTGACTGATTGTGTACATTTATGTGCAATTCATTGAATTGCTAAATGTATTAACGGTTAACACACAATTAAGAAAAATACCTTCTGCTGTAAATTGGCATGCTCACCCAAAAATATACAAGAAAAGGCGATTAGATATGAAGAATGCCAAAATTCCTTGCCACTTGATACACCTACCGCGTGGTCTTCAAGGAGGAAATGACCGATTGACCGTGTGGCATAGAATCTGAAAGTGAATGCTGGACCGGATTCTGTGAATGGTCAGAGGGGAAGATTTGTATCAAGGCGGGAAATTTTTGTTGTAGTGATCTCAAAATTTATGTTGGTGTCTTGTGAAATGCAGAATACCGCACATGCACCTCCACTGACCACATGCACGGCCAATTGGATAGCATTTCTTTCCTAGTCCGTCTCAATTCCTGTCTATTGCAATACCTCCAACTAGAATTCTTAGGAATATTTCTATTATAAATAGAATCTGACATCATCAACACCATCACTGGCACGCCCTGTTGCTAAATCTTGGAAGACAATCTAAATTTTCCATGAGTAAGCAATCTCTTTGATTCACAGATATACACTTTTTTGATGGGAGGGATCAGGGATGGGAGCTTCTGGGGGTAGACAGGAAAGATCACATACATACCCACACACACACACACACACACACACACACACATATATATATATATATATGTGTATATATATATATATATATATATATATATATATATATATATATATATATCATATATATATATATATATATATATATATATCATATATATATATATATATATATATATATATCATATCAAACAGAATATCTAATACATTCTTTACTATGAGGCACAGCACAAGCCTGTTACACATAATGAGCTCACCTTTGTGCTAATCAGAGTCTACAACTCGAACAATACTCATTTGGTTGTATGCCATGTTTCTGAAAATAAATATTACAAAAATGACAAAGTTTGAGTTAATATTTCTTGTTAAAAAAATAAAAACAAAAACATAAGCCTCACCCATATCACACTTACATTTCACTATTGGTTTCACATTGCTTAACAATAATAGCATTTGAAATAGCAGAAAAATGCACTACTGTGCAATTTTCTCCCTAGAATTCATCTAATTTCTATGGGGTTCATCGTCAACTCAACTAATCTCAGAGGAAAATCTACAAAAAAGACAAGGTGTACAAATACCTCTCCACATGATTTGACTTCTACCAATACGGTAAAGTCAGACACACATATTGGTAAATTAGTCACTGAGGTCAGACAAAGAAAATGAAAATGTGCAAAGCAATGATGTTACTGCTTCATAAATATTTGTAAGTCTGACACACAAATATTCACTAAATTTCCTTGTTTTTTAATACTGAAATAAAAAAAGAACAAGTGCACCCTTTGCATCAAACATTGTAGGGTTATCATACTTATGCATCAACATTTATTTTCTTCTTTTATTGGACAATTATCGTTATTGAAATTGGAAAAATGCACTTGAGTTGACAGAAAGTCACTTATCGTGTAGTCCTTAACAGTTGAGTGATTTCATGCTATGGAAATTATAGATTTGTTTAATACTATAGTTACAAGCTAGCACTACCATTAATAAAAAAACAACAACTTGGCAGTCCCACTAAATACATCATTACAGCAACAATCTTTGTACGTTTCATCCAGCCACTAGAAGTGTTTGGCCAGCCATTTATTAATAATCATCTATTTGCAAAAATGAGGGAAAATGTTGAATGTGAGAAAATGAAAGTATGTGATAAACATTCTATTTCATTGAGGAGTACCCCGACCCCCTATCCCCAAAATATAATGATACTTATTTTTTTAAAAAATACAAAGAACAACCCTCCCAAAACTAAATGATATCTTTAAACAAAGCTTACATGCTAAATCACATCTTACCAGTTTTGATTGTTCATAATTTCAAAGGCTTGTTAATCCCAATGTATATGGTTCACAATTCCAAATGTTCATTTGTAAGCACCTTAATTCTTTTCAATTTTGGATGAACAATCATTGTTACATCATTTAATTTCATTTTTGGGTTGAGGAATTTTTGAAATAATGAACCTTATTGTCCTTTTGGACTAACTGACCTTTTGAATAACAGAACACCACAAATATTCAAATTAACATACTAGATTTGACAAGTTTGTTTGCAAAAACCGATAAATCCATATTTGCCAAATGGAGATATTTGCTATCAAAGGTCAAGAAAAATAAACAGAATGATAAGAAAAATTTTGCTTCTTTTGACCATAACTTCAAAAATGTACTTTTATATGTAGTGAGCAATATAACATTTAAAAGGTATTATTTTGTGCTTTATGACAGAGACCGTACTTCAAAATCTTCAAAAATGGACTTATCAGTTTTTGTGAACAATCTCTTCGTTTCATTTACAGATTAATGAATGCGTAGGTATAGGGAATTTGGGTGTTTTGGAAGACCAAACCACGGAATACTTTACGCTTCCTTTTCAGAATCTTCAGAAAAATGAACCATCTACATTTTTCTTATTTTGTGCCTTTGAAGAACCAATTCTGCAGCAGCTGTAGTGTGGAATGTCATTCCTGGTGAGGACTCCACGGGTTCCTGAACACTCGTTTACGAAAGAGGCATGATTAGAAACGGTCTTATGGGACATTATAAAAAGAAGAAGTACTTGGAAAGATCCTGCCAAGATACGTGTTCAGTACAAGGAAAGAGTGGGTGCAAGAGAAGTAACACGAGTCAAAGTTTGAAGCTTGGATGAAAGACATTTCCCACATGATTTGAAGAAGGGCCAACTTTTTCATGGAAGTTCTTGACATTAATGTCAAATGCAACCCCGGAATGTTGGCAACAAAGATCTTTGGCCTGCAGCAATCTTTTGAAATGTCAAAACTTTAAATACTAAATTTGAATTTCAAATCACAATTGCAAATTTTCTACTTCCTACATATTCACCACAAAGATAAAAATGATATTTGGAATATTGTCTTGTTATGCTTGTACATTATGTTGGCAACTTCTTATCACGAAAGAAAAAAATGACTGTGATAGACTCATTCTTATGCACTTGGATGTTTTATTAACCCTTTCCATGCCAATGACCCAAATGTGCACAATTTCACACACAAACCTATGGGTAGGTAATTGATGTGGTACAAAAGAAGGTTAATTATGCTATATGAATCTTTCATTTTTATATTAATGTACCCTAACCTGAATGAAGCTCCTTTCTTGTTTGCTCAACTTTGGCATTATCAATATCAGAGGTGCTAGGATGCTCTTCCACAATTGCTCTTTACTTGATATATAGGCCTATCAAGCAAAATTATATTCTACAGCTCATCAAATCAATGCCTTTTCCTTCTCTCTTTTGTTGTCTGTGAAAGAGTACAACAACTTGTATCAAAAGTTGGTTGTAAAGAATCTTGAAGTTTTCAGAGGCTGCATAATACACATGTTCTAGAAGTCTCCAGTTTACTACATTTATATATACGATAGAACTATGTACTCCTTTGTTTTACAACCTTTGGGAAACTGTGATCACTTTTCAGTCATTACAGTGACATGTAACACTCTGCATGGTAAGCACCTCTTAATTCACAGAGTTTTACGAGAACAAATGGTCAAGGTCTAAATCCTGCATGGCTGAATTCCAAGTTTTTGCCACAATTTAGGGCGGGATCTGCTTTAGACATCGAGGGGCAAGCCACGGAAATAGAGCATGATAGCTTTTTGGACTAATATTGTCCATTGTAATTGGGTCTGTGTGCATTGTTTTTAATCTGATTATTTTATTGATGTAGAACAATCGTAAGGCGCATTATCGGCCAGAAATTGATGACGGAGAGAGAAAATGAAATGGACAGGAAATATTGGGTGTCTCCATGGTGTGTTGGGGCCGGGGGGGGGGGGGGGGGGGGGGGGGGGGCAAAAGAAACAAGTTGATAAAATGGGGAAATATTTGGATGGGGTCTCAGGTGGCACTGAAACTTTAAAGATTCGTAAGTTTTGAATCAATCATCTCATTTTCCTCAAACCTAATCGATGTGTTCTTTGAATTTTGCGGCATTCACTCCATTAACATGTAAAATTGGGTAAACTTTCCCCTGAAACTTGATGAAATTTGATGCAAAGTGCAGATATCCTCTATCTAACCAGAAATGTTTGCATGCATTTTAATTTCATGAATTTTGTGAGAGTCAAGATTTGTGAAATTAAAATGCATGAGAAAGTTCTTGTTTACACTATACAAATTGAATGCCAGTGGCTATTCGCTAAAATTTTCATGCCGTGATAGAGGCCGTCGGCTCCAATTCGGAAAGATTTCATGCCACAAACATTTCTTGCTTCACATTATCTAACTATCTATCTATCTATCTATCTATCTATCCATCTATCTATCTATCTATCTATCTATCTCTCTCTCTCTCTCTCTCTCTCTCTCTCTCTCTATCTATCTATGTATCTATCTCTTTATCTACATATTTATTTATTTTTATATCTATCTATATGTCTATCTATATATTTATCTATTTATTTACCTATCTATCTATCTATATGTCTATCTATCTACCTATCTATTTATCTATCCATCTATCTACCTCTCTATCAACCTATCTATCTATCTATCTGCTTGTACCTCTCAATCTCACATCTACCTCTCACTGTATCAATCTAAATAAATATATATCTACATAATACCGCAGATAGACAACTAGAGAGAGAGAGAGATACAGAGAGAGATGAAGTGATGTATAGATAGATTGATTGATAGATAAGACAGAGCACTGATTTTTTAACCTTTGCAGAAACATTTCTGTTCATTGATGGCCATCCTGTATTCAGAAAACTAAGGAAAAACTTTCAGTGTAGGAAAAAGATACTGTAAAACGAGGAATGTTCGCGTGCATTTTAATTTCGCGAATTTCGCGAGCGCCAAGATTCGCGAAATTAAAATGCACGCGAAAGTTCTTGTCTACACTATATGCATTGAATGCCAGTGGCAGTTTGCAAAATGATAATGATAATGAATAACATGAATAACAAAAAAGGCCGTCGGTTCAAATTTGCGAAAAATTCACACCGCAAATATATCATGTTTTACAGTATATGATATACATCTTGTGTATATCCTATATTTCAAAGGGGAAGAATTAGTAACCCTATGTACCCTTTTCCTCCACATCCCCCCCCCCCAAAAAAAAAAATCTTCAATGATGCTCAAGAAACAATGGCTGTATGTAATCACTTGAAGCTTCTACATTATTATGTGCTCTACATTTCATCACAGCGATGTTATCAGCTGTGAAGATCTCTCATTGGGACTCGGTGCCAAGTGTGTGATGATCCCTCCCATATCCAACGAGTTGTTTACCCAAACCACAATATGCTGCCATCAAAAGCTTCTAACGACTGTCCCCGTCAAAAGATAATTGAGGCACAGAAAACATTGTCAAAGAGGGATATCTGCCCTGGATTATCTCACAGTGACAAACATACACAAAAAACACACAAGAGTTGAACAGCATACACAAACAGCATAGATAGTGGTCTCCTCAACAATGAGACTCTATACAATTATGCCTGTATTAGCATGTCTGGTTCCAGTGAAGAATGGGTTAAAATGTCCATCGCATTATATGCAATGAATAGTAGTTACCATTTCTAAGGACAACAGAAATACATCATCAGGACTGGTGCTATCAAGAAAACTCTATTAACTCTTTATGTGCCACGTTCGCACGTCCGACTCAGTCGACGGCGTGCCAACTACGCATACTCCGCTCAAACACACAAACCCGCCCAACCTATCAATAAATCGCCAAATGCCACAGTACAATGAAAGCATTTCATACGATTCCATTCCTCTGGCCTATAGCTTGCATTTTGTGTGGTGAATGACTAACAAGCTGCGTTTCATACTGTTTTGTCACTGCTGTGTGTGCAAAAGTCATACATTTACAGTAATGTGTCTACCGGGCATTTGAAAGAAAAGCAAATGTAGATTTGTCCTCGAAATTACATAAAAGCAAAGCTTGGCATTTTCTTTACAACTTTGCTAACTTCATCTACAATCTAACATAAATTCATAAATGTTATAGTGATTTGAAAAACAGATTCTGTTCTCAACATATGACTATGCTTGTGTCTCAGAATAGAGTGGCACACGGGGGGGGGGGGGGGGGGGGGGTTTCCACCATGGCACATAAAGAGTTAAAACTGTCCTCGATTATATAAAGTGAGACAAACCAAATGCACCCAAACAAAGACAGAAGGACAGTCTACCAGACAGACAGACAGACACACACACACACATACACACATAATGATAATACCACACATAGACTGGCTAAATGTGCTGGTTTCCTCTTTTCTTTTCTTTTTGTGCACAAACCTACTTTTTAATTGGTGCACAACCTCCTTCTAAATCTGCCCACATTAAATCAGCTAAAAAACAACAACAACAACACAATAATTGGGTGGTGAAATTGGAAATTTACGTTGCTGACCCCCATTAATCCACCTTCCACGATTATTTTCCATCTTTGAGAGTGGTTGGTGATTCTCTGATACCCACTTTCTGAACAGATGCGGGTCAGTTCACTTCCCACCCCGCATCACCCACACATTTCATTTTTTACGAGAGGCATCTCGTAATTACCCTTTTGTCCGGGATGGGGTATACAAGGGTGCATCCCCAAGTGCCTGAACGATAATGCAAACCCCACTCAGCTCCCGATTTTGCTCTCTGTGCCCACTCTCATGAATCGAAATGACTTATTTCGTGCTGAATCAGTTATTTCATCTACACAAATAATGGACTTCTTTCACACTGAAACAAACAAACAAACAAACAAACAAACAAACAAACAAACAAACAAACAAACAAACACAGGGGCGGATCCAGGAATTCCGTAAAGGGGAGGGGGGAGGGCCTTTACAAAATTAAAGAGGGCGCATGCGCCCCCATTTTTTCTTTTTATTTCTTTTGTTTTTCACAAAAATTAAAGGGGGGTGTGCACCTGGTGCGCCCCCGCCTGGAACTGCCACTGAAACAAATCCTTGCTCATAATCATATTTCTGAAGCAAATTTCTTTTCGAAATTTTTTCCAGTTACCTTGTGTTCAGACACTGAAGTGAGTTTCCTTGCTGGTCACATACTGCTACAGACATTACATTTCATTCGACAGCTGTTCTGCAAACGGTATGCCCTGTCAATCAATCAAACATGCATATGCATGCCACGGTATAACGTGCATGCATACACCGCAACATGGCCAAAGAGGACTAGAGTTAATTATCCAAAGTGAATGGAGGTCGCGCTGAGGTCTGCCTTTCTCATAATGCGCTTCAGAGGTCAATTAACAATTCCAACGACAAATGTTCCCTGCAGAATGAAGCCAGAAATGGGCCAAACTTGATCTGATGAACATGTCTGAGGGAAACGTGACTCGAGTCTGTGTTCAGCTTTGCGAAAAAATAAATAAATGAATAAATAATAAATAAAAAATACAGTGACTAGCATGGAAACATGCTTTGACCTAATCACATTAGAGAAACATGTTCCTTTCAGACAGAATAAAGCTAATCTTTTGTTTCATGAAGTAAGGTAAACATGAAAAAATGATTACGATGTTTCAGCCGCGAAATCTGCTGACCTTGGTCTAACAAAGTACAACTGTAGACCGAGTGTTGCAGTGCACATGTATTTATAGTACTAGTGAAGGAAAAATGTACTCGAAGGTATGGCATTGTTTATTTTTTTTTAGTTCATCTTTTACGTTCTGCAATGGTATTTCTTTTAGAAACAAGCATTATAAGGAAAACAGTTTCAACAATATAAACAAATGACAAATACACAAGACACATATATAGACACATAAACATACACAAACAAAGAGAAGTTTAAAAAAAATAGTCAATCATCATTATCACAATCATTTGCATAACTTGCTTATGTTGCTTAACTTTTATGAAACTTTTACTAGTAAGTCAATCTGATTCTACGTGATTTATTTGCATCAAGATGTTGTTACATCACACTTTTTTTAATGACTTAAGTAAAAACTATTCATTCAATGTTTCATCATTACAAGACAGAGAAAAAAAAAGTTATTTATTGTGGCATCATGCCATGAAGAGTGAAATAATTACTGATTTTGGCAAAGGGTTTTTTAATCACAATATTTTCTGCTGTAAATAAACATCGTTATAATGATTTGTACAAACCAACAGAATATTTGTGCAGCTTGTTTTATTTTTTCAATATCAATGTTCCAAGCAAACATGAAAAACTGTAAAATTCTGCAACTTTTTTTGATATCTTCAGGTCTGACTTTAATGAATCCTCCACAATTCAGTTTGTCTGATTTTGCTCTTTTGTCTAAAACGCCAATTTGAACGAGGCGTGCAATTGCATTTTAATCAGCTCCTCGAAGCCGCAATATGTATGTGCGGGAGATAAATGTGCTGTTCTTAGAGCAAATGTTAGCCATACAGAAATCTATTGCACAGGAACTTAGCATCTCCTCTTGTGAAAGCCACCGTTGTGGATCCCACCAAGTCCTGAAAACTATTTTTTAAAAATGACAATAAGAACAACAAAACAAACAAATTAAACAAACTTTTTTTTTTTTTGGTGGGGTGGGATGAAACTGCTATTTCGAGAGAAACTGTCTGCATTGCACAGATTGATAATGCAGGAATTGGTTGCTCTCTTTTTTTTTCTTTCTTTCTTTCTTTTTTGCCATTAATGTGTGATTCACAAACTGGCCATTAATCAACCCAAATAGTGTCACCACAAACCGCATAATCCAAATTGCTCCCTGCATGCTAATTTGACTTGAATTGAATTGAACTTATTTCGCATATTTCATGACAAAACCAAATACAATGCGTATCACTGGACAAAAACATCATCAAAATCATCAAATTAAAGTTCAAAACATAGACATGTACAACTACAAAAATAAATACAATGATATCAGAGCAAATATACAACACAGGACTATCTTTAAGTAAATAACTTATGAAAGCAATTTCTTTAATAGGGACATGGGTATGACAGATAGCAGTGTGTGTAGTATGTGTATGAAAAACAACAATAACAAAATCTGCTTACTACCATGAAATAAAAATCTAGTTTCGATAATTTGATTACGATAAAACTGGTCTCCTACTGTGTTTTACAATGGCTTCATTGAGGCCAGGTTCCGCCCTGAACTCTTATTTCATACAATGACCTACATTTATTTACACTTTGGGGGAAGAATAAAAGGGGGTAGGGATGAATTTCACAGGTACGTGAGGTCAGAACTGACCATTGAGAAACTCAAAGGTATTTACGGCCAGATTCCCTGTCTTCCTTTGACTAAAAAAGGGTTGATAGACTGGGTATATCGGAGCAGGTTCAAAAAAGGAAAATTCTGTCATGTCTATTAGCATAATGACACTTGGGGCAGATATTCTAATCAATACCACACAGTTCTTTTCTGAGTGTGGAGGGGAAAAAAGGGGGGAAAGACGACTAATTGAGATAGTGAGTACTAACCGAAGATGCATGATTCAGCAAATAAATTTTTATGAAACTCTACAAAACAAAAGCCCCTGTCCGCCCGAAAAGGGGATGTTTCCAAGTTGATTATCCTTTACACAACATATCCTCCAAAGATATGGAGTGGTTGTGAAATGATTTAGAACAACAAGCTAGGCAAAAGTTAACTTTTTTTCTTTTTTTTATTGGAGGATAAGGTTACATCCTGAATATACACATTAAACTCGTTGGTGTAACATCCAGGTAATTACTCTGGCATGTCAGACATTGTATGTACTGTCGTAGTCACATCCAGGTTTAGTCTTGGTTCCAGGCATTCTATTTGCAGTGAGAATCAATTAAAAGTGCGCACAAACTTTATCTTCTATTGGACTTCAATATACATGGTTAAGGTGATCAAACAAGTTAAATATTGAATATATCATAAAATGGGAAAATTGTCAATTCTTGAAGTGTGACATGTTTTTTCCAGAACAGTTACATCAATCACTATTGCATATGCAAATCTGATGAGATGATCATGTCGTGACCTCCCATATTTCCTACTGGCTGGATATGTGCAAATTTTCATGAAATTCTGTATTTTGTGGGGTTTTTAGCATTGGTTTTTCTTGTTGTTTCTTTTTTAATTAAAGAAGAAAAAATGGTTCTTTACATCAAATTGATCCACAATTATAACAAGATTGAAATCACATCTTTTATGAAAAGGGAAAGGATGCTAAAATTGTATCATTGCTAAAAAAGTATAATTTTGTGTTTGTGCAAACAATTAGCCTATGGGAGAGTTATGAGGTGATGACTGAATAGTACTTACCATTAGAAGTGATATCACTGTTTGGGAAATAGAAAGCCCCAAACAGACAAAATAAATAAACAAAGCATGCTTTACTTCAAAAAATTATCATCTTATTTGTTTTATTAAATGTAATAGGCATAATTCACAATTTGCCGATGAAATAAAAACCCATCATTAGTGCTTTAAAATAGTTCTAAAATGTGAGTGAGGGAGAAGAACAATCACTGTAAAAATTTGAATTGGTAAAATTGATGTCAAGTATTGTTAAATATACAAAATGTGAACAATAATCATAATAAAAATGTTTCCAGACTAAACCATCTACAGTTATGGTTTATTGAAGAAAAAAACACAGATATCTCCTTATAATTTAAGGCTTTATCGCAAAAATTGTATATGATAGGATGTTTGTGGTACAACATATGCATTAAATGTCATATCTTGAAAATTTTCTTAAAGGTAGGGGATACCTTTTACAGACCTCCCAAAATTCAGCAAAACATTAAATATGAACCTCAGGGGACTTGTTTAGGCCACTGCTGAGAAATTTGGAAGTGAACAGTGTTACAATTTGAATAATGCACAAAACTCAACTACTCAGTAGTTCTGTGTGTCAGCCACACTTAAAGGACAAGTTCACCTTCATAAACATAAGGATTGAGAGAATGCAGCAATATTAGTAGAACACATCAGTGAAAGTTTGAGGAAAATTGGACAATCGATGCAAAAGTTATGAATTTTTCAAATTTTTGTGTTGGAACCGCTGGATGAGGAGACTACTATAGCTTATGAGTCATATGCGTACAACAGTATAAAGAAAATGTAAAGAAAATTTAACATATTTTCACTTTTTTCGCATAATAAAAGAGCAATTGACTTGCCTCTTTCTAAGGGCAGGGAGAATGATATTACCCATAACATATGTCGGTAACGAGTCAAGGGAATGTGTACTTTTTTCAAAAGATGAAATTTTGTGAAAATCTCTTTACGTTTTCCTTATATTGTTGTACGCATGTGACATCGAAGTTATTCATACACTGCAGTAGTCTTCTCATCCAGCGGTTACTGCACAAAAACTTCAAAAATTCATAACTTTTGTACGGATTGTCCGATTTTCCTCAAACTTTCAATGATGTGTTCTACTAGTATTGCTACATTCTCTCAATCCTTATGTTTATGAAGGTGAACTTGTCCTTTAAGCCTTTTTGTTGCAGTCTTCCGTATCTTTTATCAATAAACACAAATCTAAAAGTATAAGAGCTGATGTAATAACATATAGAGTGTGTGGCAAGAATGTATATAGAAATGTTTGTAAGTTTTGATGAACTTTCTTCACAAAATATACATGATGGACACACATGCAGTGCATGGGTCTGCAAAGGTAGCCTAGTAATGTACTGGAATTTACGGTGAGCCCCGAAAAAAATTCAATTCAAAATCTAACGGTCAATAAAAATGTACTAAATGTTACCTTCCACTTTCAATACTTTCTGGGAGTTTCTAAAATGATACTCTCTTCAACATACCACTGTATTTATACAACTCTTCATTTAAGGCATGCAAATGGGATTCCCTACCTTTAAATCACTGCTCCCATAGGTAAAAGGACGTTTAATGACACTTTAAATTTGGGCTTACTTTTTTTTATCCAAACCAACTTGAACAAAGTCACATGAAGGAGGCCCTCTGTGGCACATTTTCAGATCTATGCCTTCCGGGAATTGATGTCAGCACATCAGTACCTCCCATTACATACCTTTGGCGAAGTATCGAGAAAATTTACCAAAGAGATTTTCGTCAAAATATGACAATGACATCTAGGAATGGACAGGTAACGAGTACACAAAACCACCTCTGGCATCATTTGGAATGGATGATTATAAATACAAACATCTGGAGACCAGGCTAAATCACCAGGTGGGTGTCACATTATTTTTATCGCATTCTTAACAGTGTCAAAACTTTCCAGCGGGGGTTGATGTGTGCGTGCAATTCAATTTGTGGAGGCACGAAATACAGGAAGAGAGGTCCAAGTTGCTTGCCCAATGATTAACAGGGGTATTTTCACACTCTCCTATTTCGTTATATTCCCATAATTTTCCCCCTTCGTGCATGGCAGGTCCAAATTTGTAATGGTCTGGGGTAAATCCGTCCATCACAAGACCTAACCTCATGGTAAGTCACAGCTAATACAGGTTTTTGTCACTCTTGTTGTGCAATGACAGAGGCACAGACCTGGCTTCGTTTTTTATCCCAACCGGCTTGCAAATTGTAACGTGACAAACGAAGACAAAAATAAACAAAAAGCCCCACAAAATCCCAGATTGGATTCACTTCCAAATAAGGGAAGAAAAGGAGAAAGCTTGTGAAAGTATGGTACAGCTTTGACTTGGCCACAGTGACAGGTTAGCACACTGCATCTGCCAAACCAAGGATGCAAAAGTTTTGATTGCATACTCCACTCACTGTTTGGATTGACTTATGAAGAGCAATGTTCAAAACAAACACAGCATGATTCAAGTGTAATTCAGATCAGACAAATATATATATGAAAGTTACAGTATCTTACTGCATCATGTTTTTCAAGTGATAATGGTATCTCCACAGTAGCCGATAATCATCACATACTAGTGACGTCCTCCCCTCTAATTCAATGGAACATTAGGGGATATCATCAGAATCATATCAAGGTCAATAACCTAGGGAGTATGATTCCCTTCCACCACAGTCATATATAGTTCAATCTTTGCCATATATAGTTTAATCTTTGCCATATATAGTTCAATCTTTGCCACTCTAAAACAGCTTGAAGCTAAGGACATCATTACTCAATCCTTTCAAAATTCATTTCATTAGATGAATTTTAAAGAACATACTTTCAAAAGTCCACATGTCATTTTTTTTTGAAGCATCATCAACTCCCACTTGTACACATGCAGCCGCCAACAATATCAGTGATTTCATTAATTCATTGTACTGTTGGATATTTGATGAAAATGTCCCTGATTAGATATTCTTATTTAATATACTATTTATCCAAACCAGGCTAAGACCAGGAGTAAAACTTCTCCTTGACTTTGGACTCAACGCTGGCTCAAGCGAAGTTGCAAAAAGAAAAGCACTCCCCCATTCTCTGATATAAGTTGACTTCCAGTTTGCCAGAACACACACATTTGTTTTAGACAGATAGATAAATAGATAGATAGATAGATATTGGTTTATTTCATCAAAAGGAATGTACATAGCAGCCCAGAGGCTGAATTGCATGTCCTTGATGTAAATGTAAAAATGAAACAAAACAATACAATACAATACAATAACTATTCACATTAAACAGATGGAAAAAAGTGAGCCTTATTACATATGATAGAAATACAATTCTCTTTCAAAATACGATATTCCATCCAAAACTAATTGCAATATTCCATTTAAAAAAAAATCCTGATCGTTTTAAGCTGGATGCTGTATAATGTGACTCTAATAAAATTGATAAAACATAAATTATACTTTCCAGATATAGAACACCGATATACTTTGCCTTGAGAGTTCCTGGTTAAAGTTACAACAGAGGTGAATCTAAAATGATATGCTATTCCCTGAGGAACACAACCCTGAAGTGAATAGTACTTTTGGAAACACCAAGGCAAACTCAAAAATAGGTGGAATATATTTGTTTTATAATTAACATCAATAATTTAGATAAAAGAAGGGGAAAATATGAGTCAAGAAGTTGTGTGGTGGATGCGATGTTGTGGAGGGATCCAACAGAGACCATACAAAGCGGGGTGTGATGTCACAATTGCTCTTTGCCATCTCACAAAGACACTGTAAGAAGCAGGGCGTGATGTCCAAATTGCTTTGTGATGTCATAATTGCTTTGTTACATTTCAGAGAGTGAAGGTACAAAGCAGTGCACATTGTCAGAATTGCATTGGATGTCACATTTGCCTTGTTACATTTCACAAAATGACTGTATGAAGCAGTGCACAATGTCAAAATTGCCTTGTGATATCACTTCACAAATAGTGCGCTATTTGGTAAATGTCATAAGAAGTAATATCATTTTCTAAATTGTATAAGCTGACCATGGAGTTTCAAACAGGACAACATTTTGAAACAATTGAAACTTAGACATAAAGTATAATCATGTGAAGCTCTTTCAACCAATCACTACAGGATTAGTTGCTTTTTTTTTTAAAATCCAAAATATGATAAGAATTATCCATAACAGGCAATTTTTACAGGGGGAAAAAACAACTTTCATCCAAACAATTTTGACAACACTAGGATAGTATGCAAACAAGACTTTGGCTCAGTCTTTGATTCGTTATTACTGTTGTTTTGTTGTTGTTGTTTTTTTCCATAATGGCAAACTTGTTTCAGATATATTTTTGCCTGGGCAGCTGCTAAATACACCTCTCTGTAACCTTTTCAATGCAACAATATTGGATCACTTGCAAGACCTAATGCTAGCACGCTCTTTAGAATTAATTGGATGACATTTGACATTAGTGTGTTGTCCAAAACCTGGATGAATCTGTTGCCTGCAAAATTTGTAAGCAAGAAATGGAAAATGTCCAATTTTAAAACTTTTTTTTAATTTCTTTGATATTTTTTTACGATGTACTTTAACTGCAAAGTTACGCTATTTAAGTGAGGTCAGGCAATAACAGCTCGCTTCTCACGAAAATGCTAACACTTCCTCACCAGGGAAACACATCATTGGCACGCTGTTGAAGAAAAAAAAAAAAAAACTTCTGGCAAAGATTTTGCATATTGTTTCATTCAACTGTGCATCCTAATTTTATAACATCTCCTTCTGATTTTGATGTCACATGACATGGCAGACACCAAAACACACGATCACAATTACGTCAAAATATTTTCTTTCTTTCTTTTAAAAGTCATCTATACTATAGTGTATACCGGGACATATCAAATTTGCTTTGTACAACAGTTACGAAAGACAGAATGCAATGTAGCAAGGTTGCCAAGTTTCACATCTCGGCACACCAGTCACACACTCAGTAACATAGAGCAGATTAACCCATTCCCTTCAGGAACCTGGCGGCCTGTGTATTAAATCTATGGGGATTTCAGAATTCCGCATGGAATGGGTTAAGAATGAATAAAATCTAAGTTGTGACTTAACCTGTAGAGGACGAGGCCCGAGTATACCAGAGACTCCAACTCTCCCGCTTTCGACAGGAGATCTCCCGCCGAAAGCCCATTTTTGTAAAATCTCCCGTTCTCCCGCTTGAGATTTAATTTCTCCTGCCCTGGCTCTGTGTCTCCCGTTGGAAAGGACTTCTTACTTATTGCCATCATATGTTGACAAATAAGCCTTAGATAGCACGAGAGAGCATCTAGAACCCTAGAGCTGGACCCCGTCTGCAAGGAACTTCGCGCTTCGGGCACATCAACTTGGAGTCTCCCGTTTGCTAGGGGTTTCAGGTGGGAGAATCTCCAGATCAGAAGGTTCTTGGGGTTGGAGTCTCTGGTATACTCGTGCAAGTGTCCACGGGAAATGTGTGTTGTAGCAAAATTAGTCTGTCCTGTACGGGTTAATATCATTTCAATTCCTTGTAAAATTTTGCTTTCATCGGGTGCCCAGAAAAATGACACAAACACACGTGATTCACGGAAGGTGTGCCCGGGAGAACAACGCAAATACACACGAGGTGCATGTCATACTTAAAGGCCTCACCAGTGTTCACAATGTTCTCTATAGCTGGCGCACATCTTCCTTGAATCATTTAATTGTGTTCGTGCTATTCTCTAAGGCACATTACAACATGTATACGTACACATTTTGTATGTATATAGACATGTGCATAATTATATATACACACATACATATATGGTTGAATTTAGTAAATTTCAATGGTAATGTCTGCTCTACTGAATGTTTTGTGCGTCAAGATAATATTGTTTTGCGACAATCTCTTAACCTGTTGAGGACAAACTGATTTTGCTATAACATAGCACATAATTCCCATGAACATATTCTCGGACTCTTCAACGGGTTAAAGGGAACCCAAACCCAAAGAGCAATGTGGATTGAGTGAAAGCAACAATAATTTAGTAGAACACATCACTAAAGAAAAAAACAAATCACGTTTCTAGCATTATGAAAGAACGCTTGACTAACCACGTTTAGAAAGCAGGGGGAATAAATAAATTGCTACCCTTAACATAATGTGTGACATGCTGACATAATATGTGACATACTAACATATTGTGTGACAGACTGACATGTCAGTATCAAGTTGATGGAATGTGTAATTTTCATGAAAAATGAATTTTTGTGGAATTTCCTTTGTATTTTCTTTATATTATTGTCCACTCATACATCATAACCTCTAGAAGTCTCCTCATCCAGCGGTTCCAACATCAAAACTTTAAAGATTCATAACTTTTGCATCAATTGTCCAATTTTCCTCAAACTTTCACTGATGTGTTCTACTAACACTGCTGCTTTCACTCAATCCACATTGCTCTTTGGGTTTGGGTTCCCTTTAAGATTTCTCTCTCTCTCTCTCTTTGTATACATATATCTGTATAAAAATGCATACATGCATAGCATATTCTTAAACTTTGATACTGTACGCAAGATAATGTATAGATTGTAGGAGACTAAGCAATTCTTTCAAGTAATGATTGATCATTGTAATTGCACAGTGTACAACTGTAGTTATACAATGAATATACAGCCAAACCCTCTTGTCCCAATGTGTTTATGAGCATGACCGGCTGGGAAAGTTATAAGCATGAACCAGCAATAACCTGGGGGCGTATAACCATCACAGGCAGCCAAAGTAGAAATCATACAATTAGACTTGACCTTTTTTGGCAAATTGAGCATGCACTCCTACTCAGTTTGGGGACCAGAATGTAATTTCTAAAAATATAAGCAATTAAGCCCCCTAAATACCCAACTATATGCAAGCTATAGTGTACTTGTCATCCAAACCATACACACAATGCCAACACTGTTTTTGTTCATACTGTCTGATGTCATGGCTGGGGCTTACAAGAATGGCCTATATGTGTAGTACCCTAAAAAAAAAAGAAAGGGAAAAGAACAAAATGCCAACTTAATAATAATCCCCTAGGCAATCATAACACGAAAGTTTGATCCCAAATTCATCGGTTGCACCATGGGTGCATTTTGTGCACCCCAAACCCAACTTTGCCACTGCAGGGGTCACGGTCTGCCCCCCTAATGCTCTCTTCCATTGTTTGTTTAAGAAAATACATCAATTTTGGGAGCTCCTGCAACGAACCGTTATTTCTATCTCAACCATTTCTGGCTCACAGAGTTTTATTGTCTGCACTGTAAGAAAAGTAGATCATCTGCTCTCGAACTAGGGGGGCATGATTTGACCCAAATCTGAAAGAGGCATGGGGCAAACAACCATTGTTGTGATTGTTTGGTGCTCTTGCCAGCATTCTCTCCTCTTCTCTTCTTCTCTTTCTCTCTCTCTCTCTCTCTCTCACTCTGTAAATATATGTTTATATATGTGTGTGTGTGTGTGTGTGTTTATACTGTTATACACATAAACACACATTATTATATAAACATATATCTACAAAGTGAGAGAGAGAGAGCAAATATATGTATATTATTTATATATATTTGCAAATGAATATTCAGAATTCTTTCTCTTTCTAAAAAATATTATATAGATAGACTGATATATTCATATGTGTGTGTGTGTGTTTATACTGTTATACACATCAATACACATTATTATATAAACATATATCTACAAAGTGAGAGAGAGAGAGAGCAAATATATATATATATATATTATTTATATATATTTGTAAATGAATATTCAGAATTCTTTCTTTTTAAAAAATATATAGATAGACTGATATATTCATATGTGTGTGTGTGTGTGTGTGTTTATACTGTTATACACATAAACACACATTATTATATAAACATATATCTACAAAGTGAGAGAGAGAGCAAATATATATATATTATTGTAATATATCAAATGTAGGAGTGTTGTTGCTACAAACCCGAGCTTCAACCACTACAGACATGAGGGAAAACTCCTTCATTGTTATTCCCAGAATTTTGTCCAACCCGACTGGTCATCACATCCTGTGGTCAGTCCACACACCCTACCTCCCTAGGAGCCTAACCTCTCCTATAAACATTTCTGGATAACCTGTCTCCCCATTGTCTACCAGTGCTAAGTTTCTCCCCCATCATCCCCATCATGTAATATGTGAGTCACTGGTGTCAGTGATCCATGGATTGACAGTGGTCATTATTAACCTACACCTTTGTTTTATTATAATCTGAATCCCTCTGTTTTGAATATTTGAATATTATTTAGATTAAGCCCCTCCTTTGAGTATAGATGTACTATAAAAGTGACCATGTGCTTTTGGTCAAGAGTTCTCTCTTTCACCCTCTTCGGGTAGAGACACAGAAAGTGTTGGTCTCCCTTGCCATCCCTCTTTAGGGGCGATATATGGCCGTTTGATGGGGAGTACCTGTTCATATATATCTCTGCTAAGTGTTATATCCCACTGTGATTAAATAAAGAGCCTGTATACTTTGTAATAAGAACTGGTCTCTTGATCTCTTCTGTGTGCTGTCGTTGAGTGTCGAGAAACTTTACCAATGTAACACCGCCTATCGTACGCCATCGAAGAATAACATCAACACTACAAAACAAAGGTGTTACATTCTGGTGGCAGCGGTGGGATTATCGGATCCATCTGTATTATATCGCTCTGGACGTTCCTGTTTTGGACTGTTTTATATCATTTGTTTCCTTCGAGTGGATCATCTTGAGACAGTGACCTATCTCTTCTGCCGAACTGAATTCGAGCCTTTGTGCAGTATAGGGCTCCTGCTGCCACAATATATATATATATTTTTTTGCACTGTGAGATTGCAGTTTCACACAGTGAACTATCACATCTGCAGAATTACCTATCCCTCATCACTTTCCTGGATTTTGGAGCAGTGGATTGATATCCGTTTTATACTTCAAGCGACGTGATATTGTGCTCCTTAGCGGATTGTATCCTGTCGTCATTGTGGCATCATCATCTATATGCTGGAGTGTTCTGTATTTTAATGTAAGCTGTTCGCCACTGCTGGAGAACCAACCGTTATTACCTTGGATGAGCTGTTCTTCTTCATTCTGAATCTGTTTTCATTGCTGACTTGTGCTGTGAATGCTGTTTAATGTTACCGGGAGTCTACCTGTGCTGTACCTGGCTGTGCCTCCTGTTCAGTCGTCATCAACCAGTGACGTCATACATGGACTGTACAGAGCTACCGGTCATCTACGAGGGATCTGGATGAGTTCTTGTTATTCATATCATTTTTTCTTTTTCACTGAACATTAATTACTTAATTCAGACAGACTCTCTTGCAAATAGTTTTTTTTCTTTTGTCTTAATCCTGTCTTCTTTTTAAGAGATTTGTTTTTGATGTTCTGAGTGTTGGTACGTAGCTTGATTATACTCCGTTGTTTTAACATTTTTTTTTTGCTTTCATTTTATGCGCATGTTGATATACATATTTAATTGTAATTGTTTGACGTGTGTTTGTTTGTTAATGACATTACTTGTTTTTTTACATTGATTACGGTTCATGATATATTGCTAGTTTTGTATGTCAGTTTATGCTGATTGAGCATAAGTTTGTTTGCTGATTTTTTTTATGTTTGCATAGGGTGATTTATTTCCATCTGCATATTTTTTTTTCTCTTCATCTTTTTTTTTCTTCTCTCTTCTCTCTCTCTCTCTCTCTCTCCTGTGTAATCAGTTAAGCAGGTTTACATAGTACTCGATCTTTCTTTCTCATTCTTGACTTGGTTAAACCTTTTAACTTCTAACAATGGCTACTGAACAACCCACTCCTACCACATCTACATCTCCTTCCACCTCCCAACCCCTCATCCGCATTGATCTCCCTCCTCCTTTCAGCGGCGATGGGAGAGAGGATTTCTCCCTGTGGTGTAGGAGATTAGAAGTAGCAGCAGAAGCATGGCCAGGCAGTAGTCAGATTGATCTGGCCAAAATCCTCCCCTCCCGCTTGGAAGGCTCTGCCTTCACTGTCTGGGATTCCTTACCAGCTGCTGACAAGTGTAATTTTTCAAAATGCAAGACACAATTGTCCAAAGTGTTCTCTAAAACGACAGAAATTTCAGCATTCCAGCGAATGTTGAACGCCCGACCCCGCGCCCAAAATGAACCCCTTGAGGTTTATGTTGCAGACCTCACCAGATTAACATTCCTTGCTTTCCCTAATTTTGACGAAAAGGCGAGGGACGACGAAGTTTTCCGTCGATTTTTGGCAGGATTGGATGCGGAGTTGCAGCGAAAATGCCATGAGCATGGCGCTGCAACTCTCGACGATGCACTCCGCATCGCTCATCAGATCCAAAGAGCGGATGAGGCACTTCGGCTCCCCTTTCCCCATAACCGCCCCCAATCCCCAGTTGTTGCTGCTGTTGCTGCCCCCTCTGCAGATGTTTTGAACACAGTAGTTGAGTCGCTTGCTCAACTTCAGGTTCAAGTTGGTGATTTGGCAAAAACTGTCAACAGTCGTTCGCACCACAACCACCCTCCCAATACAGCCGCTCGACATCGTTCCCCCTCCCCATACTCTCGCTCATTGTCACGTGCACACCCCTCCCATTCATCTACATCTCGCAAGCAGGATACATCATATCGTTCCCCTTCCCCATATTCCCGCTCATTGGCACACTCACATCCTCACCACTCGTCTACATCTCGTCGGGAGGATACATCATATCGTTCCCCTTCCCCGTACTCCCGTTCTTACTCACCAATTCGATATCTCCCTTCATCCTCCTATTGTCACCATCCACGTACTCGCTCCCCATCCCCATATCATCCTAACAATTCACGGCAGTATTCCCGTCGGGAATATCGTTCTCCTGATCGGTCTTCCAGTTATGGTGGACCTGACGTGCGATTTTCACGCCGAGATTACATGCGATACAGGACTGATAGTCCCGCTCGCCCCCCTCCATCTCACTCCCCGTATCGTTCCCATGACTACCGCACCCCCACTTCCTCTCGCCATGTTTCATTTGCAGACAATCAAAATGGCGGCCCCCATGGATCTCAGCATGCCTTTTCTCAGCCGGGAAACAGGTATTAGCTGGTACTTCGGGTCGACTACCAGCATCCATCTCTCCTGATAGACCCACTGATTCTCCTCACTCTGATTGCCTTCCTCGTATCTTGGTCAGAATTGACAACATGCAAATTCCTGCTCTTATAGATACTGGTGCATCTGTCTCTCTTGTTAGTGATAAATTGCGTTCAGCCATTCCTAGTTTGCGTACACGACCTGTCCACTCATTACCTGTTAAGGTTAATTCTGTATCTGGTGACCCCCTTGACACATTAGGTGCAATTGATGTGAATTTTTCCGCGACCTCTCATTGTTTCACATTTCCATTTCAGGTGGCCCGTGACATTGATCCCCCTTTTATCATTGGCTGGGATTTCTTGCTTCACTATCATGCACAGCTTGACCTCACTTCAGGTGTCCTCATCATTGGAAATGCTACTATTCCTTTCATGCATCCTCATGAGTTCACACCACTGGTGTGTAATGCTGTTGTTAAGGAGCAAATTGTAGTGCCTGCATGGAGTGAAATGACAATACCACTCTCTCTCGCTAATGAACCATTTTCTTTCCTCCCTGTCAGCTATGATGGCGTTCTCGAACCATCTACAGATACTCCCATTGTCGTAGCATGTACGTTAGCTTCTGTGCATGAAGGTACAATCCCAGTGCGGATTAGCAATCCAACCACAGGTGATGTTACGCTGTACTCTGGTATGATTTTGGGTGAATTTCATTCTGTCATAGGCCGACAAGGTGAAGGCTACTGCGCTGTTGCTGCCCCCTCCCCCTCTTCCCCTACCACTCCTCTCCCTTCAGACACCTTGTCTTTTGATCTGTCATCGACTTCTCTGTCACCATCTCAACAGGCTAAAGTTCAGGATTTGCTAACTGAGTATGCTGATATTTTCAGTCACACTGCTGATGATTATGGTCGTACAGATTTGGTCCAACATGAAATCCCCACACCCGACACAAACCCAATTCGCCAACGTGCATATCGGGCTTCTCCCCAAATCAGGCAGGAAATAAAAGAGCAATGCGATCGCCTGTTGGAAGCAGATGTCATCGAACCTAGTTCAAGCCCCTGGAGTTCACCGATTGTTATGGTAAAGAAGAAAACCGGTGGCTATCGGTTTTGTGTTGATTATCGTAAACTCAATAAGGTGACACGCCCAGATTCCCATCCCCTTCCCCGCATCGATGACACAATTGATGCGCTTGCTGGCAACTGCTATTTTAGCACTATGGATCTCTCTAGTGGATATTGGCAGGTAGGAATGCATCCCAACGACAGTCCCAAGACTGCTTTCACTACTGGTACGGATTTGTTTCAGTTCAAAGTCATGCCCATGGGATTACGTAATGCTCCCTCTACCTTTCAGCGACTGATGCAGCTTGTTCTACGTGGACTGCACCTTGATTCGGTTCTTGTGTACCTTGACGACGTAATTGTCTTCGGCAAAACGTTTGATGAAAAGCTGCAGCGCTTGCGCGAAGTGTTCGCCCGTCTCCGATCAGCAGGTCTGAAACTGCGCCCAGAAAAGTGTAACTTTTTCCAACAAAAGGTTACATTCCTCGGTCATGTCATCTCACCAGATGGTGTCTTACCTGATCCGTCCAATATCGAGAAGGTAAGAGACTGGCCGACCCCGCGCACTGTGACAGATGTTCGTGCGTTTCTCGGTCTGAGCAGCTACTACCGCCGATTTGTGCAAAATTTTGCAAAAATCGCCCGACCCCTGAACCATCTCACTAATAAAGGTGTGCCCTTTGTTTGGTCTGATGAGTGTGAGAATGCATTTAACACATTGCGTAATATCCTCATATCACCCCCTCTCATGGCTTTCCCTACTTTCTCTCAACCTTTCACTCTGCATACTGATGCATCAAATTCTGCTGTAGGTGCTGTTCTGACACAATTCACTGATGGTAAGGAGCGAGTTATCGCCTATGCGAGCCGAGCGCTTAGCAAAGCTGAACGAAATTGGTCTACGTATGATAGAGAGCTTTGGGCCATTGTCTGGGCAGTGCGTCATTTCAGGCATTATCTTTCAGATAATCAGTTCATTATCGTCACAGATCATAAGCCTCTTGTCAGCCTCCGCAAATTACCCGTCTCCCTTGATAAGACTGGACGTCGAAGTCGCTGGGCGCTTGAACTTGACCCCCTCGAATGGGTCATTGAACACCGCGATGGAGCCAAGCATGCTAATGCTGATGCCCTCTCTCGAATCCCCACTGAACCACCTAGTGGATCTGTGTGTTCTCTTCATCCGCCACCTCCTCCTCCACATCATCCTCCACCACCTTCACCACCTCCTCCATTTCATCCGCCACCTCCTCCACCACCCCAACTTCCACTTCATCCGCCACCACCTCCAAAACCTCCTCCACTTCATCCACCGCCCCCTCCACCTCCCCAACCTCATCCTCCACCCCCTCCTACTTCTCCCCTCACTTCTTCGGTATCTGACAGTGATAGTATCCCTCCTTTTTCACCTGTGTCTACCTGTGATACTCATGACCCAGATTTCCATACCCCGGAAGATAGTAATGACCTCTGTTTCTTGTTAGTTAACGAAGGTTTCAGATTACATCAAGCACAACACCAGGACCCCATCATTCGTGAGGTTCGGTCCTGGGTTAGATCTGGAAAATTTCCCCACAAATCATCTATCCCTCGTTATGAGTCTGCTCTTCGCAAATTTCACTCAGAACGTGATCGCCTAGTGCTCCATGATGGCTTGCTTTGTAGATTAAGACGTGCTTCAAATGGTTCCCTCGATCGTCAGGTTGTCATACCGCACTCTCTCGTTCCTAATGTATTGGCTATTTTGCATGGTTCCCCATTTTCTGGACATTTTGGTGCTGCTAAAACTATCCAGAAAGCTGACAAGGTTTGCTATTGGCAGTCTATGCGCCGGGACATTACAGATTTTTGTCTCCGCTGTGCCCCGTGCCAAGCACGTCGCAATCCCATTCCCGCTCTCCGTGCCCCCCTTCAACCCATTACCTCTTCTCGTCCCTTTGAACGCATTGCCGCTGACCTGACCGAATTACCCCTCACCTCACAAGGCAACCGCTATGTTCTTGTTGTAATGGACTATTTCACGAAATATGTAAATCTCTT
This sequence comes from Diadema antillarum, assembly GCF_040938485.1. Taxonomy (NCBI): domain Eukaryota; kingdom Metazoa; phylum Echinodermata; class Echinoidea; order Diadematoida; family Diadematidae; genus Diadema; species Diadema antillarum. Next base: position 1,081,912 of record NW_027270932.1, read on the forward strand.
CCCTCTGCCCGACCAGAAGGCTACCACTGTTGCCACATGTCTTTTTGACAAGTATGTGCGTCAGCATGGTATCCCAGAATCGATCCACACAGACCAGGGACGCCAATTTGAGGCCCAGTTGGTTCAGACATTGTGTGTAGAGATGGGGATTACCAAAACAAGAACGACCCCATATCATCCCTCATCAAATGGTATGGTAGAACGCTTCAACCGCACCCTCAAACGAGAGCTCGGTAAGCGTTTACCTCAAGCTGGCTGTGAATGGGACCGGATTCTCGGCCAGGTTGAGTTGTCCTATAACACGACACCTCACTCCTCTACAGGATACACCCCATTTTTCCTTGTACACGGTCGCGAAGCCCGCCTTCCCCTCTCCCTCCTTACTGCCTCTAACCCCACCCTCCCATCCTCCTCTGCTGGTGATTATGCTGCTGATTTACTCAGTCGCCTTGATTTTGCTTTCACACAGACGGCCACCAAGGCCGATCATGCTCATGAGACGCAAAAGTACCATTATGATCGACATACACGCTTTGTCCCATACAATGTCAATGATGTAGTTTGGATGAATGACCCTACTGTGTCACGTGATAAGCTGGCCCCACAGTGGAAAGGCCCGTATCGTGTCACTAAACGAGATGAAAAAGGTATTCAATACCATCTCATTGACCCATCCTCCCCTTCTTCACAGCCGAAAGTAATTCACTACAATCGGCTAAAGCCCTTTCTCGACACTCCCCTGCCTCTGTCATCCCCGACAAGTCCACCACCTTCCCTCGATGTCCTCACCCCACCAGTACCCCCACCATCACTCTCTACTAATATATGGCTTGTCCCGCCTCCCTCCCCACCTGTCCAACCTGTTGCGTCCCCTCCCAGTCACCCCAACGCGCCTCCCCCTCCTCCCTCACCATCCCATGACGCTCATGCACGTAACCATGATCCTCCGAACCGCACTCGAAGCGGCCGGATTGTACACCCTCCTGATTATTATGGTAACCCCATCTCCTCAGATTTCACCTCTTTCTCTCGTTAGGCCTTGGTTAATTTGATTTTCAGACAACCTTTATTAAGGATTGTTACCATTTTGAAGTTTATCGCGTCATTGGTTTTATGTTCATTTATGTATCTGTTATGTGTTTGACTTCAGAATACAAAGTAAGGAGGTATTGCCTCCTATAATGCCATTCCTTTGTATACATTTTTTTTTCATGACCATCAGCCAGTTAAAGCAGGTCATGATTTATGTTTATAGGCAAGTGTAGTTCCTACCGATTAATGCCTTAACATTCGTATTTGCTATAATTTCATGTGTGATTATCTTTTAAACCATCAATGTCTTGCTCATGTCCCACACTAGTGTTATGTAGTTTAAGTTTTATCATTGACTTTCTATTGCTTTGATTTTTCTTATGTTCTGCCTGTTCTCTGACTCCTCAGCTTTTGAATCTCCTTCTCTATTTCATTTCACATGATGCTTTCAACATATTTCTGCCTGTCCACAGCCTCATGTGGACCAATTACTAAGCTTTCTTAGCACATTTTTGTAAGATCTCCATATTTCACACAGTCATGTCTCTATAACTTATCGCCATAGATTGGCCTATTTCTAATATCTGTTTGAATGTATTCTTTTTTAATTATGTTACATTAACAATATCCTGGTTTCAGGTTTTCAATTCCATAAATGCAAGATTATTATATTTTTATTCCATTATTTCAAGTTGGCTTTATTTTTCCTGCTTATTCGAGGCATGAGCCTAATTATATTACCATGATGTGCTTATTTTATTGACCAGTTATTTGCTGAATTTTAGTGATCAATGCAATCACTTTCTCTTTAGTTATTGTTCCATTTTGGTGGAATTTTTTATTCCTTTTTGTATGTTACATTTCATTACACTTGGAGTTAATTGTTTTGGATTAATACGTTCCATACTGAAGTTTTTGTATATTGTTTAGATGAAGTTGGTTTTTGTTTTGTTGTTTGAATTCACTGTGCACACATTTTTCCTCATACATGTAGTTTGAATCAGTATTTATGCGATTTTTTTGATTTCTGCTTCGGTTTTACAACTTTCATTATTGCAACACGGAAACAGGAAAATGTTTCATGATTTTTCCCATGCGCTCATTGCCTTTTAACTATGATTTCACTTGATGTTTTTGTCGTAATGTTAACACCATGTTGAATTTGATGTTTCTATGTTCTTTTGTTTCCTTCTACCCCTTTCCACTTTTTTCATTCCTTTAGTTATGCTTTATTATTCTGTTTATTGTATTTCAGTATTTTGTAGTTTTACATAAGTTACATTTTGTATCCAGTTCCCTCTCTCATTTTCTCACTGGAGAATACTCTCAATTGGTTGTTTTTAGGTCACCTGTTCCACTGTAATAAACCTCCTTGAAACGAGGACGTTTCATTTTGAAAGATGGAAGTAATGTAATATATCAAATGTAGGAGTGTTGTTGCTACAAACCCGAGCTTCAACCACTACAGACATGAGGGAAAACTCCTTCATTGTTATTCCCAGAATTTTGTCCAACCCGACTGGTCATCACATCCTGTGGTCAGTCCACACACCCTACCTCCCTAGGAGCCTAACCTCTCCTATAAACATTTCTGGATAACCTGTCTCCCCATTGTCTACCAGTGCTAAGTTTCTCCCCCATCATCCCCATCATGTAATATGTGAGTCACTGGTGTCAGTGATCCATGGATTGACAGTGGTCATTATTAACCTACACCTTTGTTTTGTTATAATCTGAATCCCTCTGTTTTGAATATTTGAATATTATTTAGATTAAGCCCCTCCTTTGAGTATAGATGTACTATAAAAGTGACCATGTGCTTTTGGTCAAGAGTTCTCTCTTTCACCCTCTTCGGGTAGAGACACAGAAAGTGTTGGTCTCCCTTGCCATCCCTCTTTAGGGGCGATATATGGCCGTTTGATGGGGAGTACCTGTTCATATATATCTCTGCTAAGTGTTATATCCCACTGTGATTAAATAAAGAGCCTGTATACTTTGTAATAAGAACTGGTCTCTTGATCTCTTCTGTGTGCTGTCGTTGAGTGTCGAGAAACTTTACCAATGTAACACCGCCTATCGTACGCCATCGAAGAATAACATCAACACTACAAAACAAAGGTGTTACATTATTTATATATATTTGCATATGAATATTCAGATTCTTTCTCTTTCTAAAAAAAAAATCATATAGATAGACTGATATATTCATGTGTGTATGTGTGTGTGTGTGTGTATGTATGTATGAATATCAATATTCAGAATTATCTCTTCTCTTTCTGCAATAAAATCAAACCTGTATAGCGACCATCTGCCGTATGAGACCACTAAACACAATTCCTCCCAGGAGAAAAAGCCACACTAACAAACCTGTCTATAGCTGCCACCTGTCTACAATGGCCACTTTCTTCATCTCCCTTGGATGGCCGCTATAGACAGATTTGACTGTATATTTCTCTCATTTCAGTTGCATATAATACTCTCCGTATATTTGCACTTTGATTCTTTCTCTTTATCTGTCCGTATTCTGTGCTCAGTATCGGTAAGTTTCAGAAATACTCGCCTGTGTTTTTGTTTCTTGGTGTATGTCTGTGTGTTTATTGTTGCAAACCGTCTCCAGAAAACAGAAAGAAAACAGAAGTGTTTCACTTCCTCCCGTTTAGTGAGGGAGAGAATGAGTCATACAAACAACAAACAACCTGCAGGGTGTTCAGATGCAAAAAAAACAAACAAAATTAAACTAGAACGGTATAGCTATACCGAAATGGTATACAATGTTAGTGTGTAGCTATATCGAAATGGTATAGCTATACGATGAATTCATACATCTGAATGCTGACTAATGAAACAGCATATAACGAAACGATGTATAGCGAAACGACAGTCAGAGCATTGTTTCAAACAAGAACTTGATAACAAATCAGCATTCCATCATGTCCATTATGCGTCTGAACGTATGGCGACCATAGAACGGTATAACTGGGCGGGGCTTTTAATGGGAGCACGCACGAAAGGTGACCCCATAGCTGTCACTCATGACCATAGCAACATGCGCAGTGGGAAACTGCACATCTATACCACATTTTCCAGAACGGTCGAGATTATATAGCATCTGAACGGTCTGTAGGCTATACAATGATTCTTTATACATCATATCTTTATTGAGTTTTGGTATAAACTGGCTTGCGTCTGAACAGGGGGCTATTCTCAAAAGTAAGAAGAAGGGACAGGAATACAGTGGACTCCCATTATCATGAAGAACCTCAGGCAGTTTTCTTTTGTTACATTAAAATTTCGTTATAACCGAATAAATAAACAATAAAAAACAAAGCGTGGATATTGTTGCAGCCTGAATTATGGGTACCGGTATGTACTTGTGTTTTCTCTTTTATGTTTCTTTAAACCGTTAGTTGGTAGGCTAATCGTTCACAGAATTTACCAAATTGCAACACTGAATTTGGGCAACATTATGTGATGGTAGCAGTGGTACAATTCCCCCTTTCTTTTGTTGTTGTTTTTCTTTCTTACATCACGATAACTGGATAATGCCGCAAAGTGACAAATCGGGAAATAAATTAGTTTGGTAATCAACCACAAAAGAGGCAGAAATAAATTCACATCCACCTGTATTTCCTTAAGTACCTGCTGTGAAAATAGTTCACAGATGGGTATTTTTCTTTAAAATTCTTTCAGTTTGCAAAGCATCATGGGTAACGGTAGTCTCTCAAACAGGATTCTTGGTGGTCAACAAATTAAACACCAAAGTTTGAGTCACTCAGCAGAAGTGGTCCAAGAATGAAGGAAATGACATCCTTTATGTGTGTGTGTGTGTATGTGTGTTTTTTTTTAATTCTATTTTTTTTTTTCATCTTTGGAATGTAACTGGATAATACCACTTACTGTATATGCCGAACATTTCACGTTGTTTTTATTTTCGTGAATTTCGCGAGTCAGGTGCTATTCGCGAAATTAAAGACACGCGAAAATATTGACTCTGATCCCGATGTGAATGTGACGTACGCATGTACATTTCTCCATTCAGTACAGTACTCCACAATCGCGAATTTAACCACTCGCAAAATCGTCAGGAATTCCCGATTCGTGAAAATTTAGACTCACGAAATATATGGCGTATACAGTAACCTGTTGAGGATGAGTCCCTACTATCCTCTGGCAGGTGTCTTTGAGAAATGCATGTTTTAGCAGAATTATTATTCATTTTCCTGAATTTCAGGGGGTATTCACAAATTCTACAAGAAGTGAAAAATATTGACTGATCCTGGCATGACTGTGATATGCATGCGTACATTTTCTCTATGATCGCGACTTCACCCACTCACAAAATTGTCAGAAGTCCCTCTTCGTGAAAAATTACACTCGCTATTAAAATGCATGCCGTATACAGTGCATCAAACTTAGTAGTGCTTTGAAACCAGGGGTATGTTCGGGGACAAACTCCAGTGACATACTGAAATCCCATCACTCTGCAAAGTTGACAAAGCACCACACAAGTCTCATAGCTTTTTGTTTAAGTCCTTCCTTTCCAGATTTTTAAAAATCCTTATGATACTTTTTTACGGGATGTACCAAGGTTGCCATTGGCAATGAATTTAAACGGTGCATAGCATTTGTTTTGAATAAATAGGGAAAGGAATTTGTATGTATGATTAGATTATCCACCGTCTTTCAAGAAGTTCTACTGCTGAAAATAGTTATCACAAAAAAAAACCCCTCATTATTTTGAGAAATTGTCAAGCACCTCATACATTTAGTGTCTAACTGAAACAAGAGTGAATGATCACTAGAATTTGGATTTCATGCTAAAAAGTTGTCCCTCCTCAAATTCTTGATTGACAGCCACCATGCCACATCTGAAAAGGAATTACGATGCACGACGTCGAAATAAATTTCTCATTTCCAGCAGAGAATCAGACCACTGTCATGTCTTTTTTCTTAAATGACTCTACTTGAATCGTGGAAATATGAGCAATTTTCTAAAGCTTGCGCACATTCTGGCATATTGTCAAAGAAAATGTGATACAGATTAGAGTGAGTTGCATTTATACATTCAATCTTCTGGATTCCCAACTTATCACAATTTTGACAATGCTAGTTGTCAATCTCCTTCTATTGAAGTCAGTGTATGGTCAAATTGACATCTGGCTCATTGTACGACTTCTGAATAAACACCAAAATTCTACAAAATCTCATTTCCTATGCCATATGATGCGATTGTGATCGACCTATAAGACCAGACAAAACAGGATCAATTTGTGTTCACTTCTTTGCCCCTCATTTCCATAGTTATTTGCCACAGTTGCACCCCAACATTGCCTGGCTGACAATGGCATTTCCAATTGTGTTTTCAACAGTGCAAGGAAATATCAACAAAATATGAAGACAGAAAGCATACACACACACACACACACACATACACACACACACACACACACACACACACACACACACACACACACACTGCACACACAAAGAGAAAAAAAAATCTTTAAAACCACAGCTCTGATAAATTACTGATGTATTAGACATTGCACAGTTTTATTACTGCTGTTATCCAACTTCATTTTCTCTTGGCTGCTTGGCGGCGCAAATATTTATTTTCCCAACCACAGATCTACACTGGCAGTTTCGTGGAAGGAACTGATAGATGGGCAATGAATTTAATCAACTCTCAACAAAAGAGGTGGTGGCTAGTCCATCTCTGCTTTCGTTTTTATGATGATATATCTAGTCATCCATTTAGCGTGGAATGTTTACTTCATATCAGCATCTTTTTAATGTTGAAATTGAGAGCTGGCCAGAATTGTTGAATGAAAAGATTCCTATTCTTTTTTTTCTCTCCAAAATGTTATTTAATTTCAGGTGAGAGCATCAAACAAGATTACACAGCTTCCAGATAAAATTTTGATTAAATACTACCTAATTCTAATATCAGCCTGAAAAAAACAATCAAAAATAAAACATGTTCAGCATCTAAGTATGGGAATCCAATGCTAAGCTATGCTTGTAAAAAGCATACTTCTTTTAGAAAAACTTGCAGAAAAAATATGAAAAAAAAAGTCAACATCTTCACAAACGCACCCTATCACGCTGTTGAATTCCTTCTATAAAGCAAAGGTGCCTACTAATACTCTACAAAGACAGCATACAGCGCAATACCCAAAACACAAAAACAAACATTGTTCCAAAACATTGTTCAAAACAAACACACAAAACTAACACTTGATGGTAGATGTGAACAATATACTGCATCATGCTTTTGGACTTTTTACTGAGATTCTTTGATGTGACAATATTGAACAATTTCCTTTTAAAGTCTCATGCATTTATGACATTATAGTAAAAATCCCTGTTTTGCACAGCATTGTTGGACCAAATACAATGAAAAACTTAAAATAGTGAAGTAAAAATAAGATTGACATTATGCCTGTGTCAGGCACTAAACACAGGTCATCCAGCTGGCTTACTTACAGACAGGCAAAACAGGATTATGGTAACGTTATGGCATTGAAGTTTGAAAACCAACAAAACCACTGGGCCAACGGGGGTCATCATATTTCTATCCCGATGACATCATGGGGCATTCTGGGACAGATTTTTCTTTTTTTAGTCATATCAAACACAGGAATGTACTTTGTGAGAATTACATCAGGCCTGCATAGGGGGGAAAAAGTACAGAATGATACTGAGAATTACAGATACACACGGAGATTATACTTCCTTTGTTCAATGAATCAGCTCTCTGCTGCAATAATTCTGAAAACAAAAAGTATATCAGTGAAGACGTCATATGGATCATTTAGCAGGAGTATACTGTAAAACATGATATATTCGTGGCACGAAATTTTCGCAAATTGGAGCCGACGGCCTTTTTCGTGGCAAGAAATTTTCACGAATTGCCACTTGCGTTCAATGCATATAGTGTAGATAAGAAATTTCGTGTGCACTTTAATTTCGCGAATCTTGGCGCTCGCGAAATTCGTGAAATTAAAATGCACGCGAATATTCCTCGTTTTACAGTTTATGATGAGAGCACAAATAAAGTTTGAAAATAAAACGCATAAAGACCGGGCATTGAAAAACAACAACAAAAATCTATCAGCTCTTACTTCACTTTCAGTGAATGTTTTTTCCCTGTTATCATGTGATAAGATAAGACAAGACAAGATAAGATATGATATGGCAAGATAAGATAAGAGTGTCAAACAACTCTAGATAAAAGTCACGTAAAAGATCATTCATAAAGATGTAACCTGAGAGATGTAAACTGGTGTAAATTCTTCTCATTCCCCAGCTGGTCACCTCATAGAAGTAGATCACGATGTTCATTATTATTTTTTCTTTATTTAGATATTAACATCATGAATACATAAATCGGGATATATGACTGCAGCTTTAAAAAAACAACAACACCAAAACAAAACAACACAAACCTGCATCTATTAGTGGTTTCCAGAAGAATACGTATATCCTTTTGATAACACAGCTGTTTCCAGAAGCTTATGATCAGAGAGAGATAATGTACAGAGAATGAAATAATTCATGGCGCTTTCAGAAACACCGAGTTATCGTATATTCATATGACGTATGGATATACAACATTTCGATATGAAAGCATTCAGACACAGCACACCTTTATACGATAATCGTATGGGAGCATTCAGACCTAGCGCACAAGCGATATTTCTTGAGTAGACGTGAATCTCTTCCATGCACAGTCCGTAATTTACGCAGGCTTTGTGCATAGTGTTTATAGTCTGCCTTGGATTCATGCGGTAGTTCGCTAGTTCGCGCCAGATCATTATTTCGTCACAATCAATCTGTCCATTATAAGTCCGCATCATGGATACGTGAGCTCGGCACGCGCTGCGAATAAGCCCCGCCTACTCATACGACGTATGGATATGAGAGCATTCAGACATGAATATACGTCGTATAGATAGGATAATGATTTGAAACGATACTCAAATCATCGTTTCGATACACGACTTATACTGATATGACGTTTCAATATAAGAACATTCAGACACATAAACACGTCCTACTGTATATCCATACGTTGTATATCCATACATCGTACATCCATACGAAAAAGTCTCTAGTCTGAAAGGGGGGTTAGACTTTCTGTAACTTATCTACACCTCCTATGATACCATACTTGAAACTAAAAGTCATAGTAGGTATAAAATAGATAAAAATAATACACACTGACACACACACAAAGAATGAAGTGTGTGTGTGTTTGTGTGACTATATTTTTATGTGTACCATTACAACAATGAATCAAAATGCATTGGTATGTCTGCTAAATGCATACATATGAGTCACAATTGTGAGGTAACAATGGATTCATCTAACTGTTTGCCACAGACACACCTCCACCACAGAACACCCCGCTGAGAACAATGCATTGAATGCAAAACTGATCAGCTGTCTTCAGACAATAAGACCATAGAGACAATCCCACACACACACATACACACACACTTGTAGACAGACAAGCACACTTGTAGACACACACACACATGTTTACACATGCACACACATACACAGTCACACACACCCACAGACTGAAAGACAGGTTTGAAAGGTAAAGAAGTAATTGAGCACAATAGCAATAATGGATTGGTAGCTTACAAAAGGTCAATGCACTGGTAAACACAGGTATACTGATCCCAATTCACACCATTACTAAATCTGACTTGGAGACAAAGAGAGAAAAACGCACACACACACACACACACACAGAACAGGAAACAACAAAAGAAATTGATATCCGTCATATTCATACCAAAAGTTCACTGACAAAGCAGACACCAGATGTGAGTACACTTTCTCATGTCCTCAACCGCATTTCCTGTTCCCGTCTTTTTTTCTCCATTTTTCCTTTAAAGGGATCATATAGTTTTGGTTGAGACCGATCTTCAGGTTTCTAACATTTTTTTTTGTGTGTAAGATAATGAGAAACCTTTTATGAAATATTAAAGAACATATAATTCCAAGAGGAATTCAACGTTTATTCAATGAAAATTCATTTTGAAATGGCTGAGATATCCAAAATAGAGCAATCCTAATAAAAGGTGGGACCCACCTTTTATAATGATCACTTTGTGTTACTTTGTTTTTTGATGTTTTCATCAAATAAACTTTGAATTTATTCTAGCATAGTACAGCCTGTACTATTTCATAAGTGATTTCTTGGTATGTCCCGAAAAGTTAGAAACCAAATATCCATCTCCACCAATACTGTACCATCCCTTTAACCCGCCAAATCTCAGAGATGTAATTTTTGTGGTTGGCTGCTGTATTCTCTTTCTTGGTCATGTTGTGTTCTAATCATTGTTGGTATTCAATATTGCAAAGTAAAAGCTTCTGTTTTATTTGAGATATTTGGAATTAATGCATGATTGTTTATTGTTGCAGTAGCAAAATTATCAAAAGCCTCTTAATTGCTATATTCATAATTGACTCCTAAACTGGCAACATATTCAAAATGATTTTACTTCCCTATTTCTCTCAAACTGACATAGTCTTTATTTGTTTTCATAGTATATTGTGTATTCTTCTTTTGTGTGTTTATTATTGACAAGGTATACAAATTTGTGCTATTATTCTGTATAGGGCCCCCATTTTCTCTCTCTTTCTTCTTTCTTTCTTTAAATCAACAACAACAATATTATTCTTGATGTAACATGAAAAGTATGAAATACATTGAAACTGAACTGAAACTGAATTGAAAGCATTCCATCGGTGGTAACATTATTTTCTCCAACACTGGATAACTTAGAGAGCCTGCCAATTAACAGATGACCAACACACAGATGACTTTTGCAGCAAGAATTAGCCCAGGACTTTAGATGGGTTCAATCGCATTCAGTCGTGGAAGAGTGATAAATGCCTGCCGAAACACCCATTCATTTATGAGTCAGAGCAATTACACAGATTACAATTCACAAGGATATCATAAATGTAATTCTCTCATAATGGTTCTAGGAATTTGCCCTGTATGTTGGTGTGAATCATTTTAAAATATCGTACCATGCGTCCAAGTTCAGATCGACCCTTGACCTTTTCATGACCCCACTCTCAACATGTCTCTGACCTTGCTACCGACCTGCTGATGATGGTGGCTATCAAAGTTTAAAGGGAAGGTTTTCCCCATATAGCTACATTATACATTTCTGGATTCAGTGACTACAGATATAATGATTGTAGATTAGTCAAACACATCAGTGAAAGTTGAAAATAGATTAGTCAAATACATCAGTAAAAGTTGGAGAGAGATTACCAAGGTAGTCAAACACATTGGTGAAAGTTGGAGAAAGATTAGTCAAACACATTGGTAAAAGTTGAAGATAGATCAGTCAAATACATCAGTGAACATCGAAGATAGATTAGTCAAATACATCAGTGAGCATTGAAGATAGATTAGTCAAATACATCAGTGAAAGTTAAAGAAAGATAGTCAAACCCATCAGTGAAAGTTGAAGAAAGATTAGTCAAACATATCCAGAGAAAGTTTAATACACTATTAAGAATCTTACAGATTTGTATTCTTTTTAATGAAAAGCATGTAGTCTCTCACCTTGTACCTGAGAAATTGTAAGTTCAGAAAATATGCTTTTCCATGTCTTTTGGATGAGCTACATCAAATACCCTTACAATGTCATAGGGTACAGACAAAAAAAAAAAATCCTTGTGAAATATTGTTTCCAGGTGTCATTCAATACTGTTGTCATATTGTGACATTACAAATTCTTGTATGGGTTCAATCTACAGAGGGCGCACATGGGATTTATAACCAAAACTTGCAATATTTGGAACTCTTGAATGACTTGCCTGATCTCTCTAATAATAATAAATCAATTAATTAAAAAAATCTCCACTTTAAGGCATTCTTGCTTCAGCTGTTATAAAGTGAGTTTATAACCCATACCAAGATAAGAACAATATTCATAAGAAAAAGTATGTAATCTGTTTGTTTCTTTTTCTAGATAGAAGATCAAAACTTTTTAAATTCAAATAGGCATGGATCATACTGAATGATTTATAAGTCCTTCATAGAATAAAATGGGTATGAGATTTGTTCAGGTGTTGATAAATCCAAAGTCCCCCCCCCCCCCCCCCCTGCAGTACTGTTCTGCGATTTTGGCTTATATATATTAGTGCTGATTTTTTTATTTTTCACTTTGCTCTATGTCATCAGTTAAACTGAATGTTAAGGTTCAGTGTTTTGCCCCATTGTTGGGTGAACCCAAGATATGTTGAACTAATCAACAGAACAGGTGGGTTATCTAAGATAAGCATTGGAATTGTTGCATCTGGTTGTGCTTCCTTTGGTGTGTGTGTGTGTGTGTGGGGGGGGGGGGGAATCTTTGGATGAGGCAGTGTTATCTTCAGGTTATGACCAAGGTCAAATGTCCCTGTATACACCTGAACTGTATCAACAGTTATAAATAAGTATTGAGTGCATGAGAGCATGTTCTCCTGGAACTGTCAATCTACTTAATTGTTCTAGCACATTCCACAATGTTACCACTCTCCTCCCCCCCCCCCCCCCCCCCACCAGCAGAATGACAAATTGTACACACCCCTAAATAGTGGACAGGAGGTAAACCGTGTACACATGGTTATGAAGGTTTACCTGCAGTATTTTTGTCGCACTGTGGAAAATGATTCGTATATTAAATCTATATATTCCACTTTGAAATGGGGCTGGAAGTGTCTTAAAACTCAAATCCAAGTACATTTTCACAATGCACACCAGAAGCAAAAGTTCTAGTAATCATTCAATTAGTACAATTGTCATTATTACTAGTTGTCATCATCATCATCACCATCTATTCATAGGTACCCTACAGCAAATTCATTTGGTGCGTACACCTATCTGCAGTCATGCAACACGCATATACGCATAACATGCGAACCATAAATGACTATAATCGTGCTCACCTGACTTGCCCAAAGAGGACATATTTCATGTCAATGTCAACTTCAACACGCCACTGATATGAGCATGAATTCCTGATGATCACAGGGGATCATATGATCACTCACATGGTCAAGACCGCTACGGTCAGGTGACCATTGCATTCCATTTCCGGCAAAGTAGGAATTACATGTTCTGACAATTAAGAAACTGATTAACAGAAGCTATAGGTCACAATGATCCCAGCAGGTCATGTGACCAGTCACACAGCTAAAAGATGGCAGCTGTCAGGTGACAGTCTAGCCACGGATGAGTAATGTTACGGTCTCATTTGGTGAAAGTTTCCACACATTTATTGCTCTCATTTCATACCCTTCATTCATGCATTGCTCCCTTCCCACCCCCCCCCCCCCACTCTCTCTTTCAGAACCATGCATTCTCATCTGACATAGGCTAAGACTTGGTAAAGCTTTGCAAATGAAATGTACCAGTAAGTCTTTCTCATATCTCTCAGTTCTTTTCCCTTTATTCCTCTTTCCCCTAATTTCTCATTCCTCGCAAGATTGAACAAAAAAAAAACAACATCAGAGCAGTTTCTGAGAAGATCACTAGGAAATATTTTAAGAGGTCATGTAATGTATCTGTCACAATTGAAATTCCATTTCCTCAAAAAGGAGAATGAAATTAATTTTATTTGAAGTGAACTGGGTCAGGTCACATGGAATGAGATTGTGGTCAAAATAAACTTTTTATTATACCCTTTTCAAAGAACTGTGCATCCAAAGTGCTGGTGATACATGTATGAACAAACTAAGTGCCACAACTGGTCTAACATAATCTGCGTATTTGTCATGAGGATGCATGACATGCATTTCCTTGTGTGTATGCATGTGTGAACATTGGAATACATCTTCCCCCAAAACTGGGCATAACGTGCATATTTCCCTACAACATCCTTTGTTAATTATTACAGTAATTTAGTAGTGGTTTAAAGATATCAAGAAATTTTGGCGTGCAAGCTTCCTTTTTTGTGCACAGGCACAATCTGAAGAAAAAATAGCAACAACATTCTTAATCACATGGCTAATATTTATTTCTTTGACTACACAAGTGATGACCCCGAATAAATCAATGCAAGTCACCATGCATTTGTATTGCATAGGTCCTTTCAAAAAAATTCACAACATATTAAGGAAGAAAGTGAAAAACACACACACCCACAAAACCAAATTTTTGTCTTGTGTCACACTGCAGAGTAAAAGCCAAACTCTATTTGTTAGACCTACGCCATAGACTTTAAATATGCATAGAGGGCAATATTCATGCAGGTTGAAATGCATTACACGTGAACCTGTATCACAAAACCTACAAGAAGTCATCAGACAATGATTTTTGCTTATGAGCAGATTGGGAATGATCAGACATGAAGCATTAAAATGATGTAGGCCTACAATATACGATACCATATACCCATATACCCATATACCCATATACATGGATATAACCTCCTTCCTTGGAAGAGGTAATAATGCTGATGATCATAATAATGATAACAATAAAAATAATAAAGATTATAATAATGATAATAATAATAATAACAATAATAACAATATAATAATAATAATAATAATAATAATAATAATAATGGTTTCCCTCCAGACTATATCTACTTCCTCAACAACCAGACGCCTTCGTTCTTACTCCACTGCACACCTTCAACTCACATCGGCACCGCGCACCCGTCTTTTTATTATTATTATTATTATTATTATTATTATTATTATTATTATTATTATTAATATTATTATTATTATTATTATTATTATTATTATTATTATTATTATTATTATTATTATTATCATTATTATTAATAATAATATTATTATTATTAATAATAATATTATTATTATTATTAACTATAATGATGATAATTATGATGATAGTGATAAGGTCTCCTTTTTATACAGGGTAACCTCTTCAGTGTTGCCACTCCTCTACCCGAGGGCCCTGCCATTAATATTTGTGATAGCTCTACGAACAATTTGCCATTGCTTTTGTACATGAAATCGTCTGCACCTGTAGACATGCATACATGAAGGGAAGCAAGCAAATTCTGCATTTTGCGCGGCGGTACTATTGCGTCAACTCTGAGAGCTTTAAAACATTAGATATAAATGTATTAATTACCTCCGCCACGGGAGGAGATTATGTTTTCATCGACGGTGGTTTGTTTGTTTGTTTGTTCGTTTGTCTGTGTGCAAAATAACTCAAAAAGTTGAAAACGGATTTGGATGAAACTTACAGGAAAGGTTGAGAATGACGACTAAGTAACAGATGAATAAATTTTGGTAGTGATCCAGGCATCTTTATGGATTTTATGAAGGATTTTCAATATTTTGGCAAGTAGGCTCGATGAACTTGGGAGTTCAAGCTGCGCGTATTAGAGGTTTGCATGTGTACACTAAAGTGCGTACTCTAGATTCTGCTACGGCTGCTATCAAGAGCGAGGCGCCGCACAGCTGAAAGATGATGACATAACAAAAGGCTTCTATATTGGGAGAGTGGGCTATTTTCAGCGTACATATCATATGAGTGGAAATCACTGATCTCAATGGAAGAACAAGATCAGCGGTGGAAAAACCTGCTTGGTGGAGGTCTGCGCTCTCGGAGTGATTCTCTAGTTGTCAATATTTTCAAGCTCGTTTTAGATAGTTATGATATGGACGGGCTACTTGGGGGGAGGGGGTATAACATTAACTGCCCTCGCTAAAACTGTATTGCCCGAGTCGTAGACGAAGGCAATATGAGTCTACTTTAGGCAATAAATGATGTATTGATCCCCCTCAAGGCCAGTCCATATCATATTACTATTGCCCTTGCCTACAAGTATGGACTAGCCATTATAGTCAATGACAACATCACAATATACTCCCATCCCATAATCACACAGTAATGAGGTCTTTGCACTGTTCCGACACAAATCTTAACCCATGTCACTGCAATGATAGATAAAATGATATAAACCTGATCTTAACATCCACAAAAGGTATGAAACAATATGGAAGAAAGGCTTCAAGTTTTGATCCCAAGAATCAAGGGTCCTCGAAGGAAAAGTATATGGATGTGGTCAAACTTCCCCCACAAAGTCCCGACCAAATACTTTCGATTTACCGGAGCTCTCACATACATATCACCTTTCAGTTGCAAGTGTGTGTTTGTGTGTTTGTAAGTGTGTTGTGTATTCATGTGACTGTGTACACGTTGTGTCGGCATGTGTAAATGAAAAGAAATGCTTTGTCTGAAATCATAAATCTTCTTGAGGAGCTGGTCTAGTGTCTTGTCTGCCAACCCACGTGAGGTTTCAATTTCTTGATCTGCCTCTGCAAAGTCATATTGACCTGTGCTGTATGTAAAACCAGAAATTTTTGTGGACAAGAAACTTGTGTGAATTTTGTGAGGGGCTGCAATTCACCAAGGGTAAAATGCACACGAAAGTCTTTGTCAACACAATCCAGCACATACCGTACTCGTAATGTTTCAATGAGTTGGCAATTTGCAAAAGTTTCATGCTGCAAAACAGACTGCTGCCTCCAATATGCGAAAGTTTCTTGCCGCAAATATTATTCTGCACTATTAAGCAGTCACTTAATGCTCCTGTGTCTGGGTGATTTTTTTTTCAAAGCATTAAAAGTGATATTACCGATGCATTCCAAAGTCTATTATTAGAAAAATGAGCAAAGAAAATAGGATTCCATCAGGATTCGAACCCAAGACCTCCAGATTGCTAGCCCAGTGCTCTACAGACTGAGCTATAGTAGAAAGCTACAGCGCTCGTTCCAGAAACCCTTGAAAGCTACAGCGCTCATTCCAGAAACCCTTAATTCTCAATGCTCGAATGGTCAGAAGCTATATAGCAGTGTGTATGTGTGTGACACACATGCATACACTTAAACCTGACATAAACCCGAAGGATAATTCAATGTGAGATTGAAATGCAAGGGATCACCGAAGTGATGCAGCTGTTTGAGTACCGTATGTAACAAATGCAGACAGAAAGAAACTGACCAGAAATGAATATAATTTATAAGTGGAAAAATGAGCTAAGAAATTAATAAATCATATCAATTCTAGTCAGTTTCCTTCGGTTTGCATTTGTTACATAGCAAAGTCAACATATTTTACATCATTTGTATCGGCAGACTGGAGATCAAACCCTGAGGACAATTTACCCTCAAACTAATGATGGTAGTAATATCACAATGTGAACAGGGCTTGACATTACATTATTTTGTTTATTGCTTACATTTCTGTGTTCTTGCTGATAAAACACGAAGAACAATCTAATCATTCATATGCTATCATAGGAAAAAAAATTCTGATCAAAACCATATAATTTGGTTTGTTTTATTTCTTTAGGCTTGCCAAACTTATCCTCTTATTGGATACCACTGCTCACATGGATCAAACATTATTTGACTACTAAAGTATGTTGTCATGAGTAATACCAATCACTGTGGTTTCAAAACAAAACCCTTATGTATCATTTTGTACAATTGTACATTTCACATACTACAATCACATGGCCTGTCCATCATGAAATGTTATCTCTTTGGAAAAGAAAATGGTAAAATCACAGAGCAGCAGTTTCACTGCAATCTTAGATAGAGTAAGAAAACTGTGGAGTTTTATAGTCAAATGACACACTTCCTTGAGTTGATATTGGTTGTAGGCGTATATGGCTATTTAATCAGAAAATGAAGTCATTCCTTCCCAAATCTCTCATTGATTCATACATAAAATAAAAGATACTGCTTTTGGTCAATGGTTTAGCAAACTTTGACCCTCCCCTCTTATTAGAAGGTCACATCAACTCATCAATCACCCGATTGTGATAGGACATGATTCATTCTGGCCGATTTCGCATCAAATGATAAAATTTAGTGACAATGTGTGCATGTGTGGGTCAGTGGGACCACATGCAGGGGCAGAGTAGATTGGTCAAAAACACATCGTGTTCCCGCGGCCGGTCAATGACCTACAGGTAACAGGCATAGGAAGCTCTGAAGTGATCCTACACCTTCATCACAAGAGCTTTGTTCCGACACTGACAAATCCACTGGTTTTCCTTCAATTACAGATCAGCAGGACGATGTCGTTCCCGCTCCAGACTGTCAATGAATGTGCGGATTACATAATCTTCCGGCTCACTACTATAGTACAATGGCCCTATTGTCATGGATTGTTACACCGGAAAAGCAGTTTTGTAATACACTAGTACATTAATGGCAGGGAATTAAACCTAATGCCTATAAAGCCTACATTTGGTGAAGTTATCACTAAGAGCAAAGGCATAAATGGTGATTTAGAGCATGAATGTACTTGGATGACTCAAAGGGAAGCAATTTCATCGTAAAACTTTGCCTTTCTCTCACAATGGCATGAATTCTACTGACAAATGGGCCAAACTGCACCAAGAACAGAGATATGTGACCCTGCATCTCAAAACAAACAAAAAGTCGCCAGACATGAATTTTTAGTTAAGATCATGTTCTGAAAGAGCAGACTTTAAGCTTTAAAATGATGTATAACTCAAATCAAATGGACTCTCCTAACCTATCTAAATATTGGAAAGAAAGCACAAACTCAGGAAAAGTTGGAACTGAGAAAAGAGGCTCTGAAGTACAGTGTCTATTCAAGCGCTTAATCTTTACCAAACCATGCTGGCTGTGCGATGAATGGGACAAAAAGCAGGAAGTAAACCACCAGATCAATAACAATGAAGGGATTATCAGATTAGACTGAAATTAAGCACGCCTCATTAACACATTCTGTCCATAATTAATGCCAACTTTCAAAGCAGTAGCACTATCCTTTCAAAATTTATCAGAGTTGAAAGTGAAGAGTGTGGACAAGGTTTTTCAGAAATGAAAAAGGGATTCTAAAGACACATCTAATCACACTATTCTACCAAAAATGTTCTAGATAAACTGCTAAAAAACACATTTTCCTGCCCATTTTATGATACCAAATTTTAGCATAATGTAAAAGAAGACCCGCTCTTTCAGAAAATATGAAAAAGTCAAGTTCGGCTAGGTTGACCCATTTCACTTATTTTCAGTCCTCACGCAAAATCAGTGTGTGCGACTTTATGTTCGTTTTGAGGTGCACGGTCACATATTATGCCGATTGGTACTACCTACAGAGGGCACTATTACAGATTTTGCTTCATGTCCAACAGTCTCAGAGGAAATTTCAGAGACAAAAGGTGGTAAGTCTCCTTTGCATGGTAAATGTCATGGGACACATATCATTTATTTATGGTTTGCTTTGGTGGCGAACATGCAAGTCATAAGTGCAATGGTGCATGAAATCCGCGACACTCTATTCAACAGTGAGCAGTTGACTATAAATTGCATAGCAAGGGTTTTTTTTTATACAAATGTGTGTTTGTTGTATAAGATGTTAAAGCACATGCGATCAAGTCTGGTTTTTGCAGATCTTACAAGAACAGGTAGTAGCTTTCATTTTTTTTTTTCATAATGGCTGACTGAAGTAAGCCGCATGTTTTACCAATTCATGTCAGTGCCCTTGCATGGTTGCATTGCTTTACGTGACCTAGCAAAATTTCTATCTGTCGAATCCATACTCAGCTTCCCGCTTTGATGAAAAGAATTTCAGGGAGGAATCCTCGGGGATTCACTGGCTTTGTTACCATTTTAGAATTATATATATATATATATATATATATATATTTTATGTCCGATTGTCTCTTTAGTGTGTGTGTGTGTGTGTGTGTTTTCTTTTTTTTTGGGAGGGGGGGGGGTTTGGGGTTTTTTTTTAGCCACAGGTTCTGTGGTCCTGTTGTAAATCATATAAAATGCATAAATGCTCTTATACTATACATAAATAAGTAAATACTTGAATACACAGTACATGATTATACTACTCTCATATCACATTCACACAGTATTGAAAAGCTACTGACATCAATCATTTCAAAACGGATCTCCTCTTTTGAATGATTCTGGAATTGATGACAGCGCGCAAGAAAGCATTTTTTTCTCTTTTTCATTCTTTTTTTTCTTTGAATATGAAACGAAATCACAAAGGCAACTTATCTGTGCATGATATTAAAGGTACTGTTTTACATTGGGAGCAGTGATTTAATCATTTTTGAGTTGTCACATTTGGATCTTAGTTGTATCACAAAATATCTTACCACATAAAAATGTCACAATAAAGCCTACAACAAAGGAGAGTTGTATCATTATTTTTCTGAGCAAACCATAAGTGTAGATGGATTAGTCTAGAAACTTATTATAACTCATTATAACCGTTGTTCGCATCATGTATATTTAACAATACTTTTATACTGAACGACATTTTACATTGCCTGTTTCTATCCCTATTGAACTCACATTTTAGAGCTATTTTGAAGCACTAAAGCTGAGTTTTTGTTTCATCTGCAAATGGCAAATAATACCTTAAAAGCCATTTTGAGATGGTCTACCTAATAAGGTGTACAGCTGCTTTGATAAGACATCCTCCATCTTTTTTTCTTTTTTCCAAAGAGAAATTGTGCTTCTTTTCTTTTTATTACCTGTTACACAAATTGCGGAAATCCACTCAGAGTATGTTTCCTGTTTTTCACAAAATCAAAAGGTGGCTTGATTAAAACCATGATCTATGCTTTCCTAAAGGAATACGCAAAAATCAGAGAGTAAAGGAAAGCAAAACAAGGGCTCCTAATCTCTAAGAACTTTTATTAGTACATGTATCACATGTACAGTACCTTGATATAATCAATGTAGAGATTCATTCTGTGTCTGGGAGTTGAATAATCAGGTGATTTTGTGTGGCTTCCCGCTTCGGACTGACGTAAGGTGTGACCTCTGGTTTTTGTCAATCCAATGATATTCCATATGTCATCTCTTCACGCACGCATCTACGGGTTGTCCTCGCGACGCTAATTACCAACAAACTTTTGTGATTTGATGTCTGCAACACTGAAGTACGAAAATATACAAAAAGTTACTCCCTTGTGGAGTGAAAACTATGCTCATGGCTGCAATCCGTAATGCAATTCTGGAGACAGTCTGGAAATCCTACTGTATGAAGGTTGAAAAAAGAGTGTTTCTGTAATTACAAAGTGTGCTTGTGATTACAAGAAACGAACATGTACTGTTCAGGAAATGAAGGAAATGAGATATCTAATTTATATGGCTTCCAAAATGGAGCTCATTATGACTTTATTGTTCTAAAACTAAAGCGAAGGTGGGGTTATTGTCTAATTTTTGCTGTTGATTGTGTTGGCATCTTACTCATATTTTGCCACATCAAAAGTGCCTACTACACTGGATAGTGCTATTCCCGTTAACCCACTGAGGACAGACTGATTTTGCTACAACACGCATTTCCCATAGACACCTGCCCAGGTACACACGGGACTCGATCTCAACAGGTTTAAAGGGAAATCCCAGGCAAGATATATGTGTACAATGTAAGCAAGCCTAATAAGAAAGAGTACCATCTTATAAGCAAAACGACAAAGATTTGATAAAAATCAGATGAAAATCAGGTAAGTTAAAAAATTGAAGATTTACTAACTTCTGCAAAACAGTTCTCTTACAGTTGATATGAATCAGAAATGTGAGAGCTACATGTAATGATGTCATCCCCTCATAATTTTCCTTTGATTGTGTACGCAAAAATGACAAAAATTCAAATTTTCGGCACATTGTGTAAGCTATAATGTTAGTCCTGGCTGACTACCTTCAAAATGATGATCAGTCAGACACATCGAGATTTGAGACTACAGCACAATTCTCGATATCACCAACGTGCAGAAAATTTCTGCACACGCTGAAGAGCCCTGTCACAGATGCACTGTGGGATTCCTCGGTGCCCTTGTTCACTTCTGGATGTCTCACGCGAGTCGCAGTTTCCATGCAATTCAATTGAGTTATATGTCTGCTCTTCCATAGTTACCCCCTTTTTTTCTAGGCTATAATTCAGCTTAAAAGAGTTGAAAGTTTCCAAGTTTTACTGATTTGCAGCCACGAGAGTCATGGTTCATTACTGCAAGGCTTCAATGCACTGGTCATATGATGGAAAGTGAAGAAATCTTCAACAAAAAGTACCTCTGGATAAAGACAGGGCTTGTCCCGTGAGCTATCCCATAATGCATCTAAAACGCTGCTCTGCACACGGCACCTAGGTATTGGCACTACCGAGAATTGAAGTCAAACAAAAAGCTGTAAATTTCAAGTTTTGGTGTAAAAATTGTATGGCAAGTTGTGAAGTGATGACACTATCAGCTCACTCGTTTGAATATTGATATTGACTGCTCAAGAACTGTCGTAGCTCCATGGTAAAGATAAGTGAAACTCTACAACTTTGCAACTTTAAAGTGAATACCTACATAAGTTTAATAGTGAGCAAATAAATAAAAAAACAAACAAACACATGTGTACAATGGAAACAAAAAAATACTATGTGAATAAATAAATAAGTAAATAAATAGATAAATAAACAAACAAATAAATAAATAAATAAATAGTTTGATCAAAAAACAAGTTAAGCACCATTTTAAAAATTTTGTAAGCAAGTCTATTATCAAATAAAGCAAATAAAAACCTATTCAGTGATACCCAACATGTACTAGTAACACAACAAGAAATATTCTTGCAGTTTGTGATAAAAAATATCCCATATTTTCTCATTATTTTCTTTGCATTTTCAGCAGTTTTAATTGTTTTTTTTTATAAGAATGGAATTAACTTGTTTGTGATCGAACTCTTCAAATAGATAAAAATGTAAATAAATACACTGATAAACAAACAAATACATGAAGATAAGTACATGAATGTTTATTCATTAATTTCATTTGTTTATTGATATATCTATTTACTCAAGAAAACAAATTCATACAAGTGTGTTGACAAGTTCAACAAAAAAGCGAGCAACATTTTCAGTACTTGAAAATCTATCCTACAGAACATTAATCTTGCATCAGAAAGATCGGAGTCTCAAAGACAGATCCGAACACAATCAAGTTGAGATGAACTCTGGATTGTATTTTCTGGTGCAATGTTTGACTTGGGTTGCCGGTCACTAATTTTCCGGCAGAAATCATCATGATAGAAGTGATGTTCAAGAGGGTAGCGGGGTTACATCATCTTGGATGACCATGACAAGTATCATCAGAGTAGTCAGCGTGCGGTCAAGAGTATAGGAGCCATTGACTTCCCAGTATTTAAATACGTACACCCTTTGTCGTCAACATGGCATACGCATATCTGCTGTATTGAGTAGAAGGTAACAGAGCACATGTTCGCCCCAGCTGTAAGTATACTTGAGAATACCTGGGGAGAAGTTTACAATTTGACTGCAAAAACTAACTCGGGATAATAGAATGGTCAAGAATATTTAATTACAAGGAGTCACTTGATACGAAGGCTTCCTTTAGCACAGAAACAATATGACAGTGGATCCATTTACTTGTTCTTGTTGTTTTTTGTTCGGGGGGGGGGGGGGGGTCATCAAGTTAGTCAGCGCTGACAAGTTGTCAGTCTCTTACAATAATCATAGTAACAGTCAGTGACCAGAGCATTTCAGCCAATCAAAACCAAGGATTTCGCTGAAATTGTCAGAGACTGACAACTTGTCAGCACTGACTAAATTGATGAAACACCCCCTGGTCTACACAAGTTCATTCTTTGTTTGAACATGCTTGATGATCTTGATAAATTGTTACATTCAGCAAGCATATTTACTATGTTGCCTTGAAAAGGAGTGAAGTGCCTATCTATACCAATATGCACAATGAGCTTTCTATGTAACTGGCTTACTAACATCAAATATTGCACAGCTATACTAAAATCAATTTCCTTCATTTCATGCACTGAAGTATTAAAGGAAGCAAGAAGTAATATATGTGGCTGAGATGATTCCTCTACAGAATTGTCGTATGTGACCCACCACAACAAACTGATCCTAAAGTCACTGATGGCTGAGCCGAGAAACCTGAAAAGTCAGATCATCAAAATTGGTTGAAACAATCAGATTTCTGTTTTTGGCATAATTTTGTAGTCTAATCATCCACCTATCATCTGCCGAAATTTCGAAGCTAAACGATCAAAAGGAAATGCAAGAAATTAGTGTTTTTCTGGGCCATGATTTTCTGACGTTCAACGGAACCGAAATATGTCGAAGATTTGGATTTAGCACCACAGATAGACTCCGCCCCTAGCAACGAGGGAGTGATCTTATTGGTCAGTGTGTGGCACCCTGGTTACTGATTGATGGTGTACAAACCACTGGCACTAAGCTTGAATGAACATCACTGAGGTTGCTAGGAGCATACCTTCCATTGTCAAGAGGTAAAAACTGTCTTACGTCCCCTTGATCACAATTGCATCAGAAAGAAGACTTTGAAGGCGATTTTCTCAAAACGCCAATTTCCTAGACCACTCAACACGGCCTCATAAAACCATCAATATCTCTGCAAACCAATATTTTTATGAGTCTTGTTATAGATAAAATTAAAGCAGAAGAGTAAGGAAATAATGCCATGTCATATTCCGGTATCGTCCTCCACGACTTTGTGATCGTTTTGTTGTAGCAGGTCACATATTGTCAGCGTCCTATCTTGTAAGCTGTGTTTCACATACAAAATGTTTTATGGAATTCATGTCAATGGATGCTTAATGCTCATTAACATGAAGGCAGCTGCATCTATAAACATTTCCAGTTGTTCTTTTCCATTGTTACATATTTTCATTTGCTTTCTTAAATATGGATCTAATGCTGACTTTGAATATCTCCAAACACACAACAAAAATTGGTGTCTTCATATTAGGCCAATCTCATGACTTTACCTACTTAAATTCAGCATGGAGGCAATATCTTCACAAAATAAAACATGCTCCGATCCATTTGTATTCACCTCATATGAATATTCTATCTTGGCACACTTAGGACTCCACAGGAAAAAGACATTTTAACTTTAAAACTAGAAATGTCGCTATGGCGACTGGTATGCCTCCGCCATAATGCATGATTCTCCTAATAGGTCTAGATAGTACATGTGGACAATGTGTGATTACATTTTCACAAAACTGGCAAAATATTGAAATGACAAGTTTGTCACAAATGTGTTGAATGTTCACCTTCCTTGACCTTGGTTTAATTGGATGAATAGGAGAGCATGTATTTGGGGATTTAAGGACTTTAACTTGACTTTGACCCATTCATACATTTATGCATTGAGTAATTTTCATGGTACCGGTATGGAGAAAAAGTGCAATTTCTGTACTGAATAGTAAACTGTTACCATGTTCATCTGGCCTTTGACCCTAAAATTCATAAGATTATCACTTTCAGGTAGAACATGCATAGATATGCAGTAAGTTTCACGATAAATTGAGCCACTTCCGAGATATGGAGGAAAAAGTTAGTTCAGCACTTTCACTTGATCTTTGACCATTTGACCTTTGAGGCAATAAAAAAGAAAAAGAAAAAAAAACTCTCCAGAGAATTTCTAAAGGTTACACATGCATACACCAAGTGTAAAAAAAAAAAAAAAAAAATTAATCCTGCTGGCATTGCATGAACATGAGGGAAATAGTAAAATTTTGAAGTGTTGCACTTGACCTTTGACCCCTGACCTTTGACCCCATGAACCCTACATTCTCTAGATAATCACTGCCAGTCAGTACATGTATATATACTATGTTCCATGAAGATACCTTGAACAATTTTTCAATTTACAGAGAAAAAAAAGAAGTTTTAATACTTTTACTTGACCTTTTGACCTTTGACCTTTGACCTCATGACCCAAACTTTCACCAGAGAATCTAAATTGGGTAATACATGTATACACTAAGTTTCAAGAAAATATCTTCAGGCATTGCATAGATATGGTGGAAATAGTGAAATTTTATGTATTTGACCTTGACCTTTTGACCTTTGACCTTGAGCACGTGCACCCAAAAGTTGATAGGCACAGCTTCACCCCCTAATACACATACATGCCAAGTTTCATTAGGATACCTCAACAGCTTTTGATAGTTACCTTGTCCACAAAATTCATTACGGACGGACGGAAAGACGGACGGACGGAAGGACGGACGGACGGACGGACGGACGGACAACCCGAAAACATAATGCCTCCGGCACCACTTCGTGGCGGAGGCATAAAAAAGGAAAAAGCTGCTACACATGCCACTTAATAAATTTTCAAGATTTACCAATGATTTCTGGTGGTCTCCTGGCAGTGTGATTCAGCCAAGAAATTCAATAAAAACAGAAAACAAACAAACAAACATTGATTGAGATGGTGAAATTTCTAGTTTTTTTATATTCTTCTGTGTAGCCTGGCAGAGCATGGCATCTGCTTCTTCAAACTGATGAAAACCATTGATTCAATATGGTGCAAATTATGATAATACTGATATCTGTTTGTTTGTTTGTTTCTTAATGTAGCATTTTTTTTTTTAAACCACATTACTGTGCTCAGAGCACTTAGCAACATAAAATCTTTACACGCTGCTCATAGACTTGTCACCACATAAATATGGTTGTTAACACACCAAAGAAGAAAAATAAAGATTAGCCAATCTTTTGCGACTAATCTCTTCAGGGATATATTTCACTCAACACCTTAAATACTCCATTCCATGGACAGGGTGGCAAGCTGAAAGTTTTAAACTTTCCATATATGCACACAATACTCAGAAAAAATAATGTAGTTCTGGATAAATTTTTCAAGAAACAATGAAGGATTTCTCTTTAGGTTTATCAGCAAAAGTGAATCTCTGCTTGGATGCTAAGATCTAGCAGAGATTGAATCCCCCAAAAGAAATCCATCGTTGATAAAATTTCCATCCCTTCATTATAACGGGCACACCTGTGTGTCTTGCCACTCCGGAGAACACTTTGGAAGATGTTTCCATGGTAACAGACAGGATGCCAGTGATTGTACATGCAGCTCATATGTCCCGTCACCAACATGAAGTATCGACACTCAAGTCTGCATAGAGGGATAAAAAAGAATGAAAAAACATGGAGATGGTACAGGGAAATAGGCTCTTACTTTCTTTTTATTCTTAATCCATACAGGAAAAGTCTCGCACTTCAGACCGATAAAAAACATCTACGTCAGTAAACAATACTGAAATACAAAACTAATATACAGTTGAGAGACAGTTTTAGGAGTAAGGAAAACCTTTCCAAACAAAAATATATAAAATGCACCTATATACATTGTATCATGCAAGATTCCACAGATATATTTCCTTTTATCTTAGAGATTTACATGTACATTCAGCAAAATATTTTATGTAGCAACCGCTCCTTATTGTAAAATTATTCAGAGATTCACATGACAGTCACCATAGAGTTATCAGTTGAAAATATTGCTCTAATTCCACAAATTCTAACAATATCATTTTCCTATCACAGAGACTCCAACCCTCCCACTTTTGGTGGGAGATCTCCCACTCTGAGGCCATTTTGAAAGAATCTCCCGCTCTCCCTCTTGAGCTTGAATTTCTCCTGCTCTAGCTGTATGTCTCCCACATAATATATATTTTCTTCCACTTAAAATATAATTTTCTCATGTGCCTAACTGTAGGTTTGTCACATAGGTTGAAAAATTAGGCTAAGATTGCACCAGGGAGCATCTTTAACCCCCTAGAGCTTCCGAGGCTCTGAACCCTGACCGCAGAAAGTAGACACTTGCCGCTAGTGATGTGCAAATAAGACTCTGTGCACGTAGGGCATAATGTGCATGCAATCAGTCTCCAGATTGCTTGGAGGTCCATGCGGGAGAATTTTCCGTTACAGATTTACCTGGGGTTAGAGTCTCTGCCTATGACTTAAAAAAAAAAAATCTTTATAACACAGAGACTCCAACCCAAAGCACCTTCTGATCTGGAGATTCTCCCGCTTTAAACCCCTAGCAAATGGGAGAATCCAAGTTGATGTGTGCGAAACGCGAATTTCCTAGGGTTCTAGATGTTCTCTGGTGCTATCTAAGGCTTACTTTTTCAACATACGATAGCAATAAGTAGGAAATCCTTTCCAACGGGAGACACAGAGCCAGGGCGGGAGAAATTAAATCTCAACCGGGAGAACGGGAGATTTTGCAAAAATGGGTTTTCGGCGGGAGATCTCCCGTCGAGAACGGGAGAGTTGGAGTCTCTGATAACAGATGCAATACCTTGGTCGCTGTTATTGGGTTTTCTTTTTATGTAACTACAAAATGGCACCGATGCATTTGTACTATTTTTGATGCATCTGCCAAAGATCCTCTAACATGCCATATTGTACAAATGTATGTGGCAAACATAATTATCCCATACTGTTAAAGTGGATATCTCCACGAGACTAATTTTTCGCACTCGGCCGGGTAAGATGAGTTTCACATGTTTTTAATTCCACAGAATCAAGACATCAAGTACTGGAATATATACGGCAAGCAAAGATATTCCCGTGCTTCTATATTCGCGCTAGTTTCTGGTTGCGCAAAATGCGCAAAAATTTCCACACTGCAACAATTTCCACTTTTAGGGTATTCATGATTAGTTTGATACCTTGCATGAGCCAAGCAACGTCAGCACTATTCTCCACTGACCTCCCTTCAGACTTGGAGCAGCATGGGCGGTATGATCTTCTCCACCGTCGCCTGACCTTTGACCTGCTCTACGATGGCCAGGGCAAACTCGAACGCCGTGCCGGGACCGCGGCTCGTGATCAGCTTGCCGTCCCGGACGACGCGATCCTCCTTGTAGGTGAAGAGACCTTGTGAAGTGAAGAGAGACGAGAAGGGGGAAACATAAAAGTATGAATGAAACTCTTATCATTCGCATATCACGAGCGGCAAGTGTCTACATTCTGCAGTCGGGGTTCAGAACCTCGGAAGCTCTGAAACAGTTGGGAATAGAATAGCTGCTTTGAAATAAAAAAAAAAACATAACTGGAATATACTAAATGGTTATGTCAAATTTTACTTTAGATCTAAACTGATTATCTCTTTTGTGGTGACGTCAGTGGTGTTTGAAATCCTTATTCTGTGTGCCCATAACAGACATTGAGTTTAAAGAGCACTTTAAAGATCCGATAGCGTTGGGATTCATGGGTGGCCGAAATCATTCGCTGCTCACCGGGGTACGTACAAAAACTATGAATAGCACTGGTCAGCGAATATTTTCATTGAAGTGCAAGATTCAATAATGGTCAACTCCAGTTGTGATTCTACAGCTTGGTGTACAATGTACTTACATAGAGATCAGTTATAAAGCCGTATACAATTCATTATGGGGATCATCAAAGTGAATGAGGCCACTCTTCCCACTCCATTAATCTTCATGCTATAAAACAGGTCTTAAAGGACAAGTCCACCTTCATATACATAAGGATTGAGAGAATGCAGCAATATTAGTAGAACACATCAATGAAAGTTTGAGGAAAATTGGACAATCCGTTAAAAAGTTACGAATATTTCAAGTATCTGCGCAGTCACTGCTGGAAGAGAAGACTACTACAGTATATGATGTCACATGTGTACGACTGTATAAGAATTTCAAAAAACTTTACTTTTTTAATAAAGTGCACATTTCTTCGACTTGCTACTGACGTATGTTAAAGGGAACGTACAGTTTTGGTTGAGACCTAATGTCAGGTTACTAACATTTTTAGGTGAGATAATGAGAGACCTCTTTATGAAATATGAAAGAGCAAGTAATTCTATGAGGAATTCAACGTTTATTTGATGAAAACTGGTTTTGAAATGGCTGAGATATCCAAAAAAGAGCGATTCTAAAAAGTGTGGGACCCACATTTTATTACGATTGCTTTGTGTTACTTTGTTTTTGGATGTTTCAGTTATTCCAAACCCGATTTTCATCAAACAAACTTTGAATTCCTCTTAAAATGGTATGCTCTGTGCTATATCATAAGTGTTTTCTTGGTATCTCGCAAAAAGTTAAAAGTCCAATTCTCATCTCCACCAATACTGTACCATCCCTTTAAGGGTAATATTATTCTTCCTGCCTTCTGAAAGAGAGAAGTCAAGTGTTCTTTTGTTATGCGAGAAAAATGGAAATATGTTGAATTTTCTTTATTCTTTCTTTATATCATTGTACTCATGTGACATCACAAGCTATGGTAGTCTTTTCATCCAGCCGTGACTGAGCAGAAACTTCAAAAATTCATAACTTTTTAACGGATTGTCAGATTTTGCTCAAACTTTCACTGATGTGTTCTACTAATATTGCTGCATTCACTCAACCCACACGTCTACGAAGGTGAACTTGCCCTTTAAATACTACATCAATAACTTAACATCCTCTTTTTCTCAAAAGCAACATTCCCAGCATTACGATTTTTCTGTCACTGATTACAGTCAGGCATATTCCATTTTGATGAGTTATGCTTCATCTCATAGCTGAGAGTACCATGAAACTTTAAACAAGCGAGTTAGCAGGTCTAATGATAAACCCTTTAGCCATTGAGGATTCCGTACATGATTGCCTATAGTTCTGTAGAAGGTACAGTAATATTACTCTCATTTCGGCAATGTTGTAAATTATGTCAAATAGCTCACTGCAACTTTATTTTTGTATATTATATGTTCTGTTTATTTGAAAGCCTATTAAGACTTTACCAAGAGAATGGTTATCACAGAAGTAATTCTGACCTGTATACTTTTGTTGACCTCTGACCTCTTTCATATTACATAATTATATATTCTATATGAAAACAATAAAAATGGTAAAGCATAAAACTATAAAAAAGCAGACGGGCCGTTTCAGGCGTTTTTAGGGAGTAATAAGGGGTAACAAGCGCGACTGACTCTCATTCTGGGAATCACACCAAGCGATTTTTGAATGAGGTTCTTTTGCATAGTGGTGAGTCACAATCTTACCACTTTTTTCCAGCTTTTCCTTGACACCCGGGTGGGAGGTGATCGTCTTCTTGACCCCAACATTGTGAGCCAACAGAGCTGTTGGTGCTGTGATACATGTATATTAAAAAAAGAAAGTAATGTTACAAACAGGTTTGTAAAGCTTTAAAGCTTTACACATGCCTTTAAAGCCATTTCACATACAAACTTAATGAGCACAGCTTCAAAGTATTGGAAATTAGCATATTGTGAAGGATTATCTTTAACACTTTACCTTACAAAAACT
The DNA here is from genome assembly GCF_040938485.1 of Diadema antillarum. Classification (NCBI taxonomy): domain Eukaryota; kingdom Metazoa; phylum Echinodermata; class Echinoidea; order Diadematoida; family Diadematidae; genus Diadema; species Diadema antillarum. The sequence goes on from NW_027270932.1 coordinate 1,113,082, forward strand.
GATTTCAAAAGTCAAAAGTATGATGCTTATAGTGGAAATGAAACCAGTATCATCTTTAATTATGCCTTTCTTAAAAGTCATCATCATTGCTATATTCTTTTTTCCTTCCACAATTATCATCATTACAAGCGTATGCACATCTTCACACAATGTACTGAAGGCAATATAGATTTACAGAGAGTTGACAAAGAAGCTCCTTCCTTCAACTGCCCTGTAGAGGGCAGTCTGCAAATCACACTCACTTGCTGGATAGACATGGTACACTACTGTAGCCTACCTGCACAAATGGCGGCGATGAGGCGACCCGCCTCTTCCTGCGCCTTGAGGAGCTCTCCAACTTTCTTAGACTGTGGAGGAGGGAAGAGAAGAGATGATAAAAGAGATGCAGAGTGGATACAAACACATAACCCTATTCTAACTGGGGGGGGGGGGTCAAATTGACCCCCCCCCCCCTCGACATTTCGCGCCACGATTCCATAACGCGCAAAGATTTTGCCGCGGGGGTTTTTATGACTTTTTTTATTGAAGTCTCCCGCATATTTTGAGACCAAATTTGCAATGTCCGGGTACCCCGTTCTGAAGTTACGCAATGTTTTGCATATGCATGTCAACCCAAAAACAGCTCAAATTCATGATTTTGTGTGCAAATCCAATACAATTTTTTTTTTTTTTTAATTGATATAAATTAGATTATTTCAACTTTTAACCATTGAAATTAATCAATTCTAATGTAGATCAGCTTGGAAAAGTGCCTACAACAAATTTTGGCAAAAAAACAATAGAAAACAAAGGTCGAAAAAAACAAACAAACATAAGAAATGATTAACAAAACAATACAAAACAAAAGAAACTGATTTCGATTGCACTATTTTTTTATACGAAAATTGTTTGATATGTCTTGAGGAACTCTGACACAAAAATTTAGCAATCCTTCAATCTTTTTAATGGAGTTATAGGTGAAAATATGATTTCATGCGTAAATTTGCATAATTAATTTATCAAAAAATATAAAATCAAATTTTTTCTATTGCATAAACATATAATCTTGTAGTTGACATCCGGCTCTATGTACAGGCAAAATTTTGTCGCGATCACGCGATCGGCGGCCGAGATCTGAAGGGGGGGTCAAATTGACCCGCCCCCCAGTAAAAACTTGGTCTCAAATAGCCCAGTTAGAATAGGGTTAATGATGTGTTGGTTGCACATGGCCAGGGGGGTGGGGGGGGGGGGGGAGGGGAAGGCACACGAATATTCAACTCTGTGGCTGTGTTTATCTATCACTCGAGAGAAAGAATGATGTTCCAAAATGTGTTTGAATGGCATTTACAAAGGTGATTTGAAATGCCATTCATGGGGTGCCGTACTTATCTAAACATCATAATCGCGATTTGAGTGTTGTCACTGCGGAGCTACTTTGCAGCGTTCGACCCAAGAAGTAGAGCTCAACTGAAGCGCATGCTTTTTTGTAACTGACAGCACGTACACTGGAAGTTGGCCTTGGTAGCTCGGAGATATAAACGCGTTTCAAAAAATGGCATTGTTTATCTACTTGCAAAAAGGCGATCGTGGTCTTAAACGCATTTCAAATCGCCCTTTGAATAGCTTTTCAAATCAGTGTTTCTAAACATGTTTGAAAAGTTGGTGGCATTTTCCTATTGCCTGAAAATGGTTCAAAAGCATTTAGGGTTGTGATTCTGCCTCCGAAAATTTTTTAAATATATGCACCCTCAGAGAAGCCAAATCAACCTTTGATCACTGTGCTACATACATGGACAAACCAGACTGGATTTTTGAGTGTTTGTCTTTAGCTAATATTATGCATCAGAAGCATGCCATAATAACCAACATACATCATGTATTGATTGCATTGCGGGCACTATTGGAGAATCATGACAAACATTGCCCACTCTACGCAGCACAGTGTATGACAAAAACAAGAGCAGATATCTCCCCAATATACACCCATAAAGTAAAGCAACAACAACAAAAACTTTTTTTGTGGTTTGGTGCTCTATTTTGTAATATATTACTATTCATCTTTATGTATTGTAAAAGATAGAGTAAAAAAAACCTGTTCTTTCTTAATATGAAGTTTTCTGCTGTTTATCTGACTAGAATTATTTGCTGTAGCTGCCAAAGCATCAAAATCCCTTCACTAACAAATGATAATGCTTATAGTGGCAGCACATGTAAGAAGATCATATTAATGTTTCTGTCTCAAATTGGCTATTTTTTCTTTTTTTGAGACTTTGTATAGATGAGGATAAGCTGATAATCTATGCAGCAAACTTACTCCAGGTCCTAATGGAGTCCTAATGGAGTAAAGGCCTAACACTTCCCCTTCTTTCATTCTAGCATTGATCCGATGACAAATATCATCTGCATTTTCAAGGCATATCTTTACATGATTCTTCAAGACAACAAAATAGGTGAGCTTTTGCCAACCACTCTGTGTGGTCATGCATTTTCCTACTCTTATCTTCATGAAAAGGTCTTTTATTTGCGCAGGCATGAATACATATCTACATTGTACATGAATAGACATGTTAGTAAACATTTGCAATACATGCTGGTAACAGAGAGATGGTCTCCGTTTCAGGCTGTACCTCGCACAAATTCTGGGATCCCGGACCGCCGCCAGGCAAGAGGATGACATCATAGGGACCCTGTTTAAAGAAGATGAGAACAAGATGGATGATATTGCAAGGCTAGCAATCAAATAGCGGATTACAGGTAGCAATACATTTTCATAAGTAACTGAGAGTTGATGAATAAAGTGCTGAAAAGAAACATCTTGCAAATTAGACAACAGTAATCTTAATAGGTAGTACCCTCGATTCCAAGTTAGCACTATGATAGCTTTCTGGTTGCACAAAATGTGTCAAAAAAAAAAAAAAATTAACATCGTGAAAAATTTCCACTTTTAAAGTAAAACCCGCATATCTATTTACAACAACATCATGTCACGGATACACAATGTCTGTATTAATTCTATTTCTAAAAGGGAAATGAAATGAATATTTGTGTTCAGATCATACTTCTGAGGTGATGACATCATTGATTCATCTAATTTGCATATCTGGTTGTGAGTAATATTCTAATGGACAAACACTCAAACCTTCAATTTCCCCTTTCACTTTCTTGGAACTTCAAGTCCAAATTTTATTGCAACTTCTTTCATTTTGTTTCCCTGATTTCCCTCTTTTCATCTAAGTTGATCTAAAGTATGGAATGACATTGCACTAAGGGTTTTAGAGAAGACATTAGGAATATCATAAAAAGAAAGAAAAAGAGAGAGAAAAAAAGGATGCAGTTGAGAATGACATCATACACTTGCAATATTAAACATTTACTTCACCTCTGCAGCGGCCTCTTCCAGCGATTTGTCTGGAACGATGGTGACGTTGCGACTGCAGACCACTGGGTCCTTGCCAAACAGTCCGGCTACAGTCACCTTCAACTGACGGAGGGGAAAAACAAAAGAATCACCTTACATTGTTGGGGTTGTTTTTTTTAAAGCAAACTTTCACATCACTGGTACACGTTTCAAGAAATGAAGAGAAGGGTAGGGTGTAGGGTTAAATTTGTAACCCTTTTTACACCTACCTCTTCCTCATGTATTAAACCATTCTGACAGAATGAAATTCGTTGTTTGTAAAAAAATAGTGTAAAATGACAATGACCATATCACATGGTATAAAATGCATTTGGTACACTTTCTGCACATCGACACAAGTACAGTAACATGCATTATGTAGTTCAGATCACTTCAGTTTCATTTATTTTCCATCTTCCATCCAACATCCAACAAAAAGTACAACTACATTTGTAAATACAGAGTAGTATGCATTACACAATCACATCATTTGATCAGTTTGAAAAAGAAAATATACAACCCAATATGAATCGCAAACTGTATACGATATCAAATGTGAAACAAAGCAGAATAACTAAGAACATCAATGCATGACTTGAAAGGTTGACCGAAAAGGAAGAAAAAAGAGTGATCCACTAAAAAGCATAGCTTGTAACATGTGGATCACTCAAAAACGTACTAGTAATATGCCACTCAAAAACATCATTATAAACAGTAAAAAAAAAAGCAAATTCAGACTAGTCTTACAATGTTACAACCTGATGCAGGCACTACATGTATATACCGGGTATCTAAGCAGTTGTCACCTGACGGGATCGCGGTGATTTCATGAATAATTTTATGTTCGATATTTCATAAAGTATGCCCCGGAAGATATTATTTTTCTTCTGAAAATCTCTCTGCATTTTGTACATGTACATTTGTATGTGTTCTTGAAAGGTACTGTACACAGCAGGATTGAATTTGTGAGCCTTTTTACACATAGGCCAAGGCTATCTCTTTGTCATGTATTGAACCATTTTGAAAGGATGGAAGTATTCATTTGTGAAATACAGTTTAAAATGATAATCAAAATCAGCTCATTATTATATTCACTGAGAGTAGATGAGGGATAGACATAGAGATTTAGTGCTCAATCATGTCTTTCGCAAGATATCATGACTTACATCATCAATTTTCACACATGACAAAACATATATAATGACATCATCTAAATTTGACACATAGTTGGTGCAATGTTATAACAAATCAAGGTTGGCCTAAACATTGTGCAATATAATGATGATGTCATGGTTGATATTATGGTTTAAGGTTTGCCTACATGCTGTTCAATGTCATGATGTTATGGTCTGTCTATTAAAACGCCATTCAATATTATGATGTTATGGTTTGCCCAAGCGCTGTGCATAGAATTTACGATAGCGAGCGATAAGTGAGTGAGGGGGGCCATTTTTCACTAGGTCATCTGCTCCCCCAGTCGTACGCTGCTGAGCTTAAAATAGTGAGCGACATTTTAGCTGATAGATAATATCTCGAAAACTGTAAAAGAAAAGTAAGTGATGAACTACATTGCACAAATTAAATCAACGATGTGACCCATTATGAGCAGATGATGGTATCAACGAATGAATAGATACATACAAGACCAGATGACTAGTTGATTAAGAATGCAAACCCACAGCATTTTATATTCTGCAATAATTACTACTGGGGAATTCTTACATGGTAAAATAGCACCTATTATTAAATGGGTTCAAGAATGTAGCCAATTGGAAGCGTTGAAATGAGTCACGTGTGCGTGCAAGATTTTCTTACTAATGCACGGCGCCGTGCAAAAAAGTGTAAAGTCACTGACGTCACAATGTTTACACTAGCAGTGCACACTCAATCAGTTGTTACAAGTGCGTCGCGCGCTACTATACGCACTGTCAATCCTGTAAACAACTTCTAGTTCGGGCTGCCAGCAAGCCTTTCTTGTGCATAACATGTGGCCTATGTATATTCATATACGTACAGTATTTATATGTGCGGGATTTCCGAGTGCGACGTGTGTAAATGTTTGGGACGAACATCTTCGGACATCTTGACTTTTGAGTGAGTGCTACATGTAGCTGACTGGTATTGATCCACAAAGGTACATGTATGAAAAATGCTGTTAGTTTTCGACCCATTTTATAAATCAAATAATACACAGGTTTGAGTTTGTGACGTTAGTGGAGATGCAGCTCACTCTCGGGCATTTACAATGTAGTGCAACATGCACTTGGCTTCGCCTCTGGCATGTTTCACAGATTGTAAATACCCTCGAGTGCGCTACATCTCCACTAACGCACTCTCACCTGTGTATTATTTGTATATCATTACATCTTACCCTCAAATCATTGCATCCCTGAGAGTACCGGTATACCATTTTTCTGTTTTCCTTGTACACTGCATATGTGTTTTCTTGTATACAGCATGTGTGGTAGTTCTTAAAAGAGCCTTTGGTTAACCGAGGAGCTTAAAGATCCTTCGTTTACAGTTGATTGACCACAATGTTTACTGCTTCCTGAAGGGTGAAAATGACACCCATTCCTTCCTGCAGACGTGCTCATCAGTCCATATTCCACGACAACGACAATTTTTGGCACTGCTACGGCTACGGAGGTAGCGGTGGCGGTGGTTGCAATACTCAGCCAACTTCCTCCTGGTGATCTCCCTCGTACGGTCCAGCATCTTCCGCCACCGGCGAAAAGTCTGCAATTTTATTGCGGAATCAACCAATGGGAAGATCATGATCTGAAATATGACAAAAGTAGATAGATCATAATGGTAGATGTTTATATCTGTACATGGCATCTAAATTTAGTCCTTTGTGGACCTTAATGACTAACAGCAAGAAAAGGAGACAAAAATGGTGTAGTATGGAAATGATATGGCACGACAGAAGTATTGGTCAGACTACGGGCTTCCTGCAAAAAGGCGGGCAAAAGGCGGGAAAAAGGCGGGCAAAACTGGTACGCACACAATGTTTCCCAACAGAATCATTAGTCAGGCTGTGGGGCAGAAGCGTGTTTATTGATCACTATAATCTCTTAGAAGTAGATGTTCACATTGACCAAATATTGGATCACAAATGTTGTAACATACCACAGCAATATTGAACTGTGTTTGACCACAGGTGTGAACGCACAACAAGATTATTGAAACACATTTTTTTTCCATGATCATCATGAATCTTTCTAAAAATAAGTAGGCCTTTCATGAAAGTCAAATGTTAGATGGTCTACACTTTTAATTTTGATCGTATCAAACTTTTGAGAGTGTGGATAAATAATATACAATATATTCATTTATGAAATGATAATTTGATAATTTGATAATATGGTCTTTCAATCCGACTCATTATCATAAAATAACTTTCGCAATTATTCCAGTTTTACAAGTCAGAGCAGTGCAACATAAACCCCAGATTATGGTTTGACCGTCTGTTGTACAGACAAGTCCATGGTTTGACTCTCTTTTGCATGGCACAGAATACTGTAAAACGAGGAATGTTCGCGTGCAATTCAATTTCGCGAATTTCGCGAGCGCCAAGATTCGCGAATTTCGCAAGCGCCAAGATTCGCGAAATTAAAATGCATGTGAAAGTTCTTGTCTACATTACATGCATTGAATGCCAGTGGCAGGTTACGAAAATTTCATGCCGCAAAAAAGGCCGTCTGCTCCAATTCGCGAAAAATTCATGCGGCGAATATATCATGTTTTACAGTAACGCTAGAGAAGCACAAAATAAACCTGGAAAGTGAGGCAGGAGAGGGAGAGAAGGCTGGCTCTACACTTCCTGGCAAATGGAGTGCAACAAAGACCAAGAGAATGACCTCCCTGACCCTGGGTCAATCTGGCTCCCCTCAAGGGAGTTCTTGTCTACCCAACCTGGGGGGGGGGGGGGGGGGAGGGTGTTAGGGGGAGGGGCTGAACAAGTTCTAGGGGAGTTGGCTGATACAGTAGTCTCTGCGTAATCAGGTACCAGGGTACTCAATTTGATTTTTATGACATAAAAAGAGAATAGACATGAGTGCTCAGCTTGATTGGGCACGAAATGCTCCGGCCGACACTGTAACTGATTATCAAAGCGGAGAGTACTGTAAAATGTTCCTTTCTGCTGTATCCCATTAGTCTGATCTTAGACCCTGTAACAATTATCAGATTTGACATCTTCTAATAACACTTTGTAACATAAATGATAACTGTATTTATACATCAGTGCATGATAGTTAACTGCCTCTTGTGGACATATCAATCATCACATACAATCATGAAATCACCCCCATAATGGGACATCAAAAGTAGGTCTAAATCCCTAAACTGTCTCTCTCTATGGCCATGGATAAGCATGGGTATTAAGATTTAAAGTGGATACCTGAACTTGATCTTCAAACTGCCCGTTACTTCAGGGCTGCCAACTCTCACGCATTGAGCGTGAGACTCATGCAATTCAACCAATTTTGACTGTCTCTTTCTGATAAACGAAATCTCATGATAAACCCCCAGAATGGAATGTAGGCCTACATGGCTACAAAAATAAATATATCTCTAAATTCTCTGATATTCTGAATATCGATATGCCCAAGCCCAAAATTTCGAGATTTTCCCGCGCAGGTGTTAAGCTCAACCAATAATAATTGTTTTTGGTTCGCGCGCAAAGACGAGCTATTGGATTACGATTGGTTTCTAGCACGTGCGCGTAGCTTGTACTTTGGGCAAATTACAGTACATGTATGGCTATGATGTGTGCTTTACATCGCTTTACATACACTGACTGTGTACGTAGTACGTAAGGCCGCACAGCAGGCCGCCAGGCGCTAGCCAGGAGGTCGCTCCACTCGCGCTCCCTCAGTGTCTCACGCCAAACTCTCACTCAAGGTTGGCAGCCCTGCGTTACTTGGTATGCTCTACCTACACATATGTTCAGTATTGCAAATGATGATGTCCAAGGAAGACTTCAGACTGTACTGCTGATCTTTTAACATTCAAACACATCCAAATATAGGCCTATGCATTTATACATCAGCACACAGCAGCAATGACCACCCTATCCACAGTATATCAAAGTCATAAGCCAGCATTGCATACTACTGTAAAACATGATATATTTGCGGCATGAATTTTTCGCGAATTGGAGCCGACAGCCTTTTTCGTGGCATGACATTTTTGCGAAGTGCCACTGGCTTTCAATGCATATAGTGTACACAAGGACTTTCGCATGCATTTTAATTTGGCGAATCTTGGCGCTCGCGAAAATTGCGAAATTAAAGTGCACGCCAAAATTCCTCGTTTTACAGTATCACTTAAAAACAACTTAGTTAAGAGGTTGATTGGAAACCGATGTCTCTATTCAGAGGTACATGTACAGCAGTAAGTAGTGTAACTGATTTATTTTACTTTTTCCAACATTTTTCTAGGATTTCCACACTTATCATTTAGTATGAAAGCATTTTGGTAATATCTATCATTGCATACAATAATGAAACAATCAAACTAGATCTGTCGTCTTTGGGACACGATACATATGGTATAAGTTTGACAATGATAGGCAATGCACTTTCTGAGCTAACCTCTGCACAACTTTTGCGGAGAAATAACAAAGAATCAGTACAGATACAGAAGGTGATCCGAAGGATACTCGGATCGCCTAATAACAGTTAACTCACCTACCTACCTGGGGAGCGATGCGAAGACAATTTGAAACTTGCTGTGGCTGGGTCCAATGTGTAGCTGGGGCAAAGTGACCTGGCAGTGACCGTTTGTAGAGACTCGACCTGGCCATGTGGCAGCTGTCTTGGGGTTGGTCTACTTATGGGAGGGGTTACCAAGTGGGTTAGTCTACTTATGGGAGGGGTTACCAAGTAGTACATCATTGTAGTTGGATAACTCAAGGGGGAGGTTGCACCATTTGTGACCATGCACCTCAAAACGAACATAAAGTCGCACACACTGATTTTGCGTGAGGACTTGAAATAAGTGAAATGGGTCAACCTAGCCGAACTTGACTTTTTCATATTTTCTGAAAGAGCGGGTCTTCTTTTACATTGTGCTAAAATTTGGTATCATAAAATGGGCAGGAAAGTGTGTTTTTTTAGCAGTTTATCTCGAACATTTTTGGTAGAATAGTGTGATTAGGTGTGTCTTTAGATTCCCTTTTTCATTTCTGAAAAACCTTGTCCACACTCTTCACTTTCAACTCTAATAACTTTTGAAAGGATAGTGCTACTGCTTTGAAAGTCGGCATTAATTATGGACAGAATGTGTTAATGAGGCATGCTTAATTTCAGTATAATCTGATAATCCCTTTATTGTTGTTACTCTGGTGGTTTACTTCCTGTTTTTTGTCCCATTCATCGCACAGCCAGCACGGTTTGGTAAAGATTAAGCGCTTGAATAGACACTGTACTTCAAAGCCTCTTTTCTCGGTTCACACTTTTCCTGAGTTTGTGCTTTCTTTCCAATATTTAGATAGGTTAGGAGAGTCCATTTGAGTTGAGTTATACATCATTTTAAAGCTTAAAGTCTGCTCTTTGAGAATATGGTCTTAACTAGACATTCATGTCTGGCGACTTTTTGTTTGTTTTGAGGTGCATTGTCACATTTAAAGGGGGGGGGGGAGATTTTCTCACCCACAGTTTAGGTGCTCACAGTAATAGATCACACCCCTTTATTCAAAGAAGGATACAGAGACAATTCATTAAAGGTCTATTAAAAGAAATTTCTAGAAATATTGCTATGGGGACTGGTATGTCTTCACCATACTGCATGGTTCTCCCTATAGGTCTAGATTACAGTCTTGACAATGTGTGACAACAGTTTCACATAATTGGCACAAAATTAATGTGTCAAGTATTTACTTTCCTTGAAGTAGGTCTAATGTACAAAATACATTAGATGTATGGCTATTTTGTTCGGAAGACAGCAGGAATTCAGGAATTTTAGGATTTTTCACTTGACCTTTGAGCCTTTAAGTTCATGCATTGTATAAATCTCCAAGGTATCATGAAAAAGTGTAATTTCAGCATAGGGATGGTCCTGTTCCTGTTTATGTGGCGTATCAGAATGTTATTTGCTATTATTTGCAGAATACTTGATGAAATTGTGTTGAGGAAGGATAGTATCAACATCCACGATGGTTCGTTTCACATTACAGGGTAAAATAGATGAGAAAATTACGAATTTAGTACATAGTAATTTGCTGCAAGAAGGCAAAATCTTTCCAACATCTATCAGGATGACCGTTACATACAGAGCGCCACCTGCCGTTTCCATTGCAATACGATACTGTCTCTGCGTTTTGCGAGCCAAACTCCAGCCACCTTTCACGCCTTCCATTCCACCAAGCGACAGGCCCTCCTGACCCCTTGACCGAAACACATCTATTTTTAGGCTTTCCTATCACTCTGCGAGCTCCCCAAGGACTCTCGGCAGAATCTTTCTCCCCTTCACCCAACTCTCGCCGTACAGGCCTACACACACCAGAGAAACACACACAATACCCAATGCCCAGCCACTTGCTTCATTTGGTGTACGGTGGAACACACACCGGTATCGTAACCCCATTGAACGTGTTGGGTCGCCGATACCAGTATCCCTACCTACCTGGTTATGGAAATAATCCGAATGTCTAGTAATGTACAGCTCCATCCATTGAATACTATGTATCCAAGGTTGTGCCATTGGGTACTAAACTTTGTGAGTCCGAAGAAAGTACTGTAATTGAATGATTATGGCACCGACTGTAGATATTTCACGTATGTCTGTATTTGAGAACCACCGGCATCAACGATTTTATCATCTCGAACATGAAAGTTTGAAGACTAGACACACGTGTACTAGCTACTACACACACACAGAAAAAAGATCCTAGATGGATTTCGATTGAATTTTTGATGTTCAAACCGCCAGCTCAGAGATATGTTAGTGACTGTCTTGACACAGGCTTGATCAGCGCATGTGAGGCACTTTTGAATAATCGCGACTAGCCACCCTCACAATTCCCAAAAGTAGGAAAAAAACTCGATCGGTAACTTCCTATTTTTTGTGTGTGTGTGTGTGTGTCAACAGACATTTCAGAAAGTATCCAAACAGATAGACGACGCCAATATTTGAAACGCTACCCCTATTGCAGGCTGCAGCTTCACACACATGAAACGAAAGAAGTTTGCATCAAGATTTCAACCTCCAAATGAGCCAAAATACATTAGTATAGACACTACATTTTTATAGAAATTAATTGTGAAGTTACAGCCCCCCCCCCCCCCCCCCCCCAAAAAAAAAAAAAAATGCTGGGGTGAAATTCAGGCAATCTATCGTCCGGTCATTTATTATCATTTTTTAATCAAAATTCACCGCATATACAGTCACTTCCCGTTACAACTGCCGAAAAAAAAGCTAACGAGCAGAGATTTGTTTACGTGAATGACCCATATTACGGGCAGGTATCACGAGTACTTCCTTGGTATCACAACGTTTTGTACGTGAAGTATTTATAGAATATAATAGAGACAATACTTTGTTTCTTATCATCAAACGATGATTATAGATTTAGTGTTAATTTACTGTTACGGAACTATTGTGGCAAAGTCTGTATTGTCAATCGCGTCATGAATAATACGACTTACTTGCTTGACAAATGGTTCATTCTGCTTTATTCTGCTTAGCGCGTGTAAACAAAATAAGTAAACACGTACCGAACGCGATGTGATGAATCATTTTGAATCAAAAACATTTTAATCAGAATTATTTTAAGTAAGACCCCCTGGCAGTGACTTGATTATACTTCATGGAAACTTCTCATATATACTTGTACTATCAATTGTCGGGTTTTTGTCACCGATGGGATCGTATGTTTTGTTCAGTATAATTATAGTGGTCGAGATTTCACTGATTTCACTGTGCATAGCATACAAACTGACTTGCCCATGCCATGGATCGAGCTACAATAGAGCTCCACCGGCGATATTGACAGAATGGAGTTATAATGCTTATATGGTTCACAATAGGCGTTTTCACATCAGCCAGATAAAAATGCAAGCTCGAGATATTTTTTAATTTCCCAAGTCAGAAGATAGCGCGCTATTTCGAAACATCGGGCTGATGTGAAAGCGCCAATTGAGTCTTACTGAGCGTTATATTGTTATAAACAATGTATACGTTGGAGGCGATGTGATAGAACCATACACAAGTTTCGGTACGGAGGAATCAACAATGTTTTAATAAAATAATTTTTAGTAAGACCCCCTGAAAGACATTTTATTTAGGTTTATTAATTATTCTTTATGGAAATGTCGTGTTACAATTTCAAATCAATGATAGCTTTTGTTTACCAATCGTATAATTCGAGGCCGAGATTTTTGTTTACGTGAATGACCCATATTACGGGCAGGTATCGTACGTAGTACCTCCTTGGTATCACAACGTATACGTGAAGTATTTATAGAATATGATAAAGACAACACTTGGTTTCCTATCATCAAACGATGGTTATAGATTTTGTGTTAATTTACTGTTACGGAACTATTGTGGCAAAGTCCAAAATCTTCGAGTGATCCCTGCGGTCACTCCAAAATGAGTGAAAATGAACATGTTCAATCGAAATTCACTCCAATTTCACTCTAAATTCACTCTTTTTTTTTGTATTCACTCCTTCGAGAGTGAATATTTTCACTCGATCTTTTTTTTTTAGAGAGTTATGTTTGATAATAATGTGAGTTATGCGACATACATTTGTAATTGTCAATTGAAAATCAACGACACTGCAATTACCGGTAGGCCTGTAGGACTTGAGTTTCTGAAATTCAAAGTTTTTTCTTAATCATGTCTTTTCAAAGATGGAAATAAAGAAATTAATACATTGAATTGAATTAGAGAAGGAAAATATATACCATTTATTGGCTGGTTCCTTGATTTGGACAGCGGCCAAATCGGTATGTTTAGCAACCAAGGGTCATCTCTATAGGTATGTTAATATTTCAATCTCACTGCTGCTTCTGAACTGTATGAAATTCATGTCCGAAATCATGCGACAAAAATTTAATAGTAATAATACACGTTTGCATGAATGAAATCATCTTTTTTTTTAATAGCTGTGTCTGATACACATACAGTCACTTCCCCGTTACAACTGCCGAAAAAAAAAATAAGAGCGGGGATTTGTTTACGTGAATGATCCATTTTTTTTTACGGGCAGGTATCGTAAGTATAATTATTATAGTATCACAACGTTTTATACGTGAAGTATTCATGGAATATAATAAAGACAACACTTAGTTTCTTATCATCAAACGATGATTATAGATTTTGTGTTAATCTACCGTTACGAAACTATTGTGGCAAAGTCTGTATTGTCAATCACGTCATGAATAATATGACTTACCTGCTTGACAATTGGTTCATTCTGCTTTATTCTGCTTAGCGCGTGTAAACAAAATAAGTAAACACGTACCGAACGCGATGTGATGAATCATTGAATCAAAAATATTTTACTCAGAATTGTTTTTGGTAAGACCCCCTGGCAGTGACTTGATTACATATTTATGTTGTATTATACTTCATGGAAACTTCTAGTGATATAGAATGCTATATATAATATCAATTGTCAGGTTTTTGTCAGCGATGGGATCGTATGTTTTGTTCGGTATAATTATAGTGGCCGAAATTTCACTGATTTCACTGTGCATAGCATGCAAACTGACTTGCCCATGTTTAGTGGATCGAGCTACAATAGAGCTCCGATGTACATGTATACCTATAATACAAGTAAATTCGGCAGGATCATGCTGGAACATTCAACTCCCTAGCAGTTATCATGATGTACATCTCTCAAACACCCCACAGTGAAATTCGACTGCAAAACTCGAAAAGAATGGAGTTACACAAATCTTACTGAGCGTTTGTTATAAACAACGTATACATTGGAGGCGATGTGATGATCCATAAAAGTTTCGGTACGGAGAAATCAGCAATGTTTTAATCGAACAATTTTTAGTAAGACACCCTGAAAGACATTTTATTTGATTCTATATTTAGGTTTACATTATTCTATATGGAAATGTCGTGTTACAATTTCAAATCAATGACAGCTTTTTATGATACCTATATACTCACGTATGAAACAAAGTGTCTTGGCTCATCTGCAGGTTGAAATCTTGGCTGTACATGGAAGGGTGCTGTTCGTTATTCCGAAGGTTCTTTATTCCGAAGGTTCGTTATTCCGAAGGTTCCTTAATCCGAAACACACAAATTCCCTATACCTAGAAGTTGGTTAATCTGAAAATGAAAAAGGGTTCGTTAATCCGAACATTTTTGTAGCGTTATTCAAAAGGTTCGCTATTCCGAAGATTTTGTTAATCCGAAAATGGAATTCGGAATAACGAACCTTCGGAATAACGAAACTTCGGACTGAAGAGCCTCGGAATAACGAGCCTTCGGAATAACGAACCTTCGGAATAACGAGCTGTAACCGTATGGAAGACGATGCCGTCAAGCAAAAACTCTTGTCAATCTATCTCCACAAGCAAAATCTATAACATGCAGTGACCATCATATCACAAACTGTACAGTGTTTGACAGTGTTCATAGATGTGTGTACATGTGTATTTGTTGTAAATTTTGAACACCGCTTGTATTCGCGTGTCTTTTCCCATTCTTCAGAATAGAACTGGAAATTTGAGTAATTTCGAGACAGTTTTACGTATATATATATATATATATATATATATATATATGTGTGTGTGTGTGTGTGTGTGTGTGTGTGTGTGAGTGTGACGGAAGGAAAACTTGCAGTATAGACGTTGCAGTGATGTTCAGTCTTGCCTTTATTCCTCAAGCTTTCGGCTGTTTCACCAGCCTTTTTCAAGGGCTTGATGAGACATAAACATAAAAGCAAAATAGCAGCCAATTTGCATGCATTTGAACAGAAATAGAAATAGTAATAACAAGAGGCCAATATGTATATATATATATATATATATATATATATATATATGTGTGTGTACAAAAATGTAATACGAAAATTGGTCTGCTCGGCATCTTGATGATGATAAGTAAAAGAATTAGTAGAAGAAGAACGCCGTAAAAAAAAAAAAATCATAGATCTTGAAGATCTTAATAACGGAGCATAGCTCTCAAATACTGAAAGGCAAGGTCACACTCTTGAACTGATGAAGAGTGTGACCTTGCCTTTCAGTATTTGAGAGCTATGCTCCGTTTTTAAGATCTTCAAGGTCTATGATTTATTTTTTACGGCGTTTTTCTTCTACTAATTCTTTTACTATTATATATATATATATATATATATATATATATATATATATATATAAAATATATATATATGATACATATACATATATATCTGTATATATAATAAATACTTGTATACATGTACCTACGTAAACCACACCACATAATTTTTTTTTTCAATCACAATTCTGACTGTGCTAAACAATGTATCTTGTTTGATGCGGAAAGGTAAGTAGTATAAGAAACAAGCCTTATAATAAATAATGATAAATCTGTTGATCTTATATACAATAACATTGTAATATTTAAAAAAATGCGTGTATTATGGTAAATAATTTTCACACAGTATAAAAATATAACGATAGGCCTACAGACTGCAGCAATTCTCTTTAAATTAAATAGCAAGACTCTTTTGGGCTATTTTGGAGGGGAAAACTATTAAGTATCAACATGGAGACAATTCGCAAACCATAATACAGATGAGACATTGGTGTGAACTATAGATACATGTATCATTTTATAGAAATTGTATACATCACATCCAACTCATTTCGGGCATACACAGATACATAGATGTAAAAGACAGTGTACCAAAATTTTGTGTAGGAATAAGATGTCAATATATTCCTGAAAATCCGGAGATCAGGAGGTCGTAGGTTTGAATTCTTCTCGATTATGTACATCCATGATTTATTTTGTCAAAGATACTTCAAAAACACTGATCAGATTTCTAATGCTTATAAACGTCGATGTATAAAAGGCAATTTGTCAATCGGATGCAGTAAGACGAGGGCTGAAAATGTGCGGCAGCACACCTCCCCGACCATGGATTACATTCAAATCTTTTCCGACAATTCTGATGTAAAAACTGAAACAAAACAACACGGTAAGCCTAAAACTAAGGTCAGAAAGAGAGAGAGAGAGAGAGAGATAGGGAGGGAGAGAGAGAGGGAGGGGATATCTTTCCGTTCACAGTTCCTTGCTGAAACATGAGGTCGACAAAGCTGTGAACTTGACGAACATAACGAAACAAGGTTGATCTTGTCAAGGATTACAAACTCGGTTCTAGTTTAGTTCAGTCTAGTTTTATTCACCATCATTCAAGTACAATGAAGTGCAATAAAAAGACACTAAAAAATAATTGAATTACAAAATAAATAAATTAGAACAAAACAAGAAGAGTTGATCTTGAAGGTGAACCCTTGTATATTTTCATATGCTTTATATTCCCTGGAAGAGCATTTCAGTTGTGGTTAATCAAGTTCCCTCGATTGTTTACAGTTAGTTTCTCGTCAGTGTATAAAGTAAGTGTATAAAGTAAGTATATCTTGCAAGTGCTCTGGATCGGCATCTCGCTTTAAAATTATCCCTCTTGAAGCTAACCGAGCTAACCAGTATCCACGATTACTGCACATTATGACCTCGGACAGAACCGGAGATGGTGATATCGGACCGTAAATACCAACATTTCAAGGGAAATGTAAGTACAATTACAAGACGAAGTCTCAATCACTTTTGAAAATGAATATTTCTGTGACTATTCTTATCAACTCGTACAACAGCTAATGAGGCCAATGTGGTTGCGTGAAGTAATTAATGCACTTAACTTTTTTTTTCATCAATCACAAACACGCAGTTCGTGGTATTAAAAAAAATCGAAGTTATATCTAAACAAAACAGCTAACTCCTGAAATTGGTATTGCCGCTTGAAATTGTTGCCTTTGTTGTTACCGTTTTTTTATACCATTGTAATGATTATCATGAATACTGTACTATTATCATCATCACATATAATTTCATTCTCTATATAAGTTGTCATTACAAACCTCCTGAGAACCTCTGTTTTGATTGAGGAGAAAATATGTTTTGTCAAGATTATTTTGACGATGCTCATAACGCCAGAGTACGTGGAATCCGTTCCAGTTAGTGCTAATGCTATCGACAATAATTATCTGATATCATTTGGCTCCCAGCCATTAGCCTCTTCACGATTCGCGAGATATAGGCATATAGCACACATACAAAAACAAAAAACACCAATGACCAATGACCTGTAACAGGATCAACAACGATGGCGAGACATAATACTAATAATGTGAATATTATACAAAAATGAATTACACTGATAATACTGAGCAGTAAAATGTGAATTATCATTATCTTCGGTTCGACAGTGTTCTTCCCAGTCGTATTCAATATATCACCTCTAATAATTCCACGTCAAGCATATTGCTGTGCTTGAAAGCGCAAATTTAAACTTCTCTCTGCCATTATTTTAAAGAGGTGCGAACATTGCCGGTTTGTTAATAGCAAAATTTACATACTTACCGATGTAATAGATTATCTATAAGAAACTTACGGTCGAGCCACATATTTGCAAAGAAAATTCATCCAGGGATAATTCACAGGGATAATATGAGAAAAGGAAGAGAGAAAATATACCTTCGACATAAAAAAGGAAATATCTGAAAATCAAGCTTATCCGAGGTACTAAAAAGGACAGATTACGAACATCTTGTGGGAATTTACCAGCAGGCCTGTACAGCGTATTGCACTACCAAAGAAATTAACCAGCATACATGTAAACATGTGTGTATACAATGTGTGAACTAATGATTGATCGTTGAGTCAATGTTTTTACTGTTTGAACGTCACTGTACAGTGTAAATTAGGCCCTACGTCCATGTGACGGGGGATGGGCATTCAGGGTAATATCTTTGGAGTGACTGTTGCGTAATGTATACCGAGTATAATATCATTATTTTGTATCGTAATTTGTTGTTTTGTTGAATATGACAAGGGCAATAATAAACAAACATACAGCCTAAATAAACATGAAAATAAGTGAAAACGCGCTGGCATTCATTACCCATCTATACACGCCTATAGGGGGATTCACACGTATAAAAACTACTGGGTAACAAAACGAGAAATTTGTAACCCGCTAGTAAACTGAGTTCTTTGCACGAGTGGACAAAAACCCAACAAAGCGCGGTCAGCAGCGCAATGCTAAACCCAAGAAATCTTGCTGTCATTAGCGCGCTAATCTTTGTCCCGCAGATACGTGTGAACGGTCGACCACAAAAACTCGAATCTTTCATATCCCATCATTCATAATAGCGCACGCCACAACGGCGATAGGCAATTAGCGAGTTACTAGTATTTCTGTAAGGGAGAAAGGCTGCAAAAATAAAAACAGACAAATAAAGAAACAGACAAAAAGCCCAACAAACTCTAGTTTCCGAGCGCAAAGTATACTCTACTAACCAATTTATTTGGAGAGTGTCGATTAACGGTTTCAACAAAAACAAAGAAAACAAATAAAACAAAACAAAATCAAAACTCGAGTTTCGGGGAGCTTGGTAACCCGCTATTATGGTACGTACAAACGCGGCTACTAAAGTAACACTCGTGGACCTTGTACGTACAATTTCCTTCATAATACCCTATCAGTACAATGATACAACATGCGCTTGTTCACCCGGATCGTTCGCATTCATGATCATGCATGTCTTGATATTGTGTTTACTATCTTTCCAGTATGTACAATATCTACGCGCCATTAGCCGGATCCACACGTATAACAACATAGCGGGATGACGACCCAGGATGACGATTGAACTCCAAATCTCGAGACTTTTCCCCCTCTTCACGCGTTTGCATGTACCGACAATATTTACGCAGCTGCCACACAGTAGTGTGATGTTGTCATTTACCCATTATTGTGATGCTCGTTTGAATGATGGAATATAAAATCTGGAGATGAGTAAAATATTTTCGGTCACCCGTTTACACGGTCACCGGGAGCAAATCAGCGCACTATTTCAGAAATCAAGTGCAAGATTTGTTGGGGGTACCGTCGCGATGCTGATCGCGCAAATTAGTGGGATTTTGTGTGCACATTTGCAAAAATCTCGAGATTACGATGGTCATGTAAATCTCGAGATTTGTATCCCGCTTTTTGGCATACGCGCGAACCCTAATAGTGGCTCTTGTGTTTGTGGGGATATAGTTGTGTGCAAAACTTAGAACAATGTACAGTACACTGTATTTAAAAAAAAAAAAAAAATTACGGCCTAATAGTACACCATGATATAGTCTACTGCCGATTCCACAGCAGAGTGGATTACCAAAGGAACTGTTCACACAGTTTGAACAACCACCGTGGATACTCGCTGTGATGCCATCAACGTCGTTCCCCAATGTTCAACTCTTTAGACAGGTGGGCAGTGGTAGCAGCGGGCCAGATGGAATGAGGGCTGGGCATGGTTTTCGCCAGGAACGTTCAGGCTGTGAAGGGGCTCAGCCGAACTTCGGAGAGGTGGAGGAAGAAACTTTTCAGGAGAAAGACAGATGGATAAAGCGACTTGTCTCTGGCGATACTTCGTGGCCGGGAATAGAAAATCGGCATGTCCGAACCTCTCCAATTTTTTTAGTGCTTTTGGTTTTGGTTTTGTTATTTTGTTGAACACATCTGCCTGTGTAATAAAGAACAAAACAGAAACATTTTCATATATAATTTTATCATTACCATGGTTCCATGAGTAGACATTTTCTTCAACTAATATACGATTCAATTGCACATCCCGTAGTTTATGTACCAGAGTAAAATGATATTCACACAATGCCTTCCATTCTGACTAATAAGAAATTCGCGGAATAAAAATAAGCGTCATGTAGGCCGATATAGGCCTTACGTGTTTTCACATCCTACAAAAAAACAAACAAACACAAAACAAAATAAAACAAAAACACAAATACACATGCACACACACACACACACACACAATGCGAAAAAGAACAGGTCACGTTTGTTGATATATTTATTAGAATAACATTACCTTTGTTGACTGGCTTCCAATGCGCATTCCTGTCTTTTCTCGATTTGCTCCTGAGATCTATAAAAAAAAATTGATACAGTGGAATTAGAGATTCATTATTTTTTCACGCGTAAACGTATATTGAAAGAGTAACGTCGGGTCATACAACGTATCTCATTGACTACCATGATTCATCGCAATATCCCGCGTTCCCTGTTAATGGAATCAATTGAGTTTTCACAAGTTAATTCCGAGACAAACTTGAGTTTTATTTATTCATTTATTATTGGTGTCCTGTTCGGATCGCTTACAAAAACGTTCAATTCGAATTTTGATGACCCGAAAAAAAAAATGTATCGTGGCCTACCAATGAAAGGAAACATTTTTTTCGACACAGTTCTCCGATGGAACCGTCAAAATATAAACTTTTAGAAGTTTGGTGGTCTGATTTCATTTTCAGAGGTCCCGAGAAACCACTAAAGTGCCATTTGAGATGTAGAGTATCCATAGCCTACTGAAAGTGTAAAAGGAAAAGACATTGGTTGCATTCATAACCGACAATCTATGAAAAATTATACACGCATTGTTCCCAGGATGAAGAAGGGATTCATCCGGGGAACATAATCATAGCATCCTAAAAAGTTTAGAACCTGACATCAAGCTGTTCTCACTGACTGTGATAACAAATTATGAAATGGAAATGGAATTATGCAACCTGCAAATCATCTTATAGCTTGTCAAATTACAAAATCTATTTCATATTTCCATTTATTATAACTTTCATAATTATTCAGCACTTCAAAGAAAAGGGCACATCAAAGCACACAGCAATTCATCATGATGGATCTACCTGTATGTACAATATGTACGATCTACATAGATGGACAAAACTGACACAGTGAATGAACAACCTACAGTCTTCTACGGCATATACAAGTAGAGTCTCGGTCGATTTAATAATAACAAACAGTAATTGAAGAGCTTTGAAAACAAAAGCAAACAAATCATAATACATATAAAAAAGTATACAGGATACTACGCAGAGAAAATTGAATGAAATTGATACGCAAACACACGCACATTATCATGATGCATCGGACCACTGAACCTCCGCCAAACGGCCAGCGTTAGTTGTTATGTTGCAGGTATTGTATACAAAGTACTTCATTTTTATGATTATGATATGACAGATTAATTACAATATAAGGATGAGCTATGTAATATGATGTAGAAACGGTTATTATAAATAGGGGCTACTCAAAGGTAGGGAAAAGAAAATGACACGACGAGGGTGTAATGTTGCCGCGCCATTGTGTTCCCCTGTTTCTGATACTACCTAGTAGTATACAGTGTAGATCATCCCCTTCCAAATCTCATGTAAACTATACTCGACAGAAATTATGATCACCCCTTCCCCCATTCTCTTTGGGCACATTATTCACTTTTAGAATTAATAACGAATATTCCTTCATTTTTGACTAACGAATCTCCTTTTTGGAATAACGAGCCTTATTTCTTTTTCGGATCGATACATATAATCTTGAGAATACTATGGACGCTTCAGAGGAAATTTATTTCATTTTCAGATCAACGAACACTCGGCACTAAGGGACCCTACTTCATTGTCGTTTGGCCGATTACCCCTTGCGAATTTCATTACTCAGAAATCTATTTTTCTGAACTTTTTACACGCATAAAACCTTGAAAATCAAGGTGAAAAAATAAAGTAATCAAGTCTTTTGTGGGTCATCCTACATACATCTTTTCTAGCAGGCACAGGATATTCTTCACGAGATAAACTTCAAGCTCTCACATCATGCACTTACGGATAAAGATGGGTCGGACTGACTAACTTCTACACTAAATGCCTGTATACTCACTTTTTCACTCGCGAGCTGGGGTCGGTAGATCCAGGTGTCGCGTCGGTTCATTTCTACGGAATGAAGGCATCTTGTCCAGTTTCAATAATCGCGATCCCTTCGTTGTCCCCTAAGCCTCATTTCGAAAGATTCTATATTCTTTTGCGAGAATTCTGGGTCGGAGACGTATGTATACCTCGTCTTGCAAAACCTAACTGTTTCAGTTGCTCTCGAGTCGGAATCCGTAGAGCTCTATACGCAGCATCACACCGAGGAAAAGAGACTATGTGCCCTCAAGTAAACAAACGGAACGACGCGACGGCTGATACCGCAGTGCGATCACAGAACTCCACGCACACACGACGTGCATACAGGTCTGCAAATGTGCCATGAACCCCCATGATTACGCAATATTCCCTCGCCGCGCCGTCTGTCTCCCAAATTCACGGAGGTGAAAAGGTCAACCTCCCAGACCAAGCCGTGCGGTACACATC
This sequence comes from Diadema antillarum, assembly GCF_040938485.1. Lineage (NCBI taxonomy): Eukaryota > Metazoa > Echinodermata > Echinoidea > Diadematoida > Diadematidae > Diadema > Diadema antillarum. The sequence continues at coordinate 1,135,901 of NW_027270932.1, forward strand.
GCTCGCTTGTGCGGAAGATAACGGTTGAAAAAGCCCCAAGCCCAATGTAGTCAAATTCAAACGGTAGAGGGAGGTAAGGTCGTATCACGGGGGAAAGTGTGGGTCCCACACTTTTATCGGACGACGTATTTTTGCATTTCTCAGCCATTTCTAGACCAATTTTTGTCAAACAAACTTTGAATTCCCCATAAATTTCAATGCTCTTTCATATTTCATAAGTAGTTTCTCATTATCTTGCCAAAAAATTTCATCCCAACGTGCCATCATCAACCAAAACAGGACCTTCCCTTTAAATAGTACCAAAAAACGGAGCAGCACTTTAAGCTGACCTTCGACCAATGACCATAAAATTGCCAAGAAAATCATCTTTCAGACACTTCATGCATTGGCCCATGCACCTTTGTAAAGGGCTTTTTACACTTGCAAATTTTTGCTTAGCCCCGTACCAACGGTGGGGCTAAGGGGGGGCCTTAGCCCCACCGTATAAGGAGCGCCCGGGGTTACTCTACAGCCAACTTACCTTTATCCTACAAGCCACTGGCTTTTATTTAGCAGTTTCAGCCTCACGTAATCTTTACATTGTGTAGACTAGTATATTATCACTAATATCAGATCATATGTGAGATGGATGAGAAGTGAAAAGGATCAAGGAGGTCTAATGAACACTGCAGGGAGGGAGCCTCTTGAGTACCCCAGAGGTGCTCATGAGGGGGAGAGTGCTTGTGAGATGGAGCCCCCCACATGAGCAGATTTCCCGGACTAGGAATGACCTATAGGTCAGAGATGCCAACCTCTCAGACCTCAAATCAGTTATGCTCAAGCTAAAAAGCAGTAATTTGAAGTCAAAAAAAAGTAATGTTGTCAGTGGCGGATCCAGGGGGCCGGCGCAACCGGTGCATGCCCCCGTTATTTTTCATTAAAAACAAAAGAAATAAAAAAAAAATGAAATGAAACCTGGAAGTAGCACCAGAAATATTCGTTGCCCCCCCCCCCACCCCCCTTACAGAATTCGTGGATCCGCCCCTGGTTGTGCACAATGCTATTTTAAAAAATGACAAGCATCTAAAATGAGTTGTTTGTACCCTGATTTGTTCATCAATTGAATTGAACTAGATTGCAGTCTGAATTTGCACCATAGCATGTTATTTAGCGAATCGATAGCAAAAATAGAAACAAAGAAATATATAGGAGGAAACTGTCGTTACTAATGACCCTTTCCTCAAAATCAACACTAACAGAGCTGCCAACTTTTGGAAGCACAAATTAGTACTCAGCGGCTCCAAAATTTGTGATTTTCCATCAGAATTCGTATTTTTTCAATCTCCCTCTTTTAGCTATTTTGAAATAAACTCGCCGACATATGAGACCTAGAGGCTCTAAACATAACATTATAACACAAGCTGAAGTACCGAGCTGGTCACCAGCACGATAAAGATTCCAAACTACGCAATGTTCAGCATTGATTGATTGCTTTCTCGCAATGAATGTGTAGCTAGTGCATGTATGTACCTCCACAAACTTGCTGTGCTGGTTATGGACACTTCCACTACCTAGCAGGGGAGGGGGAATACTGTCATCTTCTCAAGAGAGCTTTTGTGTGAGCGAATGTAAAACTTTGTAGGGTGTTTCCAATTATTGTTTACAGTAAAACATAGTCATACGTTGTTTTCAGGCAATTTCATTTTAGTGGATTTTAAACATCATCGTTTTCCTAAGTATTTCGATTTCTTTTCCCCTGACTGGAATCGGAAAGTCTGCCATAATGATGATCGCTAAATGCCATGCTCTGTGTGGATGTGCCGATGTGCAAACATGTGGCTTCACATCAAGTTCAAAGGAATGCGCCAAGTGCTCCTGCCTTGTTTGAGGTTACTGCAAGTTCGATGGATCGAATGCGCCGTAGCTGAGCTTAATGGCTTGGTTACAGTAAACAGTTTATGTTGGAAACGAAGAAAAATTCAGGTCTTTTACGAGGGAAAACAAAACACCCACGAACGAATGTTGATAGCCAAAATTTTTGGAACGTGAAACTAATTGTCATGATTTTGCTATCTAACCGGGTGGTGGCTGCATCACATTCAGGACCTACAAGTTGTACTCAGAGTGAATTTGTCTGGGCATACAAGACCTTTTTATGTATTTCTGTGATTACATTTTTAATCAAGTGATTAATCTATCCCTTTTTACTGTTTAGGGAACAAATAAAATATTCGATCAAGCACACTATAATCGACTGTTCGATGTTTCCTACTATATGGGACAAAAGATAAGCTATAGAATCATGATATCTTTGCGATGATTCCTTTAAATCAACTCCAGAGCTAGTTCTTCGATCGATATTTCCAGGTTATTTACACGCTGTTTATTAACAGAATTCCAGTGCGCACATTCTTTCGTCTGGCACCTGGTTTTGTGGAAATTTCCACAAGGGGAGAGTGGGTGTGACGGGGTGTCAAGTTTCTTCGATCCGAAGAGACCACATACAATCTCTTCGCCTCTGTATACTATCATGGTTTTTTTTTCTCCTTATTCTTCGCTGGTAATGAACATTTACGAAAGTTGCTAGCACATGGTTCTTTTTGTTGTGAGGTGTATGTATTTCCTTTTTTAATCATTCTTGGGAGGGAAAAGAGGAGTACAAGAGGGAGAAATGAAATAAAACGAAGGACACATACGCTCAGCATTCACAGCGAGCCATCCTTCTTACACCAGCATTCATTTTACACCAGCTTTTACACCAGCATCATAAATTATCATCACCATCACTCAGATCATTTTGTCCTTTTCCTAATTCCTATCAACATTTAGAAACACAACAACCATCATCACTCGAGATAAATGCCTAAGAAAAATCACGAAGTATCAACAATCTCCCCCACAACACAAACATATAGAACTAACACACATTAGAGGTAGACAGTAGAGTTCAACTTCTATTCCTAGCTCTAACATAAGCAAGAAAGATAAAAACACACTTTTCTATCTACTTTAGTACTAACGTTAGTAGTACTAGGCCTCTATGCAATGCTGTAGACTTATATATATATATTTTTTTTCTGTGAGATCAATCCTTTCAAAATTTTCAGGTTAGAAAGTACAGCAGCATACGTTTCGAGAGTTTTCATCATACACAAGAGAAGTTTGTACTTCTAATACTTGACATGACAAGTCCGGTTGGCCCCTACTAAGGGGTGTTGGACAGTACACACGAAGAAGAAGAAGAAGAAGAAGAAGAAGAAGAAGAAGAAGACAGAATTCAGAAAAATCGCCAGCTGAACGCAATCTTCAACGAAGGCAGTTACATGAAAACCGATATATGGGACTGTGTACATACTCTCTCGTACAATTTAGCAGAAAGAGAAAAGGCATTAAGATTTGATGAATACATACATTTGGTGTATAGTTTTTACCTCTGCCCTTCTAAGAACATCGGCTGGAATCACGGTCTCCATTTCCTCAGCTCCGGGTGACAAAATGATTAAGACAGACATGATTTTAGATGGGAGTCCAATATTAGAGGTCAGATAAAGCATCAAACATCAACACCGAACCAGCAGCAGCGCATAACCCAGCTGACCTAGCTAGCCTAGCGCCTAGGCACACCTGAGCTCGATAAGCACTGACGTGACCGCACCACCAACCAGCACCCAGAGCTCAGCTCCAGCGTGCGGTATGGAACGCCATTAAGGAAACAATACAAAATTCATTTCACTCCAGCCAATATTCATTTCACTTTTAACAAATACATTTCACTCACAAACATTGATTTTACTTTTTATAAAAATACATTTCACTTTTCACAATAATACATTTCACTTTTAAATTAAAATTCATTTCACTTTTCACAAAAATACATTTCACTTTTGAATTAAACTTCATCTCACTTTTCACAAAAATACATTTCACTTTTGAATTAAAATTCATTTCACTTTTCACAAAAATACATTTCACTTTTACAAAAAGATTAATTTCACTTTTCACAAAAATACATTTCACTTTTACATAAAGATTCATTTCACTTTTCACAAAAATACATTTCACTTTTAAATACAAATTCATTTCACTCTTCACAAAAATACATTTCACTTTGGCGTACTATATCACTCAGACGAAACCATTTCACTGCGCTAAAACCATTTCACTCTGATAAAACCATTTCACTCTGATAAAACCATTTCACTCCGATAAAAAAAAATACGTTCCTATTTTTTCCCGGCCATAAGGTGGCGCCAGTCTGAGAGGAGTCACAGTGCCATGGCACTTAGCACTGAGCTGAGGTGAGTGGCCGGCCAGCTGGCCGGCTGGCTATGCAGTACCTAGATTTAGCGCGCTACGCTGGCGCGGAAGCGACGCGAGGCGAGCTAGCAGTCGACGGTCCTCGCCTCAGCCTCACTCACATGCACGCTCGTGCCGTTACATGCATACTACATCGAGAATTGAATCTACGCCTGACTTGCTGAATAATTAACGTGTGTTTTACAACGCTTTTCAACAGCGATGTTGTGGGGTAAGTTTGATGTCTGACTTCTTGTGATCGACATGCTATTTTTCCGGTTCAAAATGAGTATTTTTTTGCCGTTTAAATAGTATCTCGAAGTTGACATAGTATTTTTCCTCTTTCAAAACATTCCCGTGTTTATAGCTGGCTGCTGACCCATCTAAAAAGGGGATTGATGTGACTTTTTGTTCATCAGGTCGGCAATACTTCGTGCTTTACGCAGATACCAAGATCGACGGTGCCCTAGAAGCATAACTTGTTAAAAATTAGGCCTGAAGATTGCATTTTAGAGGCCAAATAATGTATTCTAGTCCTCCGGAAGGTCACGTGATCGCATCTAGTGCGGAAGGGGACTTTTTCGGACTGTAAATGCACCGTTGTTAACGATCTCTGCGGAGGTGCAGGGTCAGTCCCATATATTGAAATTAGCGTTGTTCATTCGCTCAATTGGAACTTCGTGATATCGTGTGTTGTGTACAGTGAGTCAGTGTAGGCCGGTGGCGGTAGGCCTACAATTGTATGTGGCGATGGCAATTTGTAAATTTGAATTTACAACTTATTCACAAAAATTGTACAGTGTGCAATGTGTATGCTGTCTATAATAAACAGGGTCTTAGTCTTCATCTCTTAGTAGTTAATTATTATATGATTTAGGCACCTACTCATCACTTAATACAAACAAGAACAGTATAGATTCAATATTATTATTATTATTAGTTTTTTTCTTTCGCATGGAGAAAGAAGGCACAAGAGCGATTCTAGTATTTGATGTAAACATAATTTTCATGACATGTTTGAGAGTTGACCCGGCTGCAATGTTAACACTAATAGAGTACCAGGCTATTTGAATTTTTCAAGTTGGTATACAGGTTGTCAGTAAATATAGAGATGTATTATTAGTCTTCCGCATCTACAATTTGTAACAATAAAGTTTATGAGGATGTCTGAATGAATGCAATTATTCTCAGAATAATATGAAGAGTTTGTTCGCAAAAACCGATAAGTCCATATTTGCCAAATGGAGATATTTGCGATTAAAGGTCAGGAAAAATAAAGAGAATACTAAGAAAATTTTTGCTTCTTTTGACCATAACTTCAAAAATGCCCTTTTATATGTAGTGACCAATATCTCATTTAAAAGGTGTTATTTTGTACTTTGACAGAGACCGTACTTGAAAATCTTCAAAAATGGACTTATCGGTTTTTGCGAACAGACTCTTCATATGTTTACCATAGTACAGTGCATGTCTGTAGTTTCTCTCTGCTTGAATTGGGGTTTACTCCAACATAATGTTTTCGGACATGTTATTGTGAATAATGGTTTATAATATCATCTATGATTAATTTTCTCTATTTGTGTCACATTGTATATGTAGGTACCCCCAGTACCTGACATCACACCGATGGAACATGCATATTTAAGGTGATTCTCTTCTCTGTGGCCTCCAGGAAAATCTGCATGACATAAACGAGAAGATCTACACTGTCAGTTCTATAGTGTATTTTGTTTTCTTGGATGCACACGTACCATTCAATCTCTGACAGATTTTTATCAAGGAGAGCACTGCTGTTTTGCAAGCGCTGAGTGACTTCCTCACAAGAATAGAAACAACTGATTAGTACACCTGTCAACTTTTTAATTTCATTGAAAAACCTAGAGCAGTATGTGATCATGATAACCTACCTCAGAAAGGTGCTAAATATGTGATATGATACAATAGGAAGAATGAAGTTGATATACAATTGTAACATATTACAGTATGTTACTGTATATCAAGTTCATTCATCTTTACGGTAACATTTTTAGTAAAGAGGATGTACATGTATATTCTTTGAAAAGCACGGTTGTTGTAGTAAATGTGAAGTTCGACCATTACAGATACAGTGCACTCCCGTTATAACGAAATGCTCGGGACCGGCAGTTTTCTTTCGTTATAACGAAATTTCGTTATAACCGAACAAATACAATATATAACGAAAACAAGGAAACCACGTATATATATCATATCCTGTTTGCTGAATAGTCATCATACACTAGAAAGCTATGTGAAATGTGATGGGACAACTGTATTACAATAATAAACGCAAGTTCCCCTCAGAAACTATGCGTGACACAAGGAGCGAACTCACAGTTCACCCACGCAGAGACGCTATATATGCTTGTTCCGCTACGTATTTTCGAAAGCAATTCGCATTTCGTTATAACGGAGCACATTTCTTTTGTTTTTCTTTGTCTGTGGAGCTCGGAAAAGACTTCGTTATAATGGAAATTTCGCAATAACCGTGTTCGTTATAAGCGAATTTTGTACCATAGACTTTAATGGTGATCATTTTGGGACCGGAAGATTTACTTCGTTATAACGAAATTTCGTTATCACCGTGTTCGTTGTATCGGGAGTACACTGTACATCAATGTGTGGAACTATGCAAGATAGTATATGTTAAATTATGTGCATTTAAATTACTTTGGAGTTTGTACAGATGGCAGAATTATGAGCCCTGATTAAACTAAATATTATCCTTCATGATATTCTTGATAAATGTTATGGAAGCAAGTACATTGTACAGTATGAAGTAGTATCTGGACGTACATCCATTACTCGACAGGGGCATGTCTTGTTGCTGAAGGTATGAATTTAATTTGTCCATCATCACTGAAGCACTATAGGAGGTTTAGTTAGTACATGTATGCATGTTTTATTGCTAATATTTTGGTTGTGACCCATTTCAGAAGAGGTTTCAAAGATGTAAGAATTCTGTTCGATCAGGAAGATACACAAGGTATGTCACCAAAAGGAATTGAACGGTCAAGAAGGGATAAGGAAGAGGAAGATTTTGACACAACAGTTAGATAGATGATACATTACATTAGTACTTCCCCCAAATCAACCAAAATTTTGAACATGTTCGCATTGGACGGGCATGCTCTTATTAGATACCTATAAAGAAAAATTGTGGACCTTGTGAAAGGTAAGATGAGCAGATTTTTATAACACCTGGGGGGTTTCATGTTGGCCTGTAGTCTACCCCAGGGTTGTCGAGTGTTGTTACTGGTAAGGGGTTCGAATACACATTTGTATCATTCACTCAGTCATAACCATGAAGAGAGTGACACACAGATATTTTAAATGTGTATGATACTGCTTGTGTACATGTACTGATACATGTGTATTCAGTTGACAGAGATGTTGGGATGATTAGTTTGCCTTTTGACATTTCAGATAAGATTATATACAGTCAATGCTAAAGTTGGGAATGAAAGATTTCTTCACATAGATGTTTTGCAAGATGCTATAAGGCCAAATCTAATCTGTCTGCTTCAATTTCCAGTAATATTGATGTTTTAAAGTTACTTTAAATTTTTTATCTGTTTAGTTTCCAGTAAGTGTACTTCATACATTGGCGGATCCAGTTAGGACCGCAACTGGTGCACGCCCCCCTTTATTTTTTGTTTAAACAAAAGAAATTAAAAGAAAAAAATGGGGGGAGGGGTGCATGCGCCCCCCTTTAATTTTGTAAACGTGTCCCCTCTTTACGGAATTCCTGGATCCGCCCCTGCTTCATATGTAGTATGTACACTTCTGAATTGTTGATGCAGCTGCCAGTTCATGTGTTTGAAACATTGGCAGTGTGACCAATAGATACATTGTACTTGCCTTCAAAGTATTTAAGGGCATATGTACACCTTCAAAACATTCTCTGCTGTTTGGACTGTCGATGAAGTTTATATATTTTGTACATGTTTCATTTTGTTTCCAGTAAGTACACTTCATATGTATACATGTACACCTTCAAATTGCTCTTGCAGCTGCCAGTTTACTGTCACCCTCTATTCATGTGTGTGAAACCTTGGTGATGTGAATACTATAGTAGATACACGTATGTGTACCTGCCTTCAGAGTACTCAAGGGCATTTGTACACCCTCAAACATTCATGCAGTTTGAACTATTAATGAAGTTATCTCTGTACATGTATCATTTGAGTGAAACCTTGCCAAAAGTGTAGATGGCATGTAATTTACAGAGTATTGCCTCAAAACATTTGTGGTATTCTTGCTTGATTTTATTCACTTACATAACATTCAAGCCATATTCACAACTGTTTCATGTTTGTGCAACATCGGTATCAGTATAGTTTGTTTATTGCCAGTGTCAAAATTTGCCGGCATTTTATTTGTACAGATCTGCTCAATACAATGTAGCTCTGCAATTGTTCAAACTACTTGGTACTTTCATTTGCTCTTGTCTTATTACTGAGCTTCACCAGAAGATTTTTTTGTTGAAATGTTCACTGTACATCACTGTTGTAGTCAAGACAGACTGATCCTACTCGCGTTCCTACATGTACTCACAAGACCGCTGACAGTTGTACCTTTCGCAGGTCTCTTACATGCCACTTGGCTGGAGACTGAGTCCAATACCACCACCAAAAAATAAATTAAAAATAATTAATAAATGGATGAATAAATAAATGAGAGTTATGAATAAAAAAAAATAAAATGATCTAAAACTGCATTTGACTATACTGCTAAAAAGTAGATAAAACTGTAGACTGCTTATGCAGCTCTTACTTTAGGTATTATTTTTTTTGTTATGTGTGTGATACATTGTCATGAAGATTGGTGGATACCTTGAAACTTAACTGCAATGTAGTTCTTTCAACACTTACATGTAATAAATAAATGTATATATATATATATATATATATATGGAGATGTATATACATTTATAAAGAAAAAAAAACTTGTGGATTGTGCTCCTTTCTCTGTTGTTATTAATGAAAAAAAAAGGTATTTTATTAATTGATGAGAATGGCACGTGCAATAATGTATGTAAATTTCTCTGCCTAGTTAGGTAGGCCTATAGTAATAGAGTGAAGTAATGTAGTGAAGTCCTTGGGATCAACAGCTTTCTTTTGTTATATCAAAATGTTATAACCAAGCATGTAAAAAAAAAAGTGGATACTGTAAGCGGAATTTCGATATAATGTAACTGTGTTCACTTTAGCGGAGTGAACGGTATAAGTAGTGGTTATACAGTAATGTATTTGAGTGGATGCTTAGGATGCTTTGAATTGAGAGAGTGATGTGAATGATTGATGGCAGAATGAAACTGAGAATCAGACACTTCCTGTTGACGAAATCAGAAGGGTGGACAAAAGCAAACAAAACAAACATACATTGTATTATGAATAACAAGAACAAGACATATAATCAAAAAAAAAGAGAGGGAGAGAGAGAGAGAGAGAGAGGGAGGCCCAGCAAGAGGCTGTAGACTATTAGTACGTAATGTCTAATGACAAACACAAGTACAGTATATCACAGCTAGACGCTCGAAACTGACCACGTGTACTTACGCTGGGGTCGCTCATACAGTAACACACACGTACAAAGGCATCGAGGACACACATCAATTTCTATATGTGGGACAGTACAGTACTTCGCGATTTCGTGCCGAGAAAAAAAGGAATGACATCCCTATGATATCAGCTGGCTGCTGACCCATCTACAAATCATCACATTACACTTTTAGGTATCATCTTAAAGCTGAATAAATTTCCTTTTACATGATATAACTTTTGTTGGTGCCCACGATGAAAAAGAAGACTTTTAGGAGAATTTTAGAAGAATATCTGTATCCATTATTTCCGGAACATCTGCAATTAGTTAGCCACGAAGTTGATAATCTTTCATGTCGTTCTTGGAAAAATCAACAAGATAGCATCCAAGTTTTAACCTTTACCTATCAAATAAAAGAAAAATCATGTGAAAACGTAATTCAGTGACCAAGATATGAGCATTTCAAAACGATTCTCCAATCGCGCTCTCTATGACTTGCGGGGTCAACTCGCGTGCGAGGACTTGGATATTCCTTGGATGTTCTAGACGGGTTTTTTCGGGCTTGCCGACTGACTGGCTACGCAGTAAATCTAGGTACTGCATGCATAGCCAGCCGGCCAGCTGACCGGCTACTCACCTCAGCTCAGTGCTAACAAAGTGCCATGGCACTGTAACTCCTCTCAGACTGGCGCCACCTTTTGGCCGGGAAAAAAGAGGAACGTATTTTTTTGTATCAGAGTGAAATGGTTTTATCAGAGTGAAATGGTTTTATCAGAGTGAAATGGTTTTAGCGCAGTGAAATGGTTTCGTCTGAGTGATATGGTACGCCAAAGTGAAATGTATTTTTGTGAAGAGTGAAATGAATTTGTATCTAAAAGTGAAATGTATTTTTTATGAAAAGTGAAATGAATCTTTATGTAAAAGTGAAATGAATTTTAATTCAAAAGTGAAATGTATTTTTGTGAAAAGTGAGATGAAGTTTAATGTAAAAGTGAAATGTATTTTTGTGAAAAGTGAAATGAATTTTAATTTAAAAGTGAAATGTATTATTGTGAAAAGTGAAATGTATTTTTATAAAAAGTAAAATCAATGTTTGTGAGAGAAATGTATTTGTTAAAAGTGAAATGAATATTGGCTGGAGTGAAATGAATTTTGTATTGTTTCCTTAATGGCGTTCCATAGTGCGGCGCAGGCTGAGGTTGCTGGTAGGACGATGAACTTGTAGGTAATAACATTTACAGTGTATTTTCAATTGTGTGTTCATCAAATGCATTCGTATTTTAGTAGTACATGTACTGTACGATGACTATTAAATAATTGTTTTATTTCATTATTCTTTTTTTATGGGTGTGTATGTGTGTGTGTGGGGGGGGGGTGGAATGGGATGGGGCAAGAGTGATGTTTTGTTCATGGAATCGGTTTTCAAGGATCAATGCATATCCACCATTCTATCTTTCTGAACTGATCATCACTCATCTTTCAATCTGTCCATCCATATAATCTCACATGACTATTTTTTTATTACATGAATATATAAAAGATGGCAGAGAAATTTCAAGGAAAATTTTTAAGTGAGACAAAAAGAAATGATCTAAGTGGGTGGCAAAACAAACATTTGACATCAAAGAGGAAATGCAAGTAATGAATATAACAGGTAGGCCCTAAGCCTATGCATCTTTTTTTTTTTTGCGACATATTATAAGTGAGCAATTGCACCAAGTTCTCGCACTTAGTGCCATGATGGGTAGGAACAAGGGCGTAGCGAGGGGGGGTGTTTTGGGTGTTCAAACACCCCCCTTTGCCAAAATGGGGGTGTTTGAGGTGTTCAAACACCTCCCTTGGGCAAAAGGGAGGTGTTTGAGCTGTTCAACACCCCTCTTCAACAATGTTTAGATGTTAGAAAATGAAACAAAAGCTGTCTTTACCGCTTTTATTTCCGTTTTGAATCCGCCTTTCCTTTCTTTTGTGTTCATTTTCTTTCTCTCTCTCTCTCTCTTCCCTGCTTTGCTTTCTGGCCGAATCGCGAAGATACATTGCGCATAATGTTCACCGTTTACCGGTATTATACCGTACGCGGTACCGTAAATTGTGTATGATGCATAATATTATGTGTGTGCAATGCATGCTATACCGATTCTGTGACGCGCTTTGTGTATTATCGAAGCATCGACGTTTCTACTTCTTCTCTTCTTTCTTTTCCTCCCTTTTTCTTCATGTTTTTTCTTTTTCTTTTTCTTTTTTTTTTGCGTTTTGGGGGCGACCACACCCATCGTCCCCCTGGCTACACGGGTGTGGTCTGGGTCAGGTTCTCCCATTTGTTTATACACAAAATGCGTCGGTTACTTATCCAATGCTGTTTTGCGCCCTTTTCCATATGCATGGCAGGCGTTTACACCAAAAACGGCGATCTATCCGGTCTTCCCCTCTCCATTATCTTTTGTAAAAGTAATTCATGAAATTGGGGTCTTAAGTCTTAACTATACTGACGCTTCATACATTTATTATTAGTAGTAACATTGGTTATACGAGCACAATTTCGCCGGCGGAGGGGAGGGGAGCTGAACCTTTTGGCTTTTTACCAGATTATCAACTTCCTTATTTTCCCAAAATAAAGTGAGAAAAAACGCTACACAATGCGGTGCCTCAAATTTTGATTTTTTGTTCTTAATAATTGAAGTTAATTTAAGCTAATTTGTGTGTGTGTGTGTGGGGGGGGGGGATCCAGACTATTAACACTAATATAAAAACAAAAGCCTTTAGCTGCCACTTCCATTTCCGGAAAGTGAATAATTTTTATTCCTCCAAAGTTAAGCTACTAGTACTCTGTCTCATGATTTGACCACAAATTTTGAAGATAAAATGATATGCAATAATTTGAATGAGTTTTGATAATATAATTATAAGACCCATTCATATCCGGGTTTTTTTCTTTTCTTCCTTTTTTTTTTGGGCGGAGGCGCACAAAACTAAAAGTTCCTAATTTTTCCACGATCGACACTCCTAATAGCCCTGTCATGACGTGCCAGTATCAGCAGACCTAAGTTAGTTCTGCTCTGTAGTGTCTGGTGTGGGAATATTTTATTCGCAAATGCAGTGCATCTGTGCAAGATGAAAATGGGAAGTTGTTGCAATGAAAGATTTTTAGTAATGATTCAAGGTATCGACTAAGATTTTACACTTAATGTCTAAAATCATTTAATATCAAATCATTTGCATTTAATGCCCCTTTTTGAACACCTCCAATATTACTGGGGGATGCATGTATGTTCTTGAGGGACGCACATTGCACCGTGCATTGCTCCCCCCCCCCCACACACACACACATCATGGGCGTAAATCCCGGGGGGATGGGGGGATATATCCCCCCCCCCCCCGAAATGGAGGAGGGGGGATGGCCTGTACAATCATTCCCCCCCCCCCCTGAAATTTGAGGGAAAAAATGGAGGAAGCAGAAATGTGATTGCATCAATTTTGGCATAATTATTGCATGACGTTCGTACGCCCGCCTCCAGACAGGTAACAGAGCTGAATAGTCTTGTAGGATAATGTATACATAATTTTCTCAAGCGCTCGCTCGCTTCGCTCGCTCGCAAAGACAGTAATATCGACATAAGGTATGACCCAGACGTTAACAATGTCAAATAGTATAGGCCTATACATTGTAAACATGTAAATCCAAAATTTCACCAAAAGTGTGCACCAGATCGCTTAATTTCAGGTCTGAAAATGCAAGATCTTCCTCGTCTGAGAGGGGGGTATCCCCCTCCCACACCCCCCCCCCCCCATTCGGTCGCTCCGCTCCCTCGCACAGATATTCCAACTCTAAGTCCCTCCCCCACCCACCATCATTACAGAACGATGCCTCTGGAATGATTGCTTTATTGACTTAAATCAAGAAAATAGAAAAATACAATACCTACAGGAAGATAATACCGGTATTATTACATACAAAGAAATGGAAATCCATATTACCATTTCATTGAATATATTTGGGCATTATTCAGGGCTATGCTGCGTTTTTAAAGGGGGGGGGGGTCAAAATCACCTGTCAGTCAAGAAGAAAGAAAAATCAAAAGATAAGAGAAGCAACAACAAAAATTCCTCGTTCTTTCAAGGTCTGATTTTCCGCCAAAAGTCGGCTGACAAGCAAAAGAAAAAAAACCCAAACAAAAACAAAAAGTCTTCATATTTTTGCTGCCACTTCCCTCATACTTTATATTTCATGCAAAACAGTGGTACATTCGATCCCTGTTAAGTGTGTGTGTGTGTGGGGGGGGGGGGGGCGCGCCAAGCTTCCCCCCCCCCCGCATCCGCTCGTAAAAAAGAATAAAAAACTTACCAAAAATAATGGTAATTCAAGGGTTACTAAACTGCTTTCGAAATCGACATGAAAGGGGGATCAAGAAATAAGATATTTTTCTAAGATTTCTTTTAACCATAATTAAAGAGGTACATAACGTGAAACATTGTGCAAAAAGTCTGGAGTCGACAAAATATTGCGATTCAGCATGATTCCTGGTTGGCATTCTGAATATAAGCAGGATGTGCGCAGTGTACTCAGAACATCCGAACGGCAAAAAGAGTCGCTGCAATGTTGCGCAATGTGATGTAGATATACACCTTTGTACCTTACGCTTCGTATATATCAAAGCTAGATCATTAATAATTTTGCAGCGTTGCTTTACATACTAGTCTATATCAAAATGCCTTGCATTGCCAATAACAAGACTTGACCTGGGCTATTTCCTAACTTTTCCATGCATATAAAACACACACACACACAAACACAAACAATAATATTAGAGGATGTTCTAAAGTGCAAATTTTGGATATCCTTCCCCCATTTGGTCACTTCGACGTCCCCTCGCTGGTCATACCTCCCCAAATCATGAACATAAACCGACACCATTGACTACCAGTGGCGGATCCGCCCCCCCTCTCAATTTCCAAAGCGTAAAATATAGATACAAAAGGCAGTTTTTGGACTGCAAAGAGTCAAAATTTTCAAGCTCACTCGGTCCGCTCGATCGCATTTAATCGCTATGCCATTCTTCTGATGTTGCTGCCAGTAATTGCCAGCAGTTGCGCCCGGTGCGCCCCCCTTATTATAAAGTATAACGGCAGTTTTGAGACTGAAAAATGTCAAAATTTTCAAGCTCACTCGCTCCGCTCGCTCACATTTAGTTGTTATGCTATTCTCCTGATGTCACAGCCAGTTATTGACAGCAGTTGCGCCCGTTGCACCCCCCCCTTAATTTCCAAAGCCAAAAAAGTATAGCTACAAACGGCAGTTTTGGGACTGTAAAATATCAAAATTTTCAAGCTCACTCGCATTTAATCGCTATGCCATTCTGCTGATGTTGGTACCAGTAATTGCCAGCAGTTGCGCCCGGTGCGCCCCCCCCCCCCCTTAATTTCCAAAGTGAAAAATACAGCTACACAAACGGCAGTTTTGGGACTGTAAAATGTCCAAATTTGGAGGCTCACTCGCTGCGCTCGCTCGCATATTCTTTAGTCTTTAAATTATTCTCCTAATGTTGCTGCCAGTAATTGCCAGCAGTTGCACCCGGTGCCCCCCCCTTAATTTCCAAAGCGAAAAAATATAGCTACAACCGGCAGTTTTGGGACTGTAAAATGTCAAAATTTTCAAGCTCTCTCGCTTCGCTCGCTCGCATAATAATCGTTATGCCATTCTCCTGATGTCGCTGCCAGTAATTGCCAGCAGTTGCGTCCGGTGCGCCTCCTAATTTCCAGAGCGAAAAAATATAGCTACACAAACGGCAGTTTTGGGACAGTAAAATGTCAAAATTTTCATGCTCGCTCGCTCCGCTCGCTCGCATTAATCGTGATGCCATTCTCCCGATGTTGCTGCCTGTGTAAATTGCCAGCAGTTGCGCCCGTTGCGCCCCCTTAATTTCCAAAGCGAAAAAATATAGCTACAACCGGCAGTTTTGGGACTGTAAAATGTTAAAATTTTCAAGCTCGCTCGCTTCGCTCGCTCGCATATAATCGTTATGTCATTCTCCTGATGTCGCTGCCAATAATATGCCAGCAGTTGCGCCCGTTGTGCCCACTTAATTTCCAAAGGGAAAAAATATAGCTACAAGCGGCAGTTTGGGGACTGTAAAATGTCAAAATTTCAAGCTCGCTCGCTCCGCTCGCTCGCATTCATTTTAATTGTTATGCAATTCTCCTGATGTTGCTGCCAGTTGTGCCCCCTTAATTTCCAAAGCGAAAAAATATAGCTACAACCGGCAGTTTTGGGACTGTAAAAATGTTAAAATTTTCAAGCTCGCTCGCTTCGCTCGCTCGCCTAATAATCGTTATGTCATTCTCCTGATGTCGCTGCCAATAATATGCCAGCAGTTGCGCCCGTTGTGCCCCCTTAATTTCCAAAGCGAAAAAATATAGCTACAAGCGGCAGTTTGGGGACTGTAAAATGTCAAAATTTTCAAGCTCGCTCGCTCCGCTCGCTCGCATTCATTTTAATTGTTATGCAATTCTTTTGATGTTGCTGCCAGTAATTTGTCGTTTCACACCGTCATTCCATAATCCATAAGGAAAAAAATGACTGCGCAGTGGAATGTATCACATTCCGTTATGTATTGCAGTCCCAATTACAGTTTCCAGACTGACAGCACACGCACATACTCACACACACACATACACACGCACGCACGCACAAGCATGCATACACACCCTCAAAATTACTTTTCCACGAGGTGCCCCCCCCCCCCCCTCCCCTGTCTTGACCAACCCGCCACGGTACGTCACTGGCTGCACCCGTCCGGTTATGGGCTTGTAATCGTGGTGATGGTGACTATCGCCGAACATCCCCCCCCCCCCCCACTCCTCAGCACGGATTTACGCCGTTGCACACACACACACACACACACACACACTTGTTCAACGTCCGTTGGCAAAAGCATACGGATTTGGGAGCCCACAAACACGACGTAGCAATTTGAGAAACTTCTGCTGCGTCCGGGCTGTGTTTGGGCCACGGATTCACTCCCCGTATGGATGATGCGCATGCTCTCTACAGCCAACGAGCGCACAACGAATTGACACCGTGCGTCTTTTACGAAAATACATAAAAGACGCCCGGTGTCAGTGAGTTGACCGTAGAGAGCACGCGCCTCACTCAGCTCGATCAATCGAAGCGAAAGATCCTCATGCACCTAAAGTGCCAAGACGTGTCTGCGTGTTCCAAAATCCGTACGGAATCGGTACTCCCCACGTACGGATCTCAAATTTTGCCCACGTTTTTGCACGTTAACAGCGTGCGGGCCACGTACTTACACCTTGCGCAACCGTACGGCCGACGTGCGTTGACGTACTCCCTTCCGGCGGTTGCCACTCCCTCCGTTTTCAGAAAAAACGTGGCGGACGTGGCCTCCGCAAGAAAGGTACGGGCAAAAAAACACGCATTGTGGGTTACCTTGGCAAGCTGTTGCCTTATTGTATTATTCTGCTATGTCTGAATTAATTTGGCTCTTTTTAAATTAATGATCCTTGCGTTGTGTTATTAATTTGAATAAAAATATGCAGTACTCGCTGCTATAAGGGATTCGGACCAACACTGGCTATCGGGCGAAAGCTCGGTAGTCTAGTGGATATGACGCCTGTCTAGTAATCAGGAGGTCGTTTGTTCGATTCCCATCCGAGTATGTAAAGCCCATGATGTTTTTTTTTATATCATGGCTTACTCAAAACACACTGAGTAATCGGTGTTTATACATGTTGAGAAGGGCGATTTTGTCAATCAGTTGCATTTAATTTGGCTCTTTCAACCACTCCAACCATGTTTAACCCAGTGACTTCCTGGGGTACAACACATTACATCTATAAGTTAAAGCAAAATTCAATGTAACTCTTAAGAAAAAGAATCAAGATAAATTTCCTTCATAACAACAGGGCTCTGGCACTGTAGAGGCGTGGGTTTGCCGCCTTCGACGGCCCTTCTAGTTCATATTGCCAATGAGTCGCATTGGCATAACTACGGGAAGGGGCATGGGGGCACATGTCCCCTCAAATTGGCTGGTCAAAAAACCCAACAAAACATTTACGAAAGTAGGAAAGGAAAAGAAAGGAAAAGAAAAGGAAAGAGAAAGGAAAGAAGAGCAAACAAAAAGAAAGTGGAAGAGAAATACCCGGAAGCGTTCGCTACAAATTCCTTCATGAAATGCCCCCCTGTTCTCAGTATACAAAATTCCAATTTTTCATCGTAAAATCTAGGAACAAGATGGTTTTCAGTAGCGTGATCTGCCATGCCTGAATATCATAATACTTGGGTAACTATATTCGAATGCGGCATGAAGATGTACTTAATAAAAATCAATAATTGTATTTTGATGACGAATCTACGTTTTAAAGAAAATAAAGTTTCTTGTCGGTCGCTCACTCGCAGAATGGTTACGGACGGCAAGCAAAGTGCCCAAACAGTCATATTCGGCTGATAGCTTGCGGCTGATTATAGCTTAGGTGATGGAATTATCTTATAGGCTTATAGTGAATTTTGGTGACGAAATCACACTTCTATACCGTGAAAAAAGAGAAGTAAAGTTAATGAAATTTCAGATGAGATCACTACGAACACAATACAATACAATAATAATAACGAAAATGATTGATAATAATAATAATAATTGTAATACAACTGATTATGATGATAATAATAATGATAATAATAATACTAAACAGAATGACAGAAATAGTTAAGATAGATATGAAATAATTAAATCTGACATTTCCTTTTCCTTGTTTCCTGTTAATGTCACTGTCATATATTTGCATGTTTTATTTTTATGTCTACATGTCTCTGTATCTTCTGAATATGTAATTTCCATTGAGTTACATGTAAAGAGAACAAATTCCCATATGGACAATAAACGATGAATTGATTGAATTCACATTATTATCATAATTGTTATTGCCATTATTATTATTATCGTTATCATTACCATTTTTCATGTTTATCGGCAAAACTCCTTTGAGCTTCTTCCCGCTTCCCACCCCCTCTCTCCACCATACTTCCAAAGCGTTCCCGCTTCTCCTGTCAATCAATTATTTTCAGTTAAAATAAAGAATAGATCTAATCTTAAACACCCCCCTCTAAAAAATCCTGGCTACGCCTGTAGGAATATGGGTCACAAGTGAGTGAGTTGACTTTGTTTTGTTTTGTTTTTTTCAAGTTTTCAAATTCAAATGAATTTATTATAAATTTTCTTCATTATGTATATTGAAAATGAAATACAGTCATTTCTTTTTATTTTCAAGACAAAGTTTTGTTCTTGGAAAAGTAAACATAGAAAATAAGAATAAGATATTAGACAATAAGGTTTGTTTGAAAGTTATGAGTTTTGTAAGAGAGTTATTTGGCTTGGAACAGAAAGCACCTTTTTTTTCAATGAGGGAGCAAATGTTTGGAATGGAATCAAGGTTTCCGAGTTTGGAACAAGTGCCTTGGTTAGTATATAACAATGTGGTATAAACACATTTGATCATGTATCTCATCCCAAGACTTTTATGAAAAATCAATGAATTATAAGGCCTATATCAATTAAAGGAAATTCAATTGTCTTCAAGCACAATGAATATAAACTTAACATATGATTGCCTTTTCCAATGTGCAAGAGTAGAAACAGAAAAAAATTCTGCAAAAAAACAAACAAACAAGTAAACTGAAATCAAATCACATTGCACAGAAAAGTGAATCATATGCGTGGTAAATGTTTGCATGGTTAACTGAAATTGAAAACAAAAAATCATTATCTTTTTAGAATAATGTTTATTTGCTTTATACAGTCAGTATCTTTCATTATTTTCAGTTTTTCTGTCTTTCTTTAAAGTCAATTTTACATGTGAATATGAATGTCAGTATCAATATATAAAGTCAATTGTTGGGGCACTGTAACTGTCAATCAGTGCAGAGCAGAATATTTTTTATTCTTTAGTGGGAGAGAGAGATAGATAAAAGAATCATTGAAGTCTACTCAATGTCTCTCATTCAAAAATAAAATCACTGCATCACTAGATTTGTTTCCATTGTATACGTGAAAGGACATTAATAGCTGACTGTCAATTTTTGCAATATTTGCTTTTGCACCTTGACAGAAAAAAAAAGAATGCATTATTTTATCATAGGATTGAGTATCATGCAACTTTTAAAGGATGAAGGGGTATAGAATTTGCTTTATTTGATATATGATCTATTGGTTTTTCTTGCAGTCATACATAAAAAAAGTCAGAAAAATCAAAAAATGTTGACTTTCTTGTTGTGTTGAGTGTATTTAATGGATGACTTTGGTGGGTATATGCTTGATTATAGTTACAGAGGACTTCAAGTATGAAAGGAGAAAGAGCAAATATACACTTATTTTCTGAAAACCACACATTCACATGTTTTGTTTGAGATTGGAAATGAATGAATGAATGAATGAATGAATGAATGAATGAATGAATGAATGAAAGCATGAACTTTTTTTTTTTAATGTATGTGGTATATCAAACATCATAGTTGGGTAGAATGCACCTGTAAGTATGTAATAAATGGATGTAACAAGCAACAACAATACATTCATAGTTCGCATGATTATATATTTTGTATAAAACAAAATCAGGAAAAAAAAAAGCAGAACTTCAACCAATTATTGGTCTGTCCATGTCCAGTATGAAGTTTCCATAAATGTCCAATATAATTTTCTTTCATTTTTTGTTTATAAAATTGATATAAATGTTAGAATGATTGCAAGTGCTAAATATTATTGTTGATATTGGTGTATTAATCTCACGGATGTTATTTGTATTGTATGTTCTTAAAATTGTGATTTGTAACTTTCGATGTATACCTGCAATTATCTAAAGGGATAATTGACCTGGTTATGTATAAACATTTTCTTGAATAAAGAAATGATCCGATCAAAATCATAAGAGACTAGCATCGTAATGATGACAAACAACAAGAAAGGGATAAGAAAAAAAAAAAAAAAAAAACGAAAAGAAAAATCAAAACAATGGGGCTTGTCCGGGAATTGAACCCGGGACCTCTCGCACCCTAAGCGAGAATCATGCCACTAGACCAACAAGCCGATCTTGCCGAGAAGATGCACAACAGGTTATATATAGCTAAAATATATCTCAGTCTAGTTTATTGACCATATTTGGGTACTTTGGGGGTTGGGTTAGTGGATCTGATTTATGATTGGTTTAAAATGACACACCTCCAAACTCTCAGGAGGTCGCGCTTTTTCGCACGATTAAAACAACGTGCCAACATGCACTCCCACGAAACCGCGGGTAACGTCCAAGTGCGCGCGTCGACATCATTGTCAATGAGACATACATGTACAGTGTTTATGTTGTAGGGCCTACGTTTTTGTTTTCACCACAGCATAACAAAAAACCGGCCAGTGGAGTCTACGTATCATTACGGCGCAATTTGCTGTTACATGTCACGGTGGAACGTGTGAAACGTGGATCATTTTCAACGTAAACATAACGGTAACCCTCTTGTCTTGTGCTACTGATACTGAGTATTTTTCGGAGTCGGTATCGTATTGTCTTGATGATAACATCCTTTTGTTTTTACGTGCCATCGATCAACTTGCAAATTTCCAAGGATAAGAGTCTTCGATCCTGCATGTCCATTGATTAGGTCCTGAACACTGTACAGTAGAACAATCGCCAGTAACGTATTGTTAGTAACGTAATGTTAGAGAAAACTGCGGCGCACGCTTATCAAAAGTTGTTGACAAAAGTTGGGATCGTGATCGTAAAGTGAGTAAGCATATTCTATCTAAATTTATGCTCGTTTTTGTCCACACATTATGTAGTTTGGTCACATATGTTACCTTACAGTTTTTTTCTTTTGAATTATGTTTTCTGAACAGCATAGTTCTAACGTTAGAACTCAGTTTCTTCTAACTGGACTGCAAACAAGACAAGTTGAACAAGGCTGTCATTCTCAACTAACCTGTGTGAGGCGAGGAATCACAAGGCCAAACTCATCACGAACGTGGCACGATTCAGACAGACACTACTAACGCTACAGACAGAATTTTAGTCTGTAGAAGCTAGACGTCTACGTAGAGGTCTAATAATGGAGAAACGGCCTCAGAATCTTCCCGTGGATCCCGGTAAGACGCATGATTTTAATACAGTGTAGCTTAGATCTAGCCCCGGAGACCGCGCCACCAGGCGCGGTCCTGGCGGCTTCCCCGCAGTTTCGCTTATGTTAGTTCGATAAGTAAACGTGTATTCTGTGCGCTTGTGCAAGTGATTGTGAATTCTGTGAACATCGGTGAGCTGCTTATAAGACATCATTTTGTGCATCACAAGCAATGAAATGCATCAAACAGTCGCCGATGATAGTCATTTAGGTTTCATCGACCCATGTAAGTATTCCTAGTAGTTTCTGTTGAAAAATTAAGGAAATATAGCGCCGCAAAGGCACCCGTTTGTTCAACATGAAGATCCTTTATGGGAGCACGGCGCAGCCGCCACACGCAGGTGTGGCGGCTGTCGCAGTTAGCTTAGATCATGATCTGCGCACTGTGAAGTACATGTAGGTCTAGGCCTAATCATGTTTATGAATTTTGTACAATCTAGAAAGATGATTGCATAGTATGAATGATCAGTTGGGGATCCAGGTGGGGCTATGGGGGTGCACCAGGTGTGCGGCCCCTCTTCATTTTTTGTTAAAACAAAGAAATGCAAAGAAAAAATGGAGGGGCATGTGTGCGCCCCCTTTAATTTTGTAAAATAAAACCCATAAAGGTGCCCCCACTTTACGGAATTCCTGGATCCACCCCTGATGATGATTAATGAAGTAAAACCTATAAAAGTAGATTCTAGAACATGTTACTGACTTTCATCTTCAACTCATGTCAACTTGCTGCAGTCACGTGGTCACACTTACAATATGCTCACAGTACTCTTACTAACCTAACAGGGCTGCACACTTACCCATTTTTTCTACTGGTCCAACCAACCTGTCTGTCGGACAAGTCGTAAGTAGGTACCCAGTTTCTCCATCTTTTTACTGGTCCATTCCTGAAAAAGTTACTAGTCTGACAGTGGGTTTTACTGGTCAGGGACCATCAGACCAGTGCTAGTGTGTACTAGCTACATTGTAGTAACTATTACAATGCTACATGTTAATATGGATCAATTGCTTCATACATCAGCAGTCAATGTCTTCACGACTATTAGAGTCTGCCACTTCAGTTGAGTTGTCTAAAAATGTTCAGGTCTCACATGTAATATGATATGTTTGTGATGCATCTAGTGTCTGATACACTTGGATATGGCTCATCAGTTTAAAAAAAAACAACAACAACAACAATTTTTAGATTCTACTAACCTAGTGTTCTTGAGTCAAGAGAGTCCACAAGCAAGATAGATAAGAAAATTCACATCACATCATAAGCAACTGTCCATTGCTCCAAGGATTGACATCATTATTGGATGTGCGTGGCATTTATAGCTGCAGTTTGATATTGTTATTGCACCTCATGATTCGCACTGATTTCATCATATTCATGAAATGTTCTTATTTTATGTCCAATTTTGATGTACAATGTAACACCTGTCATTCGATATTTGTCATTCAACCTTCTCATCTGATTTTACTGTCTGTTGAAGTGAACTCAAACGTGATGTAAAATGGAATTAAACTTTAAAGTTAGAAGTTTATCATTATTTACAATAAATGAGGCAGCAGAGCCTGAGGCAGCCGTGGATTGAATGCGTTTCACTTCGTACTTTCGCCTGTTTGTTTGCAACTGTTCCAATTCGTGATCACCCTCATTTCTGCCTTGCTGTGGTTTTTGTCGATGTACCCAGAAAAAATCCAGGAGCTGATCAAGAAGAGCCATGAAGCCAAACAGTTTGCCTTCTGCCCATACAGCAATTTCAGAGTCGGGGCTGCCCTGCTAGCAGACGATGGGACGATAATACAAGGTTCGTATAGCAACTCTTAGAACCTTAAAGGGGTGATACAGCTTCGGTTGAGATGGGCCTTCAGGTTTTCAATGTTTTGTGAGATAATGAGAAACCTCTTATGAAATATAAAAGAGCAGCTAATTCTAAGAGGAATCCAAAGTTTAATTGGCAAAAATTGGTTTTGAAATGGCTGAGATATCATACAAAGCGATTCTAATAAATAATTAATAATAATAATAATTGATATGATGTATATAGCGTCAAATCCACTCTGCAGAGTGCTCTAGGCGCGGAAGGAAGAGAAAGTGAAGGAGATAAAGGACATACAAATATCAAGTACATGTAATGAGTAGTCAAATTGAGGCTTTAAACAAGTGAGTTTTTAGACTGCTTTTAAAGGAGTCT
Organism: Diadema antillarum; assembly: GCF_040938485.1. Classification (NCBI taxonomy): domain Eukaryota; kingdom Metazoa; phylum Echinodermata; class Echinoidea; order Diadematoida; family Diadematidae; genus Diadema; species Diadema antillarum. Next base: position 1,160,087 of record NW_027270932.1, read on the forward strand.
GATGAAGAACAAAAGATGGGACCCACCTTTTATTAGGGTTGTTATGTTTCACTCCGTTTTTGGGATATCTCGGCCATTTCAAAACAGATTTTCGTCAAATAAGCTTTGGATTCGTCTCAGACTTTTATGCTCTTTAAAATTTCGTAAAGTGGATTCTATTAAAAGTATCTCACAAAAAGTTAAAAGCTAAATCCTCACCTCAACTAACACTATACACCACCCCTTTAACATTGAATTGCTATTCTGCACTTCTTTAGGTTGCATTCAGATCAAACAATCAAAGTGGTTTAAAGTTTTTAACATCAAAAAGTTGGAAGAAAAATGAGAAGATATGAAAATATGAAAGTTTTGTTTGTGTTCATGCACCAGTGATGCCGGTCGCACATGCGAATATGATGAGGTGATGATATTCTAACCTCACGACTCTCCCATCGACACAGGAAACCTCATTCTTTGAAATGTGAGAAAGGAAGGGGAAATTGTAACCATTGCAACATGTTTTAGAATACTCTTACTTGTGACTGTTATGCTCAATACTTCTTACATCATCAGTCAAAAGTATATCTTTTTTCGTCGATATTCTAATTCATGAGGAAAAATTTTAGGATGATGACATTATTTCATGGAACTCTACACAATATGTGCTTTTCTTATTATGTATATTGCATTATAACTAAAAAATAAAATGAAAACAGGAAATCCCATGTGCCTTATTACAACAGAAATATTAGATTTTGATTTGACACCCTACATGATATGATAATGTCAGTCCCTCTGATGTCATCATAAAACACAAAATATGCTTGGCACAGTTGTGAAGGGTACAGTACATGTCACGAGACCGACACCCCCAAGTCATACAGCCCACGAGTCATACAGCGCATGAGCTATACACCTCACGAGTCATACAGCCCATTAGTTCGACAGTAAGCTAACAAGGCCCACGAAACCAACACATTAAGCCCCGTGTTGTATCTGTCGAACTTGTGGGCTGTTTTTACCCAGTGTCAAACTCGTGGGCTGTATGACTCGTGGCCCTGTTTTCACTTGTCAGTCTGGTGGGATGACCCCGCTGTGAATGCTGTCATTACTCTGATAATGTGACAGACAATAAAAAAGAAAAAAATAGATATTGGGTGTTCTGACCTAAAGTTTCAATTTTGAATAATTTTTCAGAAATGAACAGTTTGATATCTCACCTTGTCTTTTGAATACCTTAAGCCTGAACCACTTGTAACTGTTTGAAATTTGGATCAGCTTGGTTTTTGTTCGTAATTTTAGTATTTGGTTTTGAATTGACCTATTGCATCATTTCCTGTGTACTTGACTGCATGTAAGCATGAATGCTGGATTTCTCCAGGTTATTTATGTAAAAAGTGGCTGGATTCCTTACCAGGTTTGCTGTAGACCTTTTTTTGGGAAAAAAATTGAACAAATTATATATTTAGTTGGTCAGCTTTAATAGAGTACAGGAATTCTAAGATTACGCAATTCAGACAATCACTGTTTGGGGTCTTTATCAGGTTGTTGTGATAACGGGTTGCTCACCTACTGTATGTAAATGGATTATGTCTGACTGGTGGTCTGCTAAACAATGCTTGAGCAAACCAAATTTTTGGACAGTCTGGAGATTGGAAAGGGTCACTGATAAACGTAAGACATTACGTAGAATAGTGTGAGCTGGGTAGGGTTTTTTAAATCAAGAATATTGTACACAAACACCTTTTCTTTTCTGTTCAGATGTCACGCAAAAGCATTAGAAAACAGGATATGAGTAACCATGCACTCATCAGCTTATACGTAAGTTACAAATGTAGTTACGTGATGTAAGTTACCCTGAGTAGCCATTCCAAAATGCATGTAGTACAAGTATGGGTTTTTGTTTTTTTTTGGTCACATGATCTTGTCATCAAGATCACCTGATAATCAGGAAGTAATTTTGCTAGGAGCCCATCTTCAGTACAGTGAAATCCTGTTCGTAAGATAACAGTGTGTACTCGATGCATTTTTAATGTGCCATTTTTATCCCACATGTGAGACTAAAACCTACTTTAGAATACCTTAGAGGGGTTGTGTTGTTTCTTTGGCACAGGATAAACAATGTTGCAGTATGCCCAGTGCATTAATATACACAGACTCTGCCTGCGTGCTATTAAGGCAGCAAGCTGATTTCTATGCCTTCTGCTGTGGTGGGGGGCCTAAGGCATGCTGTGTGTGTCTAGGGCACTGTTTAATGAAACATGTCAGTCACTGACGACTGTTTTAAGCTACTGAAATCCTTGCATCTGATTGGCTAAGACAGGGCTCGACACTAACTTTATTTTTCGGTGGCCCGATGGGGCCACCAAAATCATCAATTTCAAATTTTTGGTGGCCCGAGAGAAAAATTTGGTGGCCTGAAAAAAAAAAGCATTGATAAAAGTCCATTTTTTAAAAATAAGTCGCACACTCACTGCATGCATTTATGCATTTCCGGCGCAAAAAGTTACGAATTTATTGACACACTTTTCAAAAAATTTTGGTGGCCCGAGGTGGGCCACCAATTTGCCCTTTTCTGAAATTTGGTGGCCCGACTTTCATTTTTGGTGGCCCCGGGCCACTGGGCCACCGTTAGTGTCGAGCCCTGGCTAAGAGCAAGTATGTCAGTGAAAATCATTGACATCACTGACAAAACACTCGATACAATGCCTCCAGGGTTGTCGGCCTATCCATCTATTTTCTAACATGAAAGGGGGGGGGTGGTTGCTAAACTGTAATTACAACAATAATTACAATAGCTTACATTACTGTAAATTATGATGATTTGATAAAATGAAATTCATAATTGGAGAATGAGCAGCTATGCTGTAATTCCACTGTCGTGTCATTTAATTTGCATACAAAGTGTATGTCATCTTTGCCAGGGATTGCTATTGATGCATTATGGATGCAGCCTTTTTTCAAAGCCCAACATGTTATTTACAAATGTATGTGTCATTTGAGACCTGTGGATGTGGTTTATATTAGTCATAAGTGGGGATAAAGCTTAATTGAGAGGCCCCACTGCTACTGAATACAGTCCTCCTTTTTTCACTTTTAAAACCAATGGAATTGGTAGATATACGAATTGGCCATCAGTATTGTATAATATATCCGGACAGAGCTCAGGTGATTGGTTGTGAATTTCACTACCAAATGAGGGTAGACAAATTTGGTAATTGAATGTCTTCAGATGAGAAGGGCCTTATGCTGGGGTTACAGGTCATTCAATTCCAAAGGTCCGTAATTCCAAGAAATGAAATATGGTTTGTTTATTCCAAAGGTACATTAATCAGGAAGTGAAGTACAGTTCATTATTCTAAAGGTTTACCAATCCAAAAGGAAACTGGCAGGGTGATCTACAACTCTCTGAATGTGAAAATATTGTGGAAAATGTATACGGTGTGTGTGTTGCGCACATCATGAGTGCATGGGGTGTAATATTTTGCATTAGGTTTCCCATTGTGCTGCTTAAGTTTGGTGTTCTGTGTCAAGTTTTGCGCACAAATTTCTGAAGTGCCAATGGTAGTTTGATTTTCTTAAGTTTTGCACATGTTTTTCACATATTTGATTACAAACATTTTTGAGCATGTTGCTTTTTTTTATAGGATGTTTGATAGCATGGTGTTGGTTTGTGAGGATTGTGCACAAGAATTGGAGCACGTACTGACGTTGCAGCAACTTGCTCTAGCCCTCGTGGAGGTCCACGTTTTTTTTAAGGTCCATGAATTAATCTATTTGTTCCTAGCCCCAGTGTCTCTTTGGAAAGCCTTTGTCTGAGATGTTCAGAGCTCAAAGTTCACTGCCCCCCTTGCCTACAAATTTGACCACACTAATATTGATAGAGTCCAGGTTTGGAGTTCCTATGATGTTCAGGGAACCTGTTGTGATACAGGCTAAAGCTAGTATATAGTACGTATATATGCCCTTGAAATAGAAATTACAGTTTAAAGGGATAGTACAGTATTATTGGTGGAGATGAGAATTGGGCTTTTAACTTTTTGCGAGACACCAAGAAAACACTTATGAAATAGTACAGAGCATACCATTCTAAGAGGAATTCAAAGTTTATTTGATGAAAATCGGGTTTGGAATGACTGAAACATCCAAAAACAAAGTAAAACAAAGCGACCATAAAAAAGTGTGGGTCCCACACTGTATTTAGAATGGCTCTGTTTTGGATATCTCAGCCATTTCAAAACCAATTTTCATCAAATAAACGTTGAATTCCTCATGGAATTATATGCTCTTTTTTATTTCATAATAGGTTTCTCATTATCTCACCAAAAATTGTTAGAAACCTGAAATTAGATCTCAAACAAAACTGTACGATCCCTTTAATAGTTTAAACTGTGCCAGTTGTGGAACACAAAGCATGGTAAAAGATGAATGGTACTTTGCAATTTAACACTCCCCTGCAGGTTGCCAAGTCTAGTGTACACCATGTGATCCATGAGAAACATACCAGCTGTGAGTTTAGGACACATCTGATATATTGTTCATTCAACCACAAACCTGCTCACTGTTAAATAAATACGTCGTAAACCGGGGTGGCTTTGGACAAATTTGAACTATTTTTATTAATATCTTCATTAAGAATAAAGGAGTTCTGGGGTTAATGTGGGGGTTAACAAGTACTAATAAAGAGGATATGATGCCATATAGAGACTTCTTCAGTTTATTCTATTTTATCTTAATTTTTTTTGGTCAAAGTTTGTCCAAAGTGCCCCCGGGGTTCGGGGCGACTTTGGACAACTATAGACACCTTGTCAATATACCCTGCAGGATTGTTGAGTGTCCAAGGATAAACTCCCCATGGGGGTAGTTTTGACTACTAAAAAGTTTTTTAAAAAGTTTTAACAACTCTAACATGTAGAAATGTTTCATAACAACCAGCAAATATGATTTACAAAATACAAAATACACATTAATGCATTATACATTGTGTATGGTGGTTTTTATAAGGAAAATTCTGCAGTAATGAACATGTGAAAAATTTCAGTTTAAAGAGGCATTCACAGATATTTGCTTGCACAATTTTTTCAAGATACTAGTACTAGAATTACTGGTACCCCTACATTTGAAAATCTGAATTTTCAAAAAACCTAAATATTTATTATAGTTTAGAACAAAAATGAAAACGGATGAGCTACTTAAACAAGGCACTGCATATTTTTTTTTTTTTTTTTTTGCAATTAGGATAGTAAACAACTTTGATCACATGGATAAGTGAGGTATTGTACAATGTACATGTACTGTACCATCATTGAGTTGTGAAATTCTACAGATGTTAATAAGGTAAACTAAGTACTATATAAATGGGTCATGGATCATTTTCATGTCATTTTAAAGAATAATTTGAGGTTTTACCCCAAGAAGTGCATGTACACATGAGGTTGGCCAGATTCAAGTACTGGGGTATGTAGTTCATTGTAACTTTAGGTCAGTTTGAAATGTTTGCAAAATAACACATTTTTTTTTTTAATGCCTTTGGAAAGAAAGAACAAAATTGTGTCTACTGGAAACACAAGGTTTTTATTGGCCCTAGTTATCACAAATTTAAAACCAATGTCTATTGGAAATACAAGGTTTTCCTTGCCCTAGGAATCACAAAAGTGAAACCAAATACAGGAAATATTTGCTTAAATGCTTGGACCTGGGTTCACAAAATGAAAACCAATTTCTACTGGAAATCTTGTGTGCCTGTGTGCCAATTGTTCAGTCTGTTACACAAAGTCCCTCTTTTAATGTTAAATTCTGCCCATGCTTTCCTGATCAACATTCCATTTTTGCAAGCTTTCACAGCATCTTTCATGCTTTCTTCTGAAGAGTTTCTATAGTCTCTTGACCCAGATCATCTTTTACATGATCTCCCCATCCTAACTAACTATTTCATCTGTAAAAGAAAGAAAAAACATTGAATAGCCGTCGAACATTTGGTATTTTTGTGGTGTCCAAAGTCACCCCGTAAGTGACCCCAAATCCTGGGGTGAAATTGGACATGACCTATTTTGAAATTTGTAAGGGTGGTCAGGTATCCTGAGTATACAGGTGGGTTCATGACCACTTCATGTTCACTATTCAACAAATAGGCTTGAGCTTCCATAGTCCTGTATTCCTAGAGTACCAAAAGTTCGACAGCCACAAAATTCAAGCATTCCATGGACCCTGCAAAGAAAAGCCCCAAAAACATATAAGGTAATGCAATATCACAAGAGAAGTGCAGTCATTCAAATATTCACATATCCCCCTTCCATAACCTACAAAAATATTTTCAGAAAAACCAACAGCAAAACAAATGTAAGTGAAACAATCTTTTTTTTCTGAACTGTCCAAAGTCACCCGCCTGTCCAATGTCCCCCCAGTTTTACATAGAAATATCCAAAGCAAAATGTGAAACAAATATTTATATATTAAATCAAAATTTGTTTATATTTTTTTTACAATTTATTCATTTATAGGTTTTTTTTTCTTTTGTTTCAAGATCATTAAAGTTGATATTGAGTGAAATGGGTAGAAGACCATGAAAAACACACTACAAAGGAACATCCAAACAGTCATAGAAGTATGGCGAGTGCACAATACACTTGTACGTGTACTTGACGTAATCAAAAACTTTAACTGAATAAAAAAGTGTATAAAAAAGGAAAGGTAAAACAGGCCAAGGTCTGTTCTTTTCCTTTTGTATGGTTTATACAGCCTATTAATTTTATTCTGCTGCACTCTTTTTATTTGTATACATGTGTTAACCTCCAATCAGTGCTGTATTTGTACAATCCTTTTTTTTTTCATGGAGATGATATTACAGTGTGATTGTGTTTATCTTCCTACAGTGTATATGTAGCTAAACTTTTTACCAACCTGCTGTTATTACAATCCTGTGGGTGAACGGCTTGAACATATGTTGGTGAAAGTGTGTGAACATAGTGTTCAGTTTTGGTGAAAGTAGAAATGTGTAAATCAAATTGTTGTGTCAGTTGTGTAATATTTAACTCATCCAGTGTACTGTATTTAAATTAGGGAATGAAATAGATTTTGTTATCATTAAAAACCACATTACAATAAACCATCATTGTTATTTTCTATGTGCTATATATGACACCCTTGATTTTCTCTTCGAGCACAAATTGAAATACATTGATAATCAAACTGTGTTTTTCTTTGATTTTTTATCAGGCTATTCATTGTCAAATGGTTTTCTGAGTAGGAGAATAATATATAAAAATTGTCATCGTAGCATAAATGATTTGTTTTTCAGACATCAGCACTTTGGTACACATCACATGAGTAGAGCCAAACATTTATATAAATTATCTTTTTTCCTGTTATGAAACTATTCTCTTTATTGTCCATCATAATCTGTAAACTGATATAACCTTCCCTATAATAAATGATAGAAAGGACAAACTCCTGGAATGCTTTAGAAATGTTTCTCTTCAACACCTTTTTTCAAGGTAGCTTTTTTTTGCGGGTTTGAGTTTAGACATTGTACCTCCATGAATAAGACTTTTCCATTCATCACTATCAATACATAGAATACAATACTGTGTGCAACTCACATGGTCAACGGATTATTACTCTCAGCTTAGTGATAAAAAAGGAAGGTAGAGCATGCTATCTCACTGGAACATATTTCTTAACAGTTCAGTCACGTACGATATGATTAAGCAATCATTATGACCAAAAAAATAAATGAAATCATATCATTTGTATAACTTCCTGTCAAACTTTGACCTCCAGGCTGCAACGTGGAGAATGCCTCGTACACGCTTGGAATATGTGCCGAGAGGTGTGCAATATTCAAGGCCGTCTCCATGGGTTACCGCAACTTTACCGCCATCGCAATATCCACGTGAGTGAATTTCGCGCCCTTGGCCTCAAGGACATACTTTCACTTGTCACTTGTAGAGAAGGGATGTGGCATTTCAAAACATCCAAACAGACAGACAGTCAGACAAAACAATCCCCAATGGTCTGGGAATAGTTTCCTGTAGAGCGAAAGTGGACAGAATAGAATTCTTTAGTCATCATGTTTTTGTAGTTTTGTGCTCGTCATTGCAGTGAGCTATTAAAATTATTTTGTACTGTTAGCAATTTGTAAACCAAACTCAGGTGCCGTTAGAGCTGTGCATATACTGAAAGATTTTAAAGGAATAGGAGCCACTCTGTCATTACAAAAGGTTGACTACCAGACTAGTTAGAACTTTGTTGACTTATTATACTCTTTTGTGTCATTTGGTAGTACAACTTTGTATGATCTAGATGTTGAGCAACTCACCATTTAGTGTGTGCAATTTTATTCAATTTCATTTTTCTCAGGTATTTTTGTGCTGACAGGACATAAAAACAAATCTACCTACAGCTGTAATTATATGTACTGGACTAAGAACAGATACGAAGAAGTTTTATTTGAAGAAAAATTAGAATCAGAGATATTTTTTTTGTGTGTACAAAGCTTATGAGTTGTTACTGAGCACCTACATCACACAGATCTGCCAAATTTAACCTATTCTTTTAGTTTTTTTAATTCAAAACTTTTTTCATGAATTCAATTTCCTCCCCCCAAAAAATTACCAATCTATTTCTTTGATATTTATTTTTTATACATAATGCCATGTGGCATAATATTGGGCTGGAACTTTTCTTTTAATTGCAAAACCAGGGCACAGTTATTTGATTGTCAATAAAAGTCGGGAGTATGGCCTTCAGTGTGGTTGAAATGTTTTGACCTTCTGTGTGTGTGTGTGTGTGTGTGTGTGTGTGTGTGTGTGTGTGTGTTAATTTTGTTTGTTGTTGTTTGTTTTTTGAGGAGGGGGTGTTTTTGTGGTTTTCAACAGAGGCCATGAGTTTTGAGATTAAAGCTAGAAGCCAAATTTGATCTCGCCAACATGGACAGACTTCCAGCCGATGTGTCATGGAGGGTAGGTGTGATGACTATGGGGGTAACCCTTGGTAACCCTTTGTAACCACCAAAAGCTAAATGATTAGGGGGACTTTTGAGGGGGAGCATGTGATCACACCAATGTTGCAGACTGTAAGCATTTAAAAAAGTAGTATGTTTATAACTTTATGAATTCATTGTTAGTTTTTCATTTTGCACTATCCTGTTCAAATACCATTGATTATTTTGGTTGCAGAAGAACCTTAAATCACTGCATTTGCAACCAATCCTTTAACAGGCAACACTCTTCAGAAGATTGACCATGGTTGCCTCTTTTGTTTATTTGTTATGTTTTGTTTTGTTTTGTTTGTTGGTTGGTTTATTGTTGGAGTTTTGTTTTGTTTTGTTTTTTTTTTTGGGGGGGGGGTAGTCTAATTTTGTGCAGATTTAATGACTCAAATGTGATCCACATTGGCCTAGAGCTACTGGCCTAGAACTATGGTTACTTTACAATTAACGGTAACTCTTCAATTTTGGTACGAAACTGCAATGGCAACACAATATAGCTAATCAAAGCCAAAAAATCAACTATGGAAACCACTGATTGCAGTCACTACTTATTGTAGAGTACATGTAATCGTAGTTTTATGCAACAGGACCATGGTCTCTCTCCAGTAAAGATTACATAGTGAGATTCAGAGTTGCCAATTTAGTGAGCACAAGATAATAGTCTATGCAGCAAAATTGCCCAAGGACTTTACTGGTTAATTGCTGTATTCAGCTCTAATCTATCAATTTTTATTTCATCGTCATCATCATCATTATCATCATTTTTATTGTCATCGTTTTTGCTTTTATGTTGTTTGTTCGGGCTATTGACAAAACAAACAGACTTCAGTGACTTGGCGAGAAATTCTTGCAGAAAGTAAATATTTTTGTTTCCATTTTTCCCCATTGTTTGACAGGGATGTGGCAGAGCTGTACTCAGCACCTTGCGGAGCTTGCCGACAAATCATGTATGAGGTAAGTTTGACCCCGAAGCTGATCACATGACTTCTAAAGGCCTTCCTTTCCCAGAACATCTTTTACACAATCATCATGTACATTTGTAAATCAGGGTGTCGTTTCATGAGGAAGCACGATTCTTGTCATTACCTTGTCACATGACTTTGTAGAAAGAATTGCTATTAAAGCAACATTTTATTGAAATGGGGCACTGCAGTCATTTTTGTTCATAATGCAAATCTCCTCCAAAGACCTTTGCATTGAATCTACATTAAATTAGAAAAAAAAACATCAAAACAAAACAAACAAATAACTTTGGTTGTTATACATTGACTACTAGAATGAGCTGGGATGGGTTCTTTTGTTCAGATATTTAATTTAATTCACAGAAATAAGATTTTGTTTTTCTGTCTATGAGGGGTCCACATTTTGCAAGCATTGTCTTTCAGTAGATCCCTGCATTTTTCACAAAACATGTTTATTTTGTCTGTCTGACATACACTGTACATATGTAGGACTTGTATGTCTAGATAAACTTTATATTATGTTGAATGCAGTTCAAAGTATTCATGAACTTATGTTTTATTTGTTATTGTGTTAATTGTAGGTGTTCTACAAAGGTGTACATAAAATATCTTGTGCAACAGGTGTAATCTATAGGATAAGATATTTGTTATCGTCAAGGATTTTATTATACATTTATAACGCCACTAAATTGCCGCATTTAACATATTGTTCAATCATCTGGGGACAATGTGCAAAATCTCTTTTGAATTGTGTGTCCACACTCCAGAAAAGGTCATTACGTGCAATAACAAATTCTCACCCTTCAGAACCTCTGTTTAAAAAGTTCCAGCTTCTTACTGTATTTGACATATATGTAAATTACAAATGGCCTCATGTATACTCACAATTTATTACCCTCTGTCTTTGATAATATGTTCAAATATACGAGAGATATTCATTTATATAACACTAGACAAACTGGTGACCTATATCTACAGTACCTCTTCTCAGATATGTTACATGTACACTGCAAAGATCCATTAAATACCAAGGAGTACATGTTTGAAATTCTGTACCTCATGAAATGAAGTTATGTCCTTCCCTTGCCATAGGTATAAAAGATATTTGTTGAATAAATGTAGGCCTAATTGAAGTGTTTGCAAAAATTTAATCTTTTCTGAAAGCATTCCTGTGATGTCTGCAATGTGTATTTTTTTTTACATATTTTTCACCCATAGTTTGCCTGTTTTATTTGTCTTTCTTTCCCTCTTTTTAAGCATATCTTATAATGAAATGTACATGAAATCTCAAGTGGGAATCCAGCCATAGAAAGGCCAACAGCCTCTGCTGACTCCTCCATTTTCTCTCTTAGAATTTCATTTTTTCAATCTTTTTTTTCTCTTTCTCTCCATTGTGTTTTTTTTTTTCTTGTACATGTATACTGTTAACTGATGTAATGTTATTATTCTCACTTTGCTCTTTGTTGTTTTTTATGAGAATTTGGAAATAAATGAAATGAAAATGATATGAAGTGAAAGAAAAATTGAGAAACAGGGAATAATTTTCTTGGTATCACATCACAATTTGCTATGCATTTTTACACCATTTCTACACAAACTATAAAATTTTGTGTAGCAGTTTTCTTACTATATAGAAGTGTACAGGATATCATTGAAGATATTTTTTCACCAGCTGAAATTGCTAATCAAATTTGAGTTTGGAAATTATTCCCTGGAGAAAGAAAAAAAAATAACTTAAACTGCATAATGCAACCAAAACTGACTTGTTGAAACACACTTAAAAAAATATAATCAAAAGGGCTTTGTGAAAGGTTTTCATCTGTAAATGGAATAGTAATTTTCAAGGCCACAGTGTATGTACCCATATAGCTTTCATATCTCAATGTTAGTGAGCCTGCAAGCATCTCAATGTTAGTGAGCCTGCAAGCATCAGTTTGCCATCATAGAGCACTGTAAGACTTTTCAACAACAACAAAAAAATCCCAGCATCAAATTGTCACAGATCAGGATGTGAGTTTAATCTGATTTCAGATTCCTTTTTACTCTGCCCAGAACCCACTTTTCAGACTTTTTGGCAATTCAAATGCATTGAAATGTTCACAGTTTCATGCCTATGTAAGTTTCAGATTTTATGAGATTTTTTTTTTCCTGCATGCGTACTCAATGCCCCTGAATTGTGTCCTACTGTGAAAAACACTTTCATGCTTCGCAGGCACGTTTGTGGCCTGAATGTGATGTTTGCGTGATAAGATAGATAATTAAAGTGTTGAGGTCCTTTGTCAATCTGTTCTCGTATGTGATTCACTACTTGCCAAACTTTTGGTACAGGTATCCCTCCCCCCCCCCCCCCCCTCCCCTTGCCCTCTATTCCTTTTTGGCACAAATTTGAGTCAACATATCGAAGGGAGCAGTTTTCTGTTGTACGAATGAATAGACAAACACACATGCACACCACACACACATACACACACACTCACACTGTACAAGTACAAATGAAAGCACACATACAACAGGGCTGCACATTGATCCATTTTTTTCTACCGGACCGATAGACCGGTCGCACCAGTAGGCACCTAGTTTCTCCACTTTTTACAGGTCCATTTCTGAAAAAGTTACTGGTCCAACAGTGATTTTTACTGGTCAGGGACTGTCGAACCAGTGCCAGTGTGCAGCGTTGCATACAAACTTAAATACGGTGTACGAATCTTTACTGTCTAGTCATTCAATATTGGTAAATTTAAAAAAAATGACAGTGTTGATAGATCTGACAAGGGCAATAATCAAGATGTGTTGTTGTATGTTCTAGCACTGGATAATCTTGGCACAGCATGATGCCTACACTTTACATAACTGTCTTTTCAAGGATGTTTCATTTAGGCCCTTTCTGTGCCAGGGGACTTTGGAGTGTGTATAAGGCCATGGGTTTATTTTTCCGTGCCAATCAGCACTCAAAGCACACAGCAGGGTAAACCCTGTGTTTGGTGTGTTTGATGTGTACGGATGTGTAGAGCTTTTCATCCTCATTTTTGCTGTGACTTTTAATAGCACAATTCTTTCCAGTCAGCTCAAATTCTATTAATTCTTATACATTTTCAAACATTATTTAAACAGCACTTTTAGCTCAAGTGACCTCTTGCGATCATTCATTGTCCGGTATATGTAAACTTTTTACACTTTCATCTTCTTCTTGAAAACCCCAGGACTTATTTTCACCAAACTTGGCAGGTAACATCCATAGGGAACAGGATCTGATTTTTTTTTTCAAATGGGAACCATGCCCCCCCCCCCCCCCTGGGTCTCTTAGGGGGGCCGCAAAACCCCCAAATTAAAGAATCGTCTTCTCTAGAACCAAAAGTGATTTAGCTAAGCTAGTGCTAGGAGTAAGTACAATGGGGGCTTAGTTTCAATTTTATGGTGGATGCCCCCTTGGGCCCTTGTGGGGGGGGGGGGGGGGTCCAAATTGGGGCCCAAATTGGAGCCCAATTTGTAAATTTTCATCTTCTTAAAAATGCATGGTCCAATTTTCACCAAGATTGGCAGGTAGCATCTCTAGAGTGATATACATACAGTATTTGTATGAATGGGTTCTATGTCACAAAAAAAACAATTTAAGGAATCTTACAAATCTTTTCTCGAACCTGAAGTAATAAGTTTAGTTTGTGTTATGAGTAAGTAGATTGGTGACTGTAGTTTTTATAAGTTTGTTCATGGTAGATCGAGGGATGGGGGGGGGGGGGGGCTGAGGCCCAAATTTCACATTTTAATCTTCTTCTTGAAAACACATGTGCATTTACAGATTTCCACCAAACTTGCCTGGCATTATTATTGGAGTGATAAAATACATGGGTAATATATCCCACTATAGTGAACCTCCAGGGGAGTAATTCTCGGTAAGGGCGGGGGGGGGGGGGGGGGGGGGGGGGACAAAACCCCAAAACTAACAATGATATATTTTGGGTTTGCTTGTTTTCTGAAAGAGTTATGCAGGTACACTTTTGTAAATCTAAATTTTGAAGTTTATAAGCATCAAATTAGATGTAAATAGAGTTTGTAGCATTCTTGTAGACCCTTTTAACTGTAACAAGTTTTCCTGTTTTTCATAAATGAGAATGAGAGAAACAGGGACTTTAATCTCTGAAATGCATGGCCAATTTAAGAATTGGTAATTACTTAGTTGAGCAATTAAGGAGATTCTGAAAATTCTGCAATGGAATCCAACAATCAGACATAAATGACAAAGGGCTCCAATGAAAGGAAATGTTTACTCTGCCTTTAATAGTACCAAAACACGACAAATTTATGTAGTATAAAGATTACAATTTGAAAATACAGTTGGAAACCACAAAAATGTAGTTTCCCATACTTGATGGACTACTGGCTCTAAAGCGTGATTGCAGAGGGAGTTGGCCAGAGCGCCTTGATTACCCATGCACAACTGAGAAATTACACTGGTCTACCATTTAATTAACAGTCATGTGAGAGGTGAATATTCTTTATGACTCTTGTTTCTCCTTGGTGTTACGATGCACGCTGTTGTGATATTGACGCTTTACTGACTAAGCATAATCCTATTATCCTTGAACTGTCATGCAGAGTGCAACCTCTGGTGTAAACAACAATGAATTGAGTGATTTTTTTTTTTGTATTCTGTCTTATTTCTTTCACACACAAACGCACGCACAGAAGCGTTAATACACACATACAGGGGTGTACAGAATACATGCAATGCTGTGTTCACAAGTACTGTATACTTCTGTGCTAGTGGGGTTCCATTTCATTAAAAATTGGTAGGATAGTATACAAATGACGCACAGGTCTGAGTGCGTCAGTCGGAATTGTGTGCATAAGGTAACTATGGAATGCTTAACCCACGAGGCGAAGCCGAGTGGGTTTAGGCTAAATTCCGTAGTTACCGCATGCACACTATATTCCGACTGACGCACGAAAAGACATGTGCGTCATCTGATTTATAGAATGGGTAATTTTCTTGTCAAAAACCCAATTTTTTATCGTTTTACCCGATGACAAAATTACTGGATGCATTTCCTTTTGGCTTGCCGTAAACGAGCATGCATCAGTTTTTACTGGACGCACGGCCAGCCATGCATCAGTATTTACTGGACGCATGGCCAACCTGAGTGCGCGAACGCTTGCTTAGTGCGCAAACCTTTGTTAAAAGTGCGCGTACTCTTGCTACAAGTGCGCGATAACATGTTTACCACTGTGACTTAGCGTACGTAGCGTGCGGCCAGTAAAAATCAACACATAGCTCTCGACCAATCAGATCGCAGGATTCTCGCTACCCATTCTATAACAACTGCCGCTGGAATAGGAACTTTCCCCTAGCAACAGCTTATCAGAAAGCAGGATTCTTGTCGTTACCATAACACTTGTCATTGCAGCAAAAGCTGCTATAGTAGCAGCTTTTTATGAAATGGGACCCTGGTTTTTCACTGATACTGAATGAAGGGGTTAGGCTGATGTTAAAGGGATGGTAACGTTTTGGTGTAGATGAGGAATGGGCTTTTCATTTTTTTGTGAGAAACTAAGAAACCACTCATGGAGTGTTACAGAGCATACTATTCTAAGAGGAATCCATCAAAGTTTATTTGGTGGAAGTCGGGATTTGAATTGACTGAGATATCCAAAAACAAAGTAAAACAATTAATCCTAATAAAAGGTGGGTTCCACCTTTAATTCAGATCGCTCTGTTTTGGATATCTCGGCCATTTCAAAACTAATTTCCATCAAAAAGCTGCTGAGTTCCTTTTGGGAATTACATACTCTTTCATATTTCACGAGAGGTTTCTCTTAATCTAATCCAAAAAAAAAAAAGGTTGAAGCCAGGTCTCAAACAGAACTACACCATCCCTTTAAGTATGGTAGTTTTGATCAAAGTATTTTAAGTGAAAATCTTTCCTGATAAGTTTGTAGAAAATACTGAGAAATGAGAGGAACAGAAAAGTGAAAATTTGACCAAATTCCAATTAAGAATAAGAAAATAATGACAGTTTGAAAGTAAGACCAATCAAACTGAAATTAACAACTCCTTGATGTACACACTGTATGTACATAGCATTTGAGTTCACTTTCTATTTGCCCTGTGCCTACACAAAAAAGAATTCTATCTAGCTTTGAGGTGCCGAAATAAACTGCTGACAAATGTTGCCTGTCGCTCTGTTGTCTGATATTTATCTGTTGTTTGCTTTTTCGTTTTAATGAAGTGTTTGGTTCAATAATTCTCATTGCAGTTTGGTGGCGACATGGAGGTGTACATGACCCGCCCGGATGATAGCTACATGAAGAAGATGCCGTTGGACATCTTGCCCCACGCCTTCGGACCGAAGGAGCTCAACATGAAGAAAAACGTCATCGTAACCAACAACAACGGTGACATCACCCTCACCGATTCTACCAAGAGCAGCTGAGCAGCAGAAGGGATCAATTCCTTGAGTGTTTTGGCGCCCTCGCTTGTCCACTTCTCTTGGACTCTTACCAGCAAGTGTATTATTTAAGTGTGGCGAACTAACATGGGGGCAGCGAAAGAAAACGAATATCTCCACACACATACACACACACACACACACACACTCACAGGTAAGCTGGTTCCTGGAACATGCAATCATCAAAACCCTTCATGATAATCTGCGGTCTGACATTTTGTGCAGGAGTTCACTGCGGGTGAGACTTTTGTGCTTTATACGCAGACGGCAAGAGTGCGGCAGTTTGGGAATGGTTCAAAGTGATCCATCCCCAAAAATAGGAATCCCTGCATTTCAGCCTTTGATAGTTTTATGACGTTTATTTTGATCGAAGTGTTTGTTTTGATGCGAATGCAGGAGGTGTCAGGCATTTTGGTGAACCAGTAGTATCATACCTTTGATTCTGAAATCAAGGGGCTCCAGCAAAAATAAAAACTGTTACAATTTGCCAAGCATTCACACAAAAATATGTTCATTTTTATGGCATTTATTAACAATCATGTGAAGATAAGCTGTCTGACCTTGATAGCCGGTATTAAGTATAGTAAGATTTGGTGGGATCTTGAATGATGTAATTTTGTGATGTCACCATGTAATGTCATACCAAACATCGTTTGTGCTGAGAGCTTCGTCAAGCAGACAATTAATCTTTGAAGTCTCATGTTTTGAATAAAAAAACTACAATAATCAAGATCTTCCAGTACAACGAGACTTCCCTGAAATTTTGAAATCATTTTTGTGCCAGTATTAGTTTCTGGTTTGTAGCACGTTTTACGACGTTCATTGTCCGTTGCATTGGTTCTTTCTTTTTCACTTGGTCTACAAACGTGTACCGGTATACAGATGGAACTTGTGATCTTGTTGTGTAGAGCATTGTAGTTGAGAAAAAGCAACAAGCAAACAAATTAACAAAAAAAAACAAAAACGGAGTCTTCTAACTTCGATCCAGTCGGTCTGTATCAAGATGCTTTTAAAGGCAAACAAGATTTAGTTGTTTGTGTCTGAAAGTATCAATGGTGTCCCAGATGGGTCCAATAGGGTATAGTGTTATTGTAGGGGCAAAGTGTGGCAATTAATGTTTTCTTCTTTTAAATACATGGATGTTTATTTTCCTTTCTTTAATACACATAAGTTTGATCTGCTCATTTGACAATGGGAGTTTGCGAAGGAGCTTCCAGTCATCAGTGAGCATGATGTTATTTCTCATTAACTTTGTCACAATCATCACTGCTTCTGTTACCACTGTTATTGTAACCACAAACACATGAGCAAGTTGTTTCAAGAAACTTTGCTTGTGTTTTTTTTTTTAATTTGTGTTCTTTTTTGTGTGTGTTTGTCCAAATTTGAGCGGGGCTTCCATGAAAGTAATTTCCAGATTTGTGGTGAGCTGTGATCACTAAAATGATCATCATTATCAGTTTTGTAACGGTTATTATATTTACAAATATTCCATTCAGCAACATTCCTTTTAATTTATTGTGGCAGCATACGAAAGAATCAGTATTGTGTTCCAGATGCCATAAATACAAATTATGCTTTTTTGAAATGAAAAATACGAGGAAAATCACAGAGGCATAGAAGGAGTTTAGTAGAAGAAAATCCAATGGAACTGGCAGATGCTACTGGTTCTGTCTGTCTCTTCTTATCGTAGCATACCGTCGCTGGGGTGACAAGACCTTGTATCTGTAATTTTGGTGAAAATTACTTCTGTGGATTAATGGTCAGATACTCAGTTAAGTGATGTCCTGTCCAAATCCTAGATGTCTTACCCCAAAAATGAAGCCACTGCAGCATGACTGTCAAAAGAATGTCTATCCCATTGGATACAGTGTTTTGGCTGCCATGTTTTTCTGCTTTCCTGAACAATTGACGTTGTGTAGATACGAGGTCTTGTCGCCCCAGCGACGAGCACAGTATGCTGTATTTTTAACTGCTGTTGGATATGCACCTCTGTTAATGGCTCATGTCAATTTTCTTTTTTATACCTCCGCCACGAAGTGGTGCCGGAGGCATTATTCTTTTTTGTTACTGCTGCAACAGCAAAGACTGAGTGTGCATTTATGAATGAATTGCATAGTGGGCAGCATTTATGGTTTTGATTTTACCTTGAACAACTTTCCAACAGTTCTGCATACAAATGTTTATCACTGTCTGCCTTCAAGTAGTGGCATTTACTCAGTAACAATGAGGATGCTGCAGTGCGCACGCAGAATCGTAAATTCATATGCTGTGAGAGCACTAGACCTAGTTTTACACAGAATGCTCTCTTTTGTCAGAGCATGTAGTTATTATCATGCATAACTTCTTGGCAGTGGTGAACATGACTTCTGAGGACAGCAGCTTATGTTTTTTTCCATCTGTAACATCTCCCTTGTTAGCCTTTATTAGCCTGTAGAGGCGGCATGGTCTAGTGGTTTGAGCACAGCACTCTTGTTCTGGAAGGTTTAGGGTTCAAGCTGTGCCACAAATTTTGGTGTCCTTGAGCAAAACGATTCCTCCACGTGGCTCCTCCCTGCCCTGGTTTATGGCAAGGTGCCTGGTAGAGAGGTGAAGGCTAATGGGGCGGGATCTAGAATCTAATACACCATAGAATTATTGACTCGGCTAGAATGCTCACATCAAGGAGGGGATGGAGTAAGGGGACCACAGTTTTTGCGTGACGGGAATGATGTTATGTGCCATAAGGAACTTGGTGCAAAAAACTTGTATGTTAGAAAGACATTATATCATTATCAAAGTAGTACTGTTTCTTAGTCTTGGCAATGTAGGACCAACTTCTCTTTAAAAGGTCTGTGAATTATAGTAGGCAAGGCCTGGCCTGACGAAGCCAATGAGGTAATAA
Organism: Diadema antillarum; assembly: GCF_040938485.1. NCBI lineage: Eukaryota > Metazoa > Echinodermata > Echinoidea > Diadematoida > Diadematidae > Diadema > Diadema antillarum. The sequence continues at coordinate 1,179,341 of NW_027270932.1, forward strand.
GCGCAGATTGCTGCTCGCCATCGGCTTTTTTTGGAGTAGTCCTGACATTATGTTGATTAAATGCAACTTGTATTCCAGTGTGCTTGACATTCTATTTGTAGTCGTTACTACTGACCTTTCTTTCTTCTTTTTTTTAATTCTTCTCTTGTAATGGAGTTTGAAAACTTGGTATGTGAATTCCTTTCCATGCGTGAACATATATTCATTAGATAGATAGATAATGTAAAGTAATTGCTTGTGTTTCCAATTGTCCTCATTATTATTGCATGAAGACAATACAGTGCAATGTATGTCTTACAAACCAAGAGCATTAGGGATTTTCTAGTAATGGTGGATGATTTTAAACTATCTGTATCTAGAAGGCTGCTCTTAACTGTCACAAGGCTAACAATATGATATTGTCAGACATCACATACATGATGTGCTTTGTTTTTCAGTGATCTAATGGCTAGAGATAACACTCACAAAGAGGGCAATCACATCAAACTTCTTCCATTTCTGGAAGAAAAAAAAACAGTGCTTCACAAGCAAACCTGATCACTTGTGCCTGAAATAGATGGTGATGATTTTGTATTCACTTTGATATTTTCTCTCACTCTTGTTCCCTCCAAACATATACAGAGCTCTTCCTTTAATTGGTTACAAGGAGCAGAGCTATTGAATTAGAAGTGTAATATTGTCAAACAGTGAAAGAATTTTGCTCCAAGATCTAGGCTGAGAGTTTTTTTTTAATGCTCTTCTTTTTCATATTGTGAAGCTTTCTGGTGGTTTGCGAAAAGATGCCTATGTATTAGATGTTGTTACCACATTGAGGTTTGGGAGAAATGTCGGTGGAAAAATGTCATTTTCAGTCCATATTTTGTCATTATATCATTGTGTCGTTTGTTGTTTTTAGGGATTTTTGTACAAACTTTCTTGCACATATTTTGCACTTCATCATTTGCTTTGAAGATGGGGAAATTGTGTTTTTGCCTTTAGATGGTTTTTAATGAAAATACCTTAAATATGAGAATGACTATTTCTGCTGTCAATTCATTTCTGCATTCTACCCAGTATCATAAATTTTGCATGTCAATCATTTAATAGCAGACAGTCAACAGAGAACACACGATAGGATGAATGAAATGTCGTGGGCAGATACAGTAGGCAAAGTTCATTCTTGGTTTTATGCGAGGTTCATGTTGAATTAATGAATGTACAAAAACATTCCACAGCCTGATTACAGCACATTTGCAGCCATTGGTTACTGTGTTCGGGCTGTCTGACCGGCCTTTAGGGAGACATCATTAAATGCTGAAATAGTGTTAAGTGTGAGAAGATGAGTTTGCTATGGTGGAAGATGCACTTTAATGCAGCAATGTACATCCTTTTTTTGTATTTTATAATTTGTATAAAATGTGGGCATTTTTCCCCCATTTGGAAAACGTAATGACAATTGATGTAGAGAGGCATATGTGTGCTGTAACAGATAATAAGTTGTAATAATATGTACTGAATGTAATTTGCATGTGGCAATTTATTCAGTGGAGGTTTTTTCTTCTTCTTCTTGCAAAATATTGTAAGCTACAGAGTAAGAATGCTTGAGGTGTAGGTCTACTCTGTGTTCAGGTTAGCTCTGATGAATAGAGCGAGATTACACAAAGAATTGTAAACAGTTTTTGTTTTTTGTTGTTTTGAGGGGACCATGATATCAGTCCCAACAATGTAGCTATGTAAATTGGAAGCATGATGTCACTACCTCACCTGTCTGCTAGTGACATGCGTAGAAGTCTTTAATAAATCTTTTTTCTTTTGTATTTTCATGGATAAAAAAGAAAATATTATCTTGCTTGTGAGTAACTGTGCAGTTTTAGTAACTCTCCTCTGATAAATCTAGGTGTATCAAAAGGGGTGATTGGTGACCAATTTTCCATCATAAGTGTGATATCTGTAAATTGTTTTTTTTGTTTTTTGATTTTTGGTTTGTGTGTATATGTGGGAATCAATGTTGGCATTATGAGGTAAAAATTTGTGCCATTCTAGTTGGTTTTGTCTTCCTCGATACATTAATAGGGAGCTTCAGATTTTCACTGCGGGGACGTTCTGAGGGGGGAAAAAAAAACTTTCTGGGCATGCACAGAATCCTGTATCAAGGTCAATCTATTCATAGCGTGCGTCATCTGAGTTTTCACTACACCTTCTCGGCTTCTGTGCTATTTTTATGTCCGCTCAATTCACGACGTAGAGAGCTACTTCATGTACCAATCATATGGGGGTGCCATTTTATTTTTTAAAGGTTGCGTTTCAGCGTAATCTAAAGCTACTTTTCAGCACGACGCAGGGAAGAGGAGAACGTCCAGCTCAAGCGTTGTGTCAAACGTCCACCCCGCAAATCTAAAGCTCCCTAATATCGACTTGAAAATGAAAGACAAGTAGACACACAGTTAAAACAAGAGCAACTAATGATTGAGACCAGTCCCCCTTTGGATTTTACTCCTCCTTCCAATCCGTTCACACTCAAGATGTAATCCATTGAATGGAGAGTGTGAATGGACCCCGATTGCTGCTGTACAGCATATTTTGCTAGAAATTTAGAAGTTAGAAATTGTTCACGCCACATCACAAGTTCATATGGCCAAATATCCTTACTTTTGTTGTTTGTTAACTGTACTATGACATTCATACTTTTTCTAGAACATTTCTTTTTTCTTTTATAGATGGTATTCATGGCTGATTAATGTGGATAGCACAATTTTGGCTGGTTTCATGTTTTTAGTAAATGTGTAGTTTTTCTTTGTATTCTTTGTACTGAAAGCTCTGTCTTCATATCAAATTTGCCTTTGTTTTCATCTTTTAATTGGTATCGTATGATGTCTTAATGGAAATTTTCAGGACCGTCATGTCGTAAAACTGGTCCAGGTTTGCATTGCGTAGTATTCTTCTTTATTTGAAAGACAAAAAGCAAAAAAAAAAACCAAAACAAAACAAGCAAACAAATATAATAAACAAAGCTTGCTGTGATATTCAGCCTACTGTAAAAGTGGAAATTTTCGCGGTGTTGAAATTTTTTGTGCATTTTGTGCAACCAGAAACTAGCACGAAAATAAAAGCACGCGAATATTTTTGCCTGCCATATGTTCCAGTAGTTGAGGTCTTGATTCCGCGGAAGTCAAAACACGTGAAACTCTTCTTACCCTGCTGAGTATGGAAAATTAGTCGCGCGAAAATATCCACTTTTACAGTATTGTAAATGTTTGGGCTCTGGCATGCCACCAAGCAAGAGCAATTCTTATTGCTCTTGCGAGCCCAGACCAGCATGTAGTATTTTTGTTTCTTTATTGTCCTCTGCCATTCTTATGTTTATGTATTTTTATCATATTTGTCCTGATGTACCGTATTGTTTCTTGGTCTATAAATGATAATACAATCCGCCTTCGCTGTGTTTTGTGATGAAAGTAATATAATCCGAGCTAAACTGCCTACCATAGGCCAGTTGTTTTGGGTGACTGGTTGCCCATCCCTGTATTGTAAAGAAACTTAGCTGATCAGCTAGAAGTAGGAGAAAAAAAAGAGGGAAGAGAAAATTGGACAGAAATAAGAATATACCTTTTAAACCCTGTACAGGAAAAACTGTTCAGTACTGTTCAGTCCTGAAGCTAAGTAGTAACATAAATCTGGGCATATGGGACAATGTACTGTGACTGATATTAAAATTTGATTTGCAGAAACGATAGCGTACATGTCAAGTATTGCTGCTGATAAGCTTTTGTTTGATGGTAGTTGTTACAGCAACAAGAATGGATGCCATGACCAGTTTTCTTCTCTCTTTAATATCTATCATGTGAAAAAAAAGATACAATACTACTTCTTTTATTGTTACTCAGGTGATATGACTTGTACAAGATCTAGTCGTTGCATTTCATTTCGAATAAAAATAATTGTACCCATTGCCTATCATAATATTTGCCAGTAGTGGTGGCTTTTAATAAATGAAATGATACACAACAAAGTTTTGAGATGGTACCTTCATTTTGCTCATCACTGTGATCATGAATCATATTTACAGCAATTTCATGACATTTCAGAAATTCAAAATGTCTGATTTTCTCTGTATGTATGCATGTGTGCGTGTGTGTGACTGTGTGTATGTATGTTTCACAGTTGCAGCGTCATATTCGAAAAGGCAATGTCAGATACAATATCTAGCTATATGTCTTTCAACCTCCATCTTTTCTACATATCTATCTGTCCGTCCATCCATCTATCTGCCCATGTATCTATCCATCTATTCATATATTTATCCATCTATCTATCTATCATCCATCTATCCATCTATCTATCTAGTCATCTATCCTCATATATCTATCTACAGTGATCTACCTATCTATCTATCTATCTATCTATCCATCTATATATTTATCCATCCATCTATCTGTTCATCTTTATACCCCCGCCAAACGAAGTTTGAAGGGGGTATATAGGAATCAGCGGACGGTCGGTCGGGCGGTCGGGCGGTCGGTCGGGCGGTCGGGCGGTCGGTCCGTTGCAAATCTTGCGTCGCGAACTACTTCCTCAGTTTTCAACCGATTCCCATAAAACTTGGCACAGATATGTGCCTTGGGTTGTAGATGTGCAAGACGTATTTTTTGACAGTACCCAAGAGTACGTTGCCATGGTAACGGCATATTATGGGTAAAAATGGGTACAAATCTTGCGTCGCGAACTCCTCCCACAGTTTTTGATCAATTTTTATGAAATTAGGTACAGATGTTCATCTGAATATGTTAATGTGCAAGACACATATTTCCGCAGTGGCAAAAAGTGCGTTGCCATGGTAACGGCATGTTATTGGTAAAATATAGGGCAAAATGCTTCATGGCAAAACTGCTTCATCAGTGTTCTTCCAATTCTCATGGAATTCATATTGAATGTTTGTCTTAGGATATAGGTCAGCATGACACATTTCTTGACAGTGACAAAAAGTATGTTGCCATGGTAACAGCTCACATATTATGAGCCAAAATGATGGAAAATTTTGTGTTGCAAACTACTTCCTCAGTTTTTGCCCAATTTCCATGAAACTTGGTACAGATGTGTGCCTTTGGTTGTAGATGTGCAAGTCGCATTTTTCGACAGTACCCGAAAGTACGTTGCCATGGTAACGGCATATTAATGGCAGAAGATCAAGGAAAGATCTTGCGGATTTAACTACTTCCTCAGTTTTTTGACCAAAGCTTATGAAATGTTGTTTTGACCAAAGCTTATGAAATGTTGTTTGGTTGGGGTATAACCAGTCGCTGTAGTGACATTTCTAGTTCAATCTACCTATCTATCTAGTCATCTATATACAGCGATCTACTAAGTACAATGTACCTACCTACCTGCCTACCTACCTACCTACCTACTTACCTACATTCACCTACTATCTATGTATCTATCTATCTATCTACACTGTATTTATCCATCTATTTATATGTTTATCCATCCATCTATTATCCATCTATCTATCTATTTATCTGTTCATCTTTCAATCTAGCTATCTATCTAGTCATCTATCATGTCTATCTACAGTGATCTACCTACCTATCTATCTAGCTATCTATCTATCTATGTATCTAACTAACTAACTTTCTATCTATATCTCTATCGTTCTGTATTCATAGAGTGTCTGTGTGGGAATATTATGGATAGTGGGGTAGCTCTGACCTGTCGAGCAGTCACTATCTATCAATCAATCTATCTGTCTATCTATCTATCTATCTATCTATCTATCTATCTATCTATCTAACATCTATCTATCTATCTATCTCTCTTAAAGGAGACCTCCGGATGATTTTCAGATGTTTACATTTCGAACAATCATAAATTAGTTATACTGAGGACAGAGTTTCAGAATTTGTGATAATTGGGATGAAGAATAAGAATATTTTCAAAATTTAGAACAAATTGCAATGAACAAGGATGATGACAAGGCAGAGTCACCATAAGAATGCATGAGTTGGGGCTCAAGGAAGCAGAACAAAGAAGAAGGCACGCATAGATTATACACAGGTGAACTCGCAAGCAAGCGGTATTGTAATGGAATTAGGCACTACATTTCTTAAATATGTGAACCTCCTATGTCATTATCCTTGTTCAGTGTAATTTGTTTAAGGTTTTTCAAAGTATTGTTCCTCTGCTCAAGAACCACAATAAATTCCGCAAATCTATGCATGGAGTTGTCGATTTATGTACTGCATGATGTGAAATTATGAAAATCGTCTGGAATGTCCCTTTAAGTGCCTATGTGGGAGTACTGTGGAGAGTGGGGTAGCTCTGAGCTGTCAAGCAGTCATTGCCGAATTCAAGTCCTGCTTGGTGCTGAGATGCCAGTGCTCACTGGATCAGATATTATGTTCTACCTGTTCCGTCCTTCACCTAGTTCTAGCTTGAAATAATTAGTATCCGGCAGTGTTAGGGTAATTTGAATAATAGGGCACTGGAGAAGAGTCATATGCTGAGAGGCTACTGTGGATAATGTCAGCAAGACCATTTTGATAATGATGATGATGATGATGATGATGAGGAGGAGGAGGAGGAGGATTATCATTAGTAGTAGTAGTAGTAGTATATCATCAACATCACTATCATTATGTTTATTAAATTATCATTGATATCATCATATTAATCATCGTTATTTATGTTTTATTTTTAGTAGCATTATATGCATTATTAGCATTATTAGTTTCCTTGGAATTAGCATTATCGTTACTGTCACCGAGCTCCCTACTCTCATTAGAACTCTTGTAACGAGCATAATACAATACCAAGGTCAATAATGACGGTAATGGTTATTGTCCCCGCCGAACGAGTTCGAGCAGGGGACTATGAAACGGGCTCCGTACGTGTGTGTGTCCGTGTGTCCGTCCGTCCGTCTGTCCGTCCGTCCGTCCGTGTGTCCGTGTGTCCGTGTGTGCGTCCGTGTGTGATCAAAATCTTCAATTTGCTACTTCTCTGTCATTTATGAGCCAATTTTGATTCTGTTTGCTTTATATGATAGCACTACATGGGAGCTTTGAAACTTCTACACAGAATTTCAGTCGTGACCTTTGACCTTGACCTTTGACCTATATTGTACATTTTGCTACAAAATGCTACTCCTTCGCCATTTCTAACCCGATTTCGATTCCGTTTGCTTTATGTGATGGCACTAGTTGAGGGCTTCAAAACTTCTACACAGAATTTTGACCTTTGACTTCTTTGACCTTTGACCTTGATTTTTGACCTATATTGTGCATTTTGCTACAGAATGCTACTCCTGCGCCATTTCTAACCCGATTTCGATTCCGTTTGCTTTATGTGATAGCACTAGGTGAGGGCTTCAAAACTTCTACACAGAATTTTGACCTTTGTCTTCTTTGACCTTTGACCTTGATTTTTGACCTATATTGTACATTGGCTACAAAATGCTACTCCTTCGCCATTTCTAACCCAATTTCGATTCCATTTGCTTTATGTGATGGCACTAGGTGAGGGCTTCAAAACTTCTACACAGAATTTTGACCTTTGACTTCTTTGACCTTTGACCTTGATTTTTTACCTATATTGCACATTTTGTTACAAAATGCTACTTCCGGCGGGGACATATGTTACGCACCGCGTAATTTCTACTTTTCCTTGTTACAATTACAACCTACTACATTGTTTCATCATCCTGCATGAATGGATATGAACGGATACTAGCATTATGTTGGTACATGGGTGCTCACGTGTATTACACACACGTGTGTGCGCGCGCGTCCTTGCGGGTTTCTTTGTTCTCGTTAGTCCGTCCCGGTCTCTCTCCGTCCAATATATTCACATTCCTTCTGTTCCTTTTCTCTCTTTTGTACCCCGCCCCCACCTTTCATTGCCTGATGAGAGCATAACGTATGAAATACCAAGGAAGGCACATAAGATTAATTTACAACAATGTATAATGGTGAGCGATGTTGATGGGACTACGAAAGGGATGATCTAACATTTTTAAACTCCCCTCGGTCATTAATTTGACGTCATTATTTTTTGTTTGTTTTGTTTTGTTTTGTTTTGCTCTGTGTGTGTGTGTGTGTGTGTGTGTGTGTGTGTGTGTTTTACCATCTACAGGAAAATGGATGACCCAACATGATTATATTCATTTCATGGAAGCATTAATCGGAGAAATAGCGCTGCAGGCATAACGACATTAGTAACGCGAAATTGACGCATGAGCCAGAAAAATTACCACTCCATTTCCGATCTATCAAAAGCGCAATTCTCAACCGAGTTCATGTCGACTTCTAGGCTCATATTAAGGCAGAAACAATAAAGGACCGTTGGAGGTTGCATTGAATAGTATTGTACGTGGAGTGAGAAAGTTCGGCGCTAATGCACTTCGATATCCAAGTCATGTTATACCTTTCCATGACACAAATAAATGTTTTCGCCAGATTCTGTCTAAATGTAGAGTTAGATATCACAGATCTCTCACCAAAACGTTAACCAAATCATGCTGCTGGAGGCGTCGACATCGGCTTCGACCTTCGACGTCTTCGCCATAATTACGACAACGCAAGGTCCGTTAATGTGAGCTCAGCACTAAGTAACGCTAAATCTAACCATAAACGTGAGCCGTAAACCAATAATCCAGAAATCATATTTTGATGGATTAAAAAAGTGTATTCAATCGCCGAAAGTTCTTGGATATTGGGGTGCAGCAAGTTTTCACAAAACAGTGATACTGGTTGCACCATCACGTACAAATACTAATGAGCTGATAATGTGTAATAACTCTACCACTGACTTGCTTGCAATTCCTCACTAAATTTTCGTGCTGTTTTTGTCTTTTTTGTGTGTTTATGTTGTTGTTGTTGTTGCTGTTGTTGTTCAAGTGAAATGAAAGGAAAAAAGATTAATTCTTTGCACCAAAGAGTATGATTGAAGTTGAGTAACTTGTGATGAAAGACATTTTTTTTTCTTTTAATGTGACCTGTAAGAAATGAGATTTCTATGATTTTCTTTTGTTGTTGTTGTCGCCGTTTCTTCTTTTTTTTCACAAAACTATATTCGAGATGTTTTAACATAAAGACGTCATCTCCTCGTCCTCTTTGTATCAATGGTTGTTTACTTTTCGAATCCCCATACTTTCTTAGTTTGTATCTTTCTTACTTAGTGAAAGTTCTGCCGTGTATAGCTTGAAATGTCAACAGATCGGGGCCAACTGATGGGTGAATTGCGCGAACCATGCGCAGAATGCCGTAGAGTGCGATTGTGACATCGACTGAAACAGTGGTTTCTTTCTATCATTTTTGTCGACATCTTCTACATTTTGCTCTCTTTAGTTTTCCTCTTCCTCATCTGCAGTTGTTTTTTTTTAATGTACACCATCTTTTCTTTCAGCCATGTTGTGTGTATTGTTGACACTTACCTCTCAGTCTCTAAAAGATCATTTCTCGACATTCATCGTAGAATCGATTAGATAGATAGCTTATGAGTATTATTCCAACGTCTGGCTCAAAGTGTTCACTGCTTAGCTGTGTCGTTTCCTGTCTGTCTGCATGTGCATAATTATTGTATGCATTAACCCATCGTTAATAATTACACGGGAACCTATACAATGTGTCATGTGCACTTAATGCCGCGAAAATGGTAAAATCTCGTCAGCACTGGGCTAATTCTAACTGCCTTCTTTAAAGGGTAATCTATGCCCATGCAAGGTCAATGTAATATTCCCTATCCCCCTCCTCCCTCCCTCCCACCCCCCCCCCCTCTCTCTCTCTCTCACACCCGTCCTACTCACTTTGTATTTTTGTGTGGATACATATTACATGAATATAATTATGTGTAGGGCCTACATCATATACAATGTATATACGTGTATAGATATATTATGTAAATATACACAGTACATGTGTCTGTGTGTCTGTCTGTATGTGTGTGTATGTTGTGTTTATGCAGACGTTAAAGGATTATATTATCGTAAATATTCTTCCACTACTATTGTTTCATTGCTTCGATGACAGCACTGCCTATTAATGTTCATTATTGTGGCAACATCACCATGACGAATAATAACAACAACGACCAATTATCCCCTTTCTCTCTACTTCTTCCAAACCATGACAAATACACAGTCATAATGGTAGTTTCATCAATTATTATGCAGTCATGTAACAGCCACCGCCCATGATACTGACTAGCCCCGCCCAATAGAAATATACAGAACTAGTATTTTAAAATGTAACGTGTCAAATAGGTATACATTTGGTTAATACGCTACAATAGCATCCTTTATCAGCCAGAGGCTTTATTGCAAGTGTTGAAGTACACTGATCAATAACATACTACAATACCTTGCAATACATAGAAAAGAATGAGAAAACGGAGAAGGTGTAAGGAGAAAATTAGGTACTGAAAATAATACTTTTATAGAGTAATTCAAACTTCTGGGCATTTTAATGACCTTATATATAAGTGAATTGCGAGTAATTACATTATGTACAGAGTGAATTACATAATGCCGTGATAAATCAGTTACAAGTATGTGTTGAACTCTGAGATGCGATGGAATTTTGTCGTTGAATATCACGCCCCACAACCATATTATGCTTTCTCATGCTTATCCAAAAACGATGACTGTGTAATAATATGTAATGTACTATCAAAATGAATATACAAGTATAACTGTTCAAACAGCATAATCTGAAGACAGTAAATCATACAAAATTGTAAGGTATACATTCTCATAAATGACCTTATCCCCGTTACATACTTAAATATGTTCGAATATTCTTATATAGTATTTACTGGTTTTTGCGCGATTGCAGCTTGCATGTCACTTGTCCATTTACCATTTTTGAGTGTCTTACAGTGAACTCTGACTTTGACTTAGGAAATACTGCAACGTGATAAACAATGTAAATTTTATCTATCGTATCCAATCGTAATTTTTAAGTGTTTGTCTACCATGCTTTAACTTAACCATCAGTGCCCGAATTCATAAAAGCTATTTGGATAGCAACTCTTGCTGGAATGGCAACTTCCAATAGAGTATATGAATATAAGAACGACCCAAGTCCAATTTTTGGCCAAATTCAGTTTGACATGGGAAATTGTAGCTTATGCATGGACTCATCTTGTGTATAAATGATAAATCCTAATTACCCACGGAAGTGCCTGAAATAAATGAGTTAAATCTTATATGAATGTAAGAATGAAGGACTTGGGTCATTCTTACATTCATATTATAGCGCCCTCTCTCGTCCTTCTCTCATCTCTATAGCAGAATATCATGTATATTTGTTTGGTTTGGTTGGTTTATTTCTGCATTTTCTTTCTCCGAATACAATTGCGAATGAAAACAAAATGATACAGATACATACAAATCAATATAAAGAAAAATCATTTGCGTAACAACATTCAGTCTGAAGTGGCATAATTATGAATCAAAATAACATATTAAGGCATACTGTATCTATTAACAAAGGAGAAATCAATACAGGGGACCGTCATCATAAGCAGAGCTTGACGTGGATGAGGCCCTATCTGAATATATGATACCAATGTAATACAACCCCAATTATATATGTACTCATACAACTCTTGATCTTAATACACAAAACACATTTTGCTACAGAAAAAAAAAAACAGAAAAGAAAAATAGTGACTTGGCTCTTTAAAACAAGAAAAAAAAAAAACCAGCACGCAGCACCAATGTGAATCACCACTATGAATCAAAGAAAGACCCAAGTCCATATGAATCAAAGAACGACCTAAGTCCATCACACAAAATGGCCTCTCCACAATTAATGTTAATGTTAATTGTCATAATAATATATGTTCTAATTTGTATATACAATGTTGCCTTCCCATCACAGTTAAATAGAATATTATTGGACAAACAAAAAAGATATGAAGTTTTTTTTTAGTTTACTCGAAATGGTCTTCCATGGACTTGGGTCGTTCTTATATTCATATACTCACAACAGGCAATCAGGTTAAGTTTGATTCTCGTCGTTACCATAACAATTGCCATTCCAGCAAGAGTTGCCATCTTATCAACTTTTAATGAAATGTGGCCCTGCAGGTGACTGAGAAATTGAAATGGGACAGCGTGTTGGATGACGTCACTGACCTTACTCTCTAAAAAAATCGAGTGAAAATATTCACTCCTAAAGGAATGAATAAAAAAAGAGTGAATTTAGAGTGAAATTGGAGTGAATTTTGAGTGAAATTGTTCATTTTCACTCGTTTTGGAGTGACCTCAGGGATCACTCCTAAATCTTCGAGTGATCCCTGAGGTCACTCCAAAGTGAGTGAAAATGAGCATTTTCACTCACAGTTCACTCCAATTTCGCTCTAAATTTACTCTTTTTTGTATTCACTCCTTTAAGAGTGAATATTTTCACTCGATTTTTTTAGAGAGTAAGTGAATTTCATATCCTCGTCTTCTGTTTCCATGAGAAAACTGAGATGCACAGATAAACGGATGTTTTATCATACACAAGCATAGGCCTGCTCAGAATTATATATCTACATACAAAGTATCTGTAATTCTTTTCTGCATTTGTTAAAGTTTTTGTTTGTCTGTTTGTTTGTTTGTTCTTACCTTGGTTGCCTCTTCATACTGGAGGTCGCACCTAATGGACAAATGTCGTGATAACAATAAAAACAGACAGCAAAACATAATAAAATATAAATGAAACTACAAACGGATGCAACTTTCAATCGTCGGCATTATGAAGAGATTGAGAGCTAGTTTTATTGTTGTTTGTCGATGACAAACGGAATGATTATATCTTTTTAGTTGTCGGCATTGTCTATTTTGTTGTTTGTTTCATTGTTTTCGAGGGTCATGATGTCGATGTGCTGTGTCTATAATCTATAGTTTAAAGGGATGGTACAGTATTGGTGGAGATGAGAATTGGGCTTTTAACTTTTTGCGAGATACCAAGAAAACACTTATGACATAGTACAGGGCATACCATTTTGAAGAGGAATTCAAAGTTTATTTGATGAAAATCGGGTTTGGAATGACTGAAACATCAAAAAACAAAGTAAAACAAAGCGATCGAAATAAAGTGTGGGTCCCACACTTTATTAGAATCGCTCTTTTTTGGATATCTCGGCCATTTCAAAACCAATTTTCATCAAATAAACGTTGAATTCCTCATAGAATTACATGCTCTTTCATATTTCATAAGAGGTTTCTCATTATCTCACAAAAAATGTTAGAAACCTGAAATTAAGTCTCAACCAAAACTGTACGATCCCTTTAAAGTCAGATTTCAGGAAGCGCTTCACAACCAGTGACAACCCAAACTGAGTATACTACAGAATGAGAAACACTTCGCAGTTGTGGGAAGTATAATGCTGTTATTTGGGAAAGCTCGAGGGCTCTGTGGTGGCTTTTTTTTTTGTTTCATTATCTTTTTTTATATATGTGGCAACATAACGATTCATTTTCAGAATCATTCAGGGAATTAAAGCAGTAGTACACGATCTACAGTGATCTATCGGCATGCCATTTGCACTACATGTTAATCAAACCAGCTATTTCACGGAACACTTCCTGACGAGAAGGGAATTTCACGAGGGGAGGGTGGACACACACACACACACACACACACACACACACACACACACACACACACACACACACACTCATAGCATAAAAGAATCAAACTTGATATCAGCTAAATAGAGCGATGGATCATGATGACGGCAAATTTTGACGGTTTGCAAAATGGTGACGGATCCATGAAAATTATTCCATTTATGTTGACCGTCACACTGAACTGATGTTTGACCGAGGCCGTCCGCGGCCGCCACCGAAATGTTTGCCTAGTACAGCTGTAATAAATCTTCATCCCGAGTCTGCGGGGAGGTGGAAAATCTGCAGTGTACTCACTGTTATCGGGACCCTCCCTGGTCAGTGATCAGAGAAGAATCAACACGGGTCTGGTCGCCCCGGCGGCTCCGGCTCCGGTCCGAAAGCGTTTGTCTTGGTCAAGCAAAAGAGCACTGCGCTGCTGGGGCCAATTCATTATCGGAGAGTAAACTCATGTGTGTGTTTTCATTTCATCCCAAGACAGTTCAATTTATAAATCAGGTTTTCAGTCTATACACTGCATGCTTGGCAAAATATAGTGCGCTACAAACACACACACACACACACACACACACACACACACACACACACACATATATATATATATATATATATATATATATATATATATACATATATCATATATATATTATAATTAAAAGTTCCTTGGTATAACCAAGTTCCTATCAGCGCAGTTCGATACCAATACAAACATAATTTACTGTTCAGCTATATGACATCATGTTAGCTTATATCCAAATGCACCATTTTAAATCACCATATAGGACTCCATATTATTTGGTGTTAATGATTTGCGACATAAACGGAATGACATTACTTTTGGCACTGCTGGTATCACTGTTTCGTATATGCTGAAATTGGTTTTAATTATACTTTCACTGAGCTGTAGCTTTAATTTCTACTTCAAGCATCCCAACAAACAAATAAACAAACACGGAAACAATGTGCTCATAGCGGGGAATATTAATTTATATTTCTATGGACAAAACTCTGTAACGAGTTTGTCATGAACCGGACGCAGTGAAATGGCAAGGGGCAAGTTTTTTTGTACAAAAAATCAAACAAAACAAAACGAAACAAAACAAAACAAAAAAGAAAACAAAAACACACGCACAAACACAAAAGCTCGAAATAAGCTTTACCAAAAAAAAACCCCAGCAAAAACAACAACAGGCATGCCAATCTATTAATGGCAAAACGACTGTAATGATATCGCAATTGAGAGGAAAAGGCAATATTGCAGGATTGACATCGACCTTGAATAATAAATGTTGCCTTATAACAATGGTACTGGTGAATTTTTACTTGTTGTTGTTGTTGTTTTTGGATATTTTATTTCCCTTTTTTTCATCGCTCTTCGACAGATTCGAGGACGTATAAAACGAACCTTGAAATGCCAGCTCGAAGTGAAATGTATTATGAATAAAGACTGATCTATTATTGAGAAGAATAAATAGAATAGAAACAAACACAAAAATAACGCCATGCTATAAAGGAAAAGCTGCGAAATCACTGCCGAAATGCCTTGCAATAATGATGCAGGAAATACTTTCAAATGATGATACAAAACCTAACTAATAATGAATTATTTTCATTGACCAGAGGAAAGCTCTGAGCTTGTCATATCAGTATTCCTAGTAACAACTTGAACCCCCCCCCCCCCCCAATATAAAGAATGAAATTATCAACTCGTCTATATACCCCCCCCCCCCCAATTTGGAAGCAAAAATGTTGTACCTTGGTGTCGTGAGCCGTGCCACCAATGCGCAGTCTACCACGACTTTAGTAAAGCTTTTTTCCATCAATCAATCTCTTCAGAGGCAAGGACAAGGCCACCTGTTCAACTGCATGTCCGAGTTAATTAACATATTCATTTTTAATCAAAAATCTTTAAAATAGACGGTAAAAATGGATAGATTGGAAACACGTCTGAAACAACTAAAGTGTCAATTAAAAACAATCGAATCTCCCCTCCCTCTCTCCCGTTCTCTCTCTCTCTCTCTCTCTCTCTCTCTCTCTCTCTCCAGACATATCGGCATGCATAAGACGGCAAGTGGGCCTATGTAACTCAAGCATAAGCATACTAAAAAGAGTCTGAACTTTTCCTGAGGTAAGGTGTTTTCTGTAGGCCTTAAGCTGGGCCCTGTTGCATAAAACCTTTACCGCTAGACTTACCGCTCCTTTCTAGCGGTAAGTCTTCAAATTAGCGGTAAATTCTATAATCCTTGATGCTGATTGGCTGTGACGCCTAATTTTGACGGTAGTTACCACTGAAATTCAACGGTAAGTTTTATGCTACGGGCCACTGATTTGAAGGAAAAAAACAACAACAAGAAGCCGCAAAAACCTATAAACTTGTGATGCTTTAGGTGGGTTTAATTGTTTTCAAGATATCACATCGTTAGCTAGCTGTATCTTCATAATTATCATTAGCTGTATCGATTTTCTTGTTAAATAGAACAAAAGGAATATTACAGATCTTTTTTTTTTTTTGACCGACGTCGACAGGGTGGTATAAGGTGATGACCTGTGGTCGGGGTCTAATTATTACAAATTCACCTTTTTGTGAGTAAATCCCTCGGAATAATATGCTAGTCAAGGGCTGGCGTGTCATACAGCATCATTAAGTCCGCGCTTTTGTAGTTTTTCTGGTATATGTACCCAATCCTTATATTCACAATATCATTCAAGGGTGCGTATTACTACTCCTATACGTCCTGGAAATCTGTTTGCTTGTGTCCACGATGGCGTGTGTTGCAGTTTCATTTTTTTCCCATTTTGTTTTTTTTTTTCGTTCTTTCCTGTTATTTCATTTCTGTCAGTTGACATTGGTTTCTTTGATTTTGTTTCATATAATTGTTTGTAGTTTCATGAAGCCATTATTTGCTTTTTATGAATTTCTGAGGGTCCCATATCGTACAAGCTTGGCTTTTTAGTGGGACCCTCCATTTCCATTACCATTCGTGTAATATGCATATGTATATACCTTATAAATGCAATTATATGTCGTTACTCATCATCACATGTCTCTTGTTGATGTACGTTTATCGAAATTACTACAAATTTGTTTTGTTTATGCATTGAATATAATTTCTCCTGTTTATTTAATGGAAATGAAAATAAAGTTGAACTTGAACTTGAACTTGAACTTACGTATGTTCGTTATGACGGCCCCTTTAACGTGGGACATGTCTTGAAAGAAAAAAAAAAACCTAATAATTTAGCGTACTCTGTATCTAATGATTTTATTGAACTCGGTTGTAAACCCTGATTGTCCTTACAGAAACTTTATTTCACCAAAATTTCTGCGTATTTCCGTTTCCAGCCTACATTGCGTTTATGAAAAATAAAAGTTGTAGGAATTAATTGAAATTCAAATTGAAAAAAAAAAAAGAAGAAACAACAACAAGAAGATATGTCGAGTTTGAGTTCATGTGTCAAGCTGAGCGATGACAGTTGTTTCCAATCACGTTATACCTTCAGGTAAGAAGCAAAAACACTTTTTACACTTGTAAATTTTTGCTTAGTCCCGTACCAACGGTGGGGCTAAGGGGGGAGGGGGGAGGGGGCTTAGCCCCACCGTTGGTACGGGACTATCCTTAGCCCACTTTCTGTTTACACTCGTTTTTGCCAAAGTGGGCTAGCCCCACCGATAGTACGGTACTATCTGGCCCTGCAAAATAGCAGGGGTTAGCACCGCAATTGCGGTGCCAAGCAAGTGAGTGTAAACAGAACGAAAAAATAATCCTCGGCTACGCGACGGAGACGAAATCCGACCCTCACTGACCAATCAGAAACGAGGTAATCAAGTGCTGCCGGTGCGTGCGTTTACGTGTACAGTATCACAGTGTAATCATGAATATTCATGTGGTTTGGAAAGTCCGGGGCTAAGAAATACCAGTTTAAAAAGGTCAGTTTTCTCCTTAGCCCCGGACAAGAGATAGTACGGGACTAATTGGACAGTGTAAAAAGCTGAAAAAATTGGTACGGGACTAACATTAGTCCTCGGTCAGAGAAAGTCCGGGGTTAAGGAACACAAGTGTAAAAAGGGCTTACGTCCCTTGGACAGGATAGTATTAGTGGAGGTCCCGTGTTTGAGGGAGTCACTACGCGCGTTTCCAAAGATTCCACTTGACTTCCTCGCAATGATCCGCGAGGCACAAACCCGGTGGAGTTGTCCGCCTTTCCCACATAACCATACCAGGAAACCGAGCGAATGATACCGAACACTCTCCTGTGGTTCAACCCAGGAGACTCACAATAGTCGGCTAACTGTATCACTTCGGAAAACTGTGTCATCAGAAGAAGAAGGAGGAGGAGGAGGAGAAGAAGAAGAAGAGGAAGAAGAAGAAGAAGAAGAAGAAGAAGAAGAAGAAGAAGAAGAAGAAATTGATACCTCTGTCATGTCTGTATCAATTATAAAGTGCATTAAAGTCGACATCGACGGCTAATTGCAAATTACTTTGAACTAATATCTGTAAATCGAGGAATAAAAATCCTCTGAACACAGTTTTGCGATCTTGACGCCTGGTATATTAAGCTGCCTAAAAGACAAAACAAAACAATATGTAGCAAAACATCGCAAACAAACGTGCTGATTACTGCATGACAGCCACGTTACACCTTAAGTTCACACCGTAATCTTCACAGAATGTCCCCCCCCCCCCAACTTTACCTTTCCTTTGGGCATAATGCGCAATTTTATCACCCTGTGTGAGGAATGGATCCTTCTTCATTTTTATGCCTGTCATCTTTTCCACGATTTATATTATCAATATCTACAATCTACAATCTTTGTCAGCAAGGTATTCTCATTCCTCGCATATAAATATGTCTGAAATTCATATCATTGACTCTGTCGTCCTCCCTGTGTGTAGGCCTATATGTGGGTGTGTTTGTTTGTTTGTTTGTTTGTTTGTTTGTGTGTGTGTGTGTGTGTGTGTGTTGTGTCAGTGTGTGTGAGTGTGAGCGTGAAGGCTTTGTTGTTATTGTTGCTATTGCTGCTGTCTCCTAAAATTACATGTTTTCCCCCACGTTTTATACCTGCGTAAGAATAATCATTTTTATGTCTTTTTATATTCCCCATACAAAGAATCTTGCTATAGGATTGGCCAAGAGCTGATCACGTGATAAAGCGTAGTTTTGCCCAAAAAAAAAAGACAGCAGCTAAAACGGTTTCAGATGTGGAATAAAGTGGGCATTTCTAGGACCCTAGATGTGAAACATAAAGCAAATAATCAACTTTTAGTTTCAGGCAATGAGACAAACTAACACTTCCTCGGCGATCTGAATGTGTACACTATCAGCTGCGCTTCGGAAAGATGTCTAAAATTTTTTATCTCGCTCGCTCCGCAAGCTCGCCATTCTCCTGATGTTGCTGCCAGTAATTGCCAGCAGTTGCGCCCGGTGCGCCCCCCCCCCCCTTTGATTTCCAAAGCGAAAATATATAGCTACAGACGGCAGTTTTGGGACTGTAAAATGTCAAAATTTTCAAGCTCGCTCGCTCCTCTCGCTCGCATTTAATTATTATGCAATTCTCCTGATGTTGCTGCCAGTAATTTCTCGTTTCACACCGTCATTCCATAATCCATAAGGAATACTTACAATGTTACTTAATGACTGCACTGTGACATTCCGTTATGTATTGCAGTCCCCATTAAGTTTGCAGACTGACAGCACACGCACATACGCGCGCACACACATACACACGCACGCACGCACGCACAAGCATACACAACCTCAAAATTACTTTTCCACGAGGTGCCTCCTCCCCCCCCCCCCCCCCCCATGACTTGACCCACGGTACGCCACTGGCTGCAACCGTCCGGTTATGGGCTTGTAATCGTGGTGATGGTGACTATCGCCGATCATCCCCCCCCCCCCCACTCCTCAGCACGGATTTACGCCGTTGCCCAACATATACCTTTAAACTGCCAACAAACGTCACACACACACACACACACACACACACACTCACACACCCACCATAACAGTATAAACGACTCTGCTTTCATAGCGTCGTTTAAAGCAACGAACATGCCGGCAGCGTGTAACCTTGGTGACCAAACATCAACGCCGCTCAGGATAACTCGCCTCTAAAGACATTCGGCCTAGCGTTTTTTATGGGTTTTTATTGTTGATGATTTTTATTCCGCCAACGGAAAAAAAAGAAAAAAAGAGGAAAAGCTATAAAATGACTCTCAGCATTGATATACGGCGAACAGGCAGAAAACAGGAAACTCATTTGATTTCAGTGAACGAGCCTGTTACGACCTCACGTGATGACAATGAAATTCTCGAAGCAGAACAGGCCGAATTCTGCCCGCGTCTAATTAGTGAACAATTCATTAGCATTCCCAAGGACCTATAAATGCGGCTGCCTAATGTACATGAGTCGAGTGAGGTGTGTGGTGACGCAACGAGAAAACACATATACATTACACACACACACGACACACACACACCCACACACCCAAACATATATATATATATATATATATATACACACACACACACAAACAGACACGCACTCAAATAAACAAATACACTTAGACACACACAATCTCATTAAAAATAGAACAATCCGGTGGGTTTTTTAATTTTTTAGATTTCGAATGCACATCATTATTTTATTGAAAGGTTTATTTATTCATATCACATCTTGTAGCCCAAGGGCTAAATTGCGTATAATATAACATAAAATATGTACATACAAATTCAAACATTCAGACAGTTACAGAATAAAGCATTTACATGTGTGATAGAAATAAGTGGGAAAACATCATAATTGCACAAATCAATAAGTTGAGCATTATGCAAGATAAGAACATATTCCGCATTTGTCAAAACAAACAGAACTACACAAAAAATACTGTGACGACTGATTTGCCTCTACTCCAATAAAACTACAAAACATCATACACAAAACATCAGGTTTACATGACTGATAAATAAAAGGTATTTAGAAATGTGATTGCACAACCCCCAATATAATCAAATCACTGTTTTTAAATTTCATAACAAAATTTCATTCTGATGGCTGAATTATCACATGTGACTTATACACCCTAGCACTCTCAACCGACCCCTACAAAGCCCCGTGACCCACATTCTTCTTTGAACATAATCAAAATAACAACATCAAATTCACAGAAAAATTCGTCTAACTATCCAAAAATATGGATAAAAATTTCATATTTCTTCATTCTGAATTTGCAGAAACATGAGGAAAAGATAACGTTGTTATCATGCCAGTTTCATGATGGTCATAGGATAAACCTCTCCTGGGTCCCTATTTTAGAAGGGGGTTTATTTCATTGGATGTTTATGTGATCGCAGTTACCATGGTAATGACTCAAATACTCACATCTGATTGGTTGCTGTATGGCTCCTGCCATAGAAATTGCAATTGTCCCAACTTACCACAATTGGACAGAGTTTTATGAAACCGTGCCCTGGGTTAACCTTAAACCTTATACCGTGGGCTGCTGATACATCGAACGAGCGTCCCGTTTATTCTATGTCTTATTTCATTATCGCCGCGCGCGCGCAGTGACCAAAATACCCTATGGCATTGTCTGAAAAACCGAGAGCGTTACAGGCATCATCGTTGACCGCCAGAATATGCTCAGCGAACAATTAAAAAGCGACTACTGTACCTGCCTTGGTGGAGAATACTCACAACCTGCACGACCCCACCGCAAGCGTGGCAAGGTGAAGCTATAGCACTGCTGTGTGGCGTCATTAACGCTTGTTGCATCGGGATCGCTCAGACGTAGCGTCTGTAATGATGAATAGTGGGTGTTTCTAAACTTCTTCATGGGAAAATGGAATTGCTATGACCGGTCAACCAGCTATCATCGGCTCGCGATGCCATGGCGCTCATCAAGTGCAAACTCATAAGAGGATTTTGAGAGGGGAAATGATTGCATACTTTATGCACTTGGCAGAATGAGCATGTCACTAACAGTCGCCTGATTCACCATTAACAAGCCTCGATGGCCTGGTCGATCTCAGGAAAATGTTAGTGAGAGGCAAAATACAAGGATCCCACGTTCTGTTCTCCTAGACGTATCGAAAAAAGCGGCGGGAAACAGTTTCTCGGTGGAGATCGTTCACGGGATGAAAATTCGCACGAAAAAGACGACAAAATTGTGAGTATTGGCTCTGCTTTGAAGGATTTGACAGCAGTCTTGTAAAATCAGAATGCTATACGATACATTAAAGTAAACTTTGGCAAAAGAAAACGGCTTTGCATAGAAAGACAACAAACAAGGTGCGTCGTCAAACTTGAACGTTCATAATGCCGCACAAACCTCCCCGATACATAATGTTATACACATCGTTTGACTCATCCACAATACACTGAGTATACATTTAAGCGGACATGCTTAACTTATTAATGCTAAACAAATACAATCATAGTAATTTTGAAGCTTGTTTTTTCCTTTTCATGAGTTTTCATTAGAAGTCATACTCTTAAGTCGTTCTCACCTCAAAGGAAAATCAATAAATCATAAAACCGGACAAAAAGAACATACAAGTTATTTTGACGAAATATGACAACACAATGACGAAATTTCATGTACATTTGCTTTACAACTTGTTTTATTGTGATTATACTATATCAAAGACATAAGATTATGTATAGAAGATGTATATTGTTCTCCCATGGGCATGAAATGATTTGTATACAGTTATATTTTTGTTGAAATTAAAAATGAACAAATGAAATGGATGAAATAAGAAAATGTGGAAATAAACAGAGGAACCCATTACTGTAAAGTAAATGTCAAACTGTCAGTGAAGGACTAAAATAGCTATTCGTCTGCAAATTTAGGTATGCATATGCAAATATAGCTTTAAATTCAACAGAATGCGATTAAAAGGGATCTGAGAATTGACCAAAAAGCAAAACGTGTATATAGTCATGAGCTTCAACGCGATTATGACGAACCTTATACAACTTGTGTTTCTGGGCGGCGCGACGTAGGCCTATGTGTTATGCCGAAACGTGGTGTCAACGTACATGACTATCGGCAAAAAACTCCCATAAAAACCAACAAACATTTTAGTACCTTGCCGTAAACAGTTTCTATAGCAGCCTGCGCCATGCAGGAGGTCGACATCTACTGTAGATTGTATAAAGCGTACATATGTAAACATTATCACTTCCAAAGCGTGTTTACACGTTATATACAGGGTCACATTCGTTGATTTGGTGGACTTTGTTTGTTTCAAAATGAAATGAATGGAATATATGTATATATATATATATATATATATATATAATATATATACATATATATATATATATATAATCTATATTTTTATATGTATATGTATATGTATATGTATATGAATATATATATATATATATATATATATATATATATATAATAGTGCGAGAGATTGTTCCTTTCCCAAACGTACGCGGTGCCTCATTGTGACTAGCATATAGTGAAAGAAATCTCACAAAGTTTATATATACGTATATATATATATATATATATAACCCGAGATCTCCGGATTACTAGACCGGTGCTCTACCGACTGAGCTATTGAAAGCCCTAGAGCGGTGTTTGTCCCAAACCCTTAACTCTCTTTGCTCGTGTGGTCAGAAGCTATAGTGTGTGTATGTGTGCCACACACACACACACACACACACACACACATTAACCTGACATAAACCCAAAGGATGTAAATCAACTTTGGAATAAATGCGAGGGATCGCCGAAGCGATGCAGCTTTTTGTAATGTATATTGAAACAAGAAAGGGGAAACTGACCAGAAACAAATGATAATTTCTTTGCTCAAAGTTTTCACTATTTGTTATTTGTTTCTGGTCAGTTTTCCCTTTCTTGTTTCAGTATATATATGTATGTATATATATATATATATATATATATATATATATATATATATATATAAATGCGTGTGGACTTTGTGAGATGTTCTTTATGTCTAATACATGTAAGTATATAAATAGATATATTATATATTATAATCATAATGTTTTTGCCTGCTTGTGTGTAGGCCTATGTGTGTAATGTGTACATAAACTAACACTAGGTCGTTGGATATGCTTATGCAGGAATCCCAGATTTCGTTCATAACTTTATTTCAGCCAGAGAACCTAATTGTTTTAAAGGACAATAAAAGATACAACAAAGCAAACAAACCAAGAAACAAGACACGAACAAATTATAAGCATTGGGAGACATTCTTCAATATATATATATATATATATATATATATATACAATATATATATATATATATATATACATATATATATATATGCATATATATATATATGTATATAAATTCATATAAAAGTCTTGAGTGATGAAAATATGTCTTGTGCTATGAACTCAGGGAGACTAGAATAGAACAGTCCCCCCTCCCCCCCCCCCAAAAAAAAAAAATGAATAGAATTTTAATCGCCATTGTTGGACCTTAATACTACTCCATAAAAACAGGCGACGGCAGGTATGGGTTCTGCCTTCTCCGCAAGGCTAGTTCGTCACAGGTCAAAATGATGAGTTTTATCGCAAAGCAAGCTAACTCCATTCTTGTTAAGTTGAGATGTCTATGATTCAAGCTGCTAAAAAAAAACAGAGAAAATAGTAAGAAGATAATGGACATTCTTAATCATAACTTTATAAGGAATATTTCTTGCTATGGCACAAGTGAGGTATTACTGCAAAGGTTTACTTTTGCTCTGTCAGATGATGGACTTATTTTGAAATGTTTGAAAATGGCGCTTAGCTCATTTTGCAATAAAACTCTTCAAATGTATCGTAACTATTATGCAGTTATGGATCTGAACCGTGGTGGTGATAGAGAAACGAATGATTACTCCCATGCGCAATAAGCAAAATGAGAGGAAAGTATCCATGTCTGAAGTCGACATGCTTATTAACACGCTTTTCAAGTTCAAGTTCAAGTTGATTTATTTCATTTCCAACAAATAAATAATAGGAATACAATGAAATTGTCGCATATACAGATAATGTTACGAAATCGGTACAACAATGTGATGAACATACTGACATGTAATAAGACACAGGTATTTCTTTTTCTAACAGAGATACAAATAAGTGTTATATCATTATGGTAAAGGTAGAAACAAAATTGCTGGAAATGGAGGGGGCTGCTAAAAAGCAGAGCTTGTATTATGCAGTCTCCTCATAAACAAAGGAAGAGATCAAATTGAAAAAAAAAGACATTTTGCCTTATAGAGATATAAAAGATAGACAGACAGTAAACACATACATGCACACACAAGGACTCACATTACCAATCACAAGGCGCCTCTCTTGTGAGGGGAAAAAGATTACTAGATAGAAAGATTAGTGAGGAAGGTATGCGTGAGAAAGGTAGTGAGCCCGAGATGGACAAGAAAGGGGGGAAGGAGAAGGAAATGGTGGGTCATAGCCAGAGCACAGCTTTTTCACGTGACAGCGTAATTTAAAAAGAGTTTGAAAGATATAAAGGAATTTCCACCAGATACTTTTATTCTTGATTAACAGTGAAAAACAAGTCACATCCACCATATCAAGGTCCTGGAGATTTGTAGTCATGCAGTAAAGACAAATTTGAAAAGACAAAGCAAGAGGAGGCAATTCTGTACAGAAACTATACATTCTTGAAAAAAAAAAAAAAAGTTGTTTTATATTCGGACAGATAAGAAAGAGCCGCAAAGCGGCCTGGATCATATTATCTGTCTTCCATTAAAGTGTATTGATTGTAACAAAATTAAGATATTCTGCTTTAAAGGGGTTTTTCCTCTTTCTTCTATTCCACTTAAAATTTAGATTTTTTTTTCTTTTTAGATCTTATGAATTTTACTCCGGAAACGTTAAACACAGAATGCGATTTCCCTTTAAATTTTGTTTAGCACTCGCATATTGGCCAGCATCAGGTTTGCAATGCGTTACATACCCCAAAAGATACATTAATCTAATTACTTCACACACTTTGAAATGACTTGGTTTTGCGACAGTATAATTATATCATTGTATGTTTCTCAATGAGCCAAGTGTATGGATTAGACGTCGATACTACTCGTTCCTGCATGTATTTCAATTCAATAGTTTATGGTATGGTATGGTATGGTATGGTTTATTAAATGAAATGTTCTCGCAGCCAAAAGGCTGAATTGCAACATTTGTTCACACAATACATGGTTGATTAAAAAAAGAAAGTATTTACAATTTTCAAATCATTCATCACTATTTAAAAAATAACAATTAACATCATTATTTGTTTCCATCATCACAAAGGAAAGAAAAGAAAAGTTGACATGATCCAAAGTGATAATTTTTTTTTTCATTTCTCTTACACTCGTCCGATAAAGGATTTTTTCAATACAATATAAAGTATATTATACAGGAATAATGTCGTAAAAAGGAGACAATGCACTTTATTTCGATGTTTGATGACCATAAAATCGGGCAAAGTGGAAAATGACTTTAAAAATCGCGCAAAGTGACACTTTTTTTTTCGGTATGGAGATGATCCATTAAGGAAGGAAAATCTCTCGGAGATGAACAGTAAGTACAGTCAGAGAAAATGATTCGTTTCGTGTTTTAGCAACATGCGCACGGAGACACATGAATGAACGTGACGTATTATACTTTCCTCCCACTTTAATAATCACCACCAAGAGGCTGTAATGTTGTTTTACATCCAAAGTGATGTTTACTATATAATCTTCATTTCCATGGCAGCACTGCCATCCCTCACGGATCGTTTATGACAAGAGCAGTGAAAAAGTCACCTTGCGATAAAAGGTAATTAACTGCTGCTGCTGCTGCAGTCGTGGGCTCCCGACTCTTCTCGTCACGGCTACGGATAGCAAGCACTATTGTGTCATTGAGCAGCCGTCGAACTTCACGCATGAATATGAGGTCGCATGTGATACCTTTTATTTTAATTCCTTTCCCGCACAGCCCAAGGATACTCTGATATCATCATCTCCTTTCATTTTTCTCTCCTAAACCAATCCTGCTGAAGCATCATCACCTATTGACAATAACTTAAATATAGTTTGACTATAACCGGTAAAATCCAAACGGCAAGCTCACGCCAAGCACTGATAGTTGAGATTAGAAAAAAAAAGGTTTCTAAAGATAAGGAAAGACCATCACACTCGACACGAAAATATTAAATTTTGCCTAGAACTCGAACTGCCAAACCCTGAACTCTGAACTCTTTTTTTTTGCCGATGAATATTTCATCGCATCCGTTTTTCCGATACATCAGCTCAAAAAAAGCCGGCGCCAATAATAAAAATTGAAAGTTCCGAAGCTGCTGTTAATGAATTATTTCTGAAGTCATTGTGAAATAATACACTTTGTCTGTATACCACTTTTGACGACATAATGATATATTACTCGTTTTTGTGGGATAAGGCCATTTCCATTTGTTGTTGTTGTCGTCGTGGTTGTTATTGTTGTTTGCATGACCAAGGATAGAACTTGCTGCTAGCACAGCATGTAGGTTAATGGTTGTTCTTCATTATTTTTTTATATCTATATGCGTGCGAGAGTTTCACAGTGCTTGTTGTATATCATTTTCCCCACCCCCACTTCTCTCACGCTGTTCTCTTGCCCCCCCCCCTCTCTCTCTCTCTGTTAAAGGTCCTGTTTACCTTTGGGATGAATATTTGAGTTATCACATTAATTTGATGCATATGCGTAGGCTAAGTCAGTTGTATCACAAAACATCCTATCCCATATAAGAAATTTGCAATAAAGGCTACAATATATGTGGAGATATCACTTTTTTTCTCACTTAACTATAACTGCTGTAACATTTTTAAACTGCTTGTTTCTATCCCTAGCTCACATTTCAGAACTGTTTTGAAGCACTAAAGCTGGGTTTTTGTTTCATCTGTAAATGGTAAACTATGCCTTTAACACATGGTCACACGATCACACTCAAACATACTAACACATAGTGTAGGATTAGTACATATTATAATCAGAGCTCAACACTGTTTTTGTTTTTTTCTCTCTCTCTGTGGTCGATTTTGAATCTTAGTTGCTAGACCGGGAGTTGCAAAAGATAACCTTTTTAAAAAATTAAGTGGCCAAACGTCAATCCTTTAGTGGCTCCGGACCAACGGGTCACTGCTAATGCCGAGCCGTGTATATAATAGATAATAAATAATATAAACTACATTATATATAATATATAACATGCAACATATAATATATAATGTAATATATAATATAATATGAAATGTAAAATATAATATATGATGCATATATATTACATTTACGCATATAAGTATCTTTATGTGTCTGTGTGTGTATCTGTTAT
This sequence comes from Diadema antillarum, assembly GCF_040938485.1. NCBI lineage: Eukaryota > Metazoa > Echinodermata > Echinoidea > Diadematoida > Diadematidae > Diadema > Diadema antillarum. The sequence continues at coordinate 1,207,277 of NW_027270932.1, forward strand.
GGGGCTATGCCGTTATGTTTCAGTCTGTCGGCGAAGAAACATTATTTGTTTGGCTAGAAGTTTCTCAACACGCAGGTGCAATCAAAGCGTCATTTCCATCCCGTGCCCATTATGTGCGATGAAAGCATGTCGGGTCCTTCGTATACGTGCGGTGTGATCCAACTTCGTATGATTTTTTTTTTTCTATTTGATCCATGCATCTGTCCAGACTGTAATTGTTAAAGACGATGTATGGGTGTGCGTATGTTATTAAGTCATATTTGATCGGCGCGAAAAGGAAATTAATCCGAAGGCATCCTGTCAGTCAGTGAAAACTCGTGATGCATGTGAACGCATCAAGGCGAAATCAGCGCCCATACAGCTATAGGGTGCTTCGATACAGTTTTCTGAGAGCCACCATAGCATTACGTGTTAATAATGGAAAGCAAATAGACTATATCAGCGCCGGAAGATCATTTTTTCGATTAAATTTTAAAGTCAGTTCTCTTTGGATCCACGTCTGGAGCACGCTTCGGAGCGCCAAAGTGACGCTGCTACTGTTGGCATTTGTAATTCCGACCGCATTATGCGGAGCGCCTCGCCCAACCACCCACTGTATAGTATTCAATTTTAGTGCCCGTGGAGCTCACTCTTGCATTACCGACCAGAGTGGTGTAGAGATTTGATTAACTTCAAAATGGCATTCTTTCACACTGGAGCATAATGCACGAGCTTTGGCACTTAGTATCACCGTGTATAAGGAATCAAATGATTAAAGGGAAGTATTCAGGTGAACAGTACAAAAATAGAAATAATAGAAGGGAGTGGATGGGGTCTTTTTGACATAATCAAGTTAAAATTAATACCTAACGTTGGAGTAAAAAGTCGTGAAGGTGGCCATGGATTAATCATATACTTAACAATAACAACAAAACTGACAAAAAATCACACACACACACACACACACACACACACACACAAATACTAATTGTAGCCAGATGTGCTTAAAAGTGTGAACATATAATGCAGACTGACCAAAAACTACAAACAAACAAACAAAATGAACACACCACATCAAATTTCAAATTCAAATTCAAATTCAAGTTTATTCCGTTTCTCGACAGTAAAAAAATAACATAACATACATCACTCTTTCTTCAGTGATAAGAATCGTACCAAAAAAAAAAAACCAAACAAACAAGCAAAGTGAGTTTAACAGAGTAAAACAGTACTTGTATGCTTGCAGTAAAGATACATTACAATGCCTGAAGTAAATTAAAGTAAAGTTGAATATCAACGTACACAAGGCGAAAAACAGAGGGACCCACTGAAAAGACGAAGCTTGTAGAGTGTGGGCCCCTCAGGAGAGAAAGAATCAGTGAAATATTGGTAATAATTATCGGCATCAGGACAGCAACGAAAATGTCTGAAGCAACAACAGCGAAAATAGTTGTAACAGCAGAAAAAAAAAATAGAGAGGAAAAAAATGTTTAAAAACATTGACAAAATAGAAATAGAAATGGAAGCCCATAAAGAGTCAGACAGAAAAGGAAGAAAAACACAAAATGACAACATTAACATATAAACGGACATAAAACGACACTGGGACATCGACGAGGCTATAGTTAAACGCAAAAGACAGACTACGACAGGAAGTAAGACTAGCACAACGGAGATAACGATACACGAGGGCTGGACGATGGAAAACAAAAACAAGACAGAGACAAGACCAGACGGAAAAAAAAAAATCCCTCATTATATAAGCGTATAGAGTGCAGATCCCGAAGAAAAATCCATCACTGCATGACTAACTTAACCCAAAACTTTATTCACGAACTTGGCGGGGGTCAGCCAGTACGAGCGACAATGTGTAAACAACTATGCGGATTTTATGAAAGGGGTATCAAAATGAATAACGTGTAAAACTAATCCGATTCATGACAAATGTTATTGTAAAATCGCAAAAGATAGGCTTTTAATTTCCGTTTAAATGAATACAAAGATGGAGCTGTTTTTATATCGTGGTTCAGAGAATTCCAATAGTTTGGACCAGTGTAGATAAATGAATTTTTCCCTAAAATTGTTCGGAAAAAAGGTAAATGAAATTCAATTGAACGTCGGGTGGGATAGGAGTGAAATGATTGGTTTTTAAGGAACATTGAATCAAAAATAGATGGAAGTGAACTGTTATTAAACATGTACATAAATTGACCTAAGTTGAATAAAAACAACTCATTTATTTTTAGTAACTTATTAGACGCAAACAGTAAATTTGTATGTGAACGTGTAGGAGAATGAAAAATAATACGGAGGGCTTTTTTGTGCAGTAACAACACTCTATTCAAGAGGGTCTGATGAGTATTACCCCAAGCCAAAATTCCATAATTCAAATAAGGCAGTATCAAAGTGGAGTATAACATGAGTAATGACTTTTGAGGAATATAAAATTTCAATCTGTTCAAAACACCTATATTACGTGAAATAATTTTACAGATATGATCAATATGTGTTTTCCAAGACAGTTTATTGTCAACAATTATACCAAGAAATTTAAAATCTAATACACTTTCTAAATTAATATAATCTGAAACTATGTTAGAATTTAATACTTCGACAGTATTACTGAAAAGCATATATTTTGTTTTTTGAACATTCAATGATAATTTATTAGCCCTGACCCAATTAGTAACTTTCAACAGTTCTGTGTTAACTTTTTGGACTAAAATATCAACATCGTTGTGAGCAAAAATAACAGTGGTATCATCTGCAAAATGAATAAAAGAAAGTATTTCAGAAACAGAAGAAAAGTCATTGATATATACTATGAATAACAACGGTCCTAAAAGACTTCCCTGTGGAACACCACACTTGACATCTCTTATAACTGAATTATTATCTTTAATAGTAACAAACTGTTTCCTATTACCTAAGTAACTCTTAAACCACTCCAAGGCCTTCCCACGTATTCCATAATGCGATAACTTATAAAGTAAAATGTTATGATTGATTGTATCGAAGGCCTTGGAGAAGTCCAAAAAAATACTAATTAAATGAGCGTGGTTGTCAATTGCGTTAACCACGTTATCAACGAAATGAAGAATTGCATGAATAGTGCTATGTTTTTCTGAGACTTTGTAAAAATTTTATGCAAATTAGAAAATTTAATAATTCTAATATCACAATGTAAGCACATTTCACATATCATCACAATGTAAGCACATTTCACAGGGCCGGCGGAGCGTTTTCAAAAGTGGGGTGGGGGGGGGGGGGAGCACTTCTGGGTTTCATGAGCTAACAAGCAAAAAAACAAAACATAACATAACAAACCACCACCACCACCAACAACAACAACAACAAGAACAAATGTCTTCAGCTCATCTTTCTCCCTCCACTTCCGGGTTTGTTCAGCTGACGAGCAGAAAAAAGGGGTCTTCAGCGCAAAAACATAACAGTCATTATCGCGCTTACAATTCAAGGTCTTTATCTATATTTCTTTCTTCTATAGTGCCACTTACGCACGTCCGGGGCAAAGGGGGGGGGGGGGGGGGGCAAAAGTGGTGACACCTTATGTATTCCTTTGTATGGTGCCAAAAAAAAAGGGCTCACCCCCCCCCCCGGTTCCGCCGACCATGTTTCATGCGATAACATGTAAAACTTTAAAGCGGACAAAAGCTTTACTTGTCTGACCTACTACATACCACTGACAATGAATCCTATTTTTCCCTCTCTCTTTATTCATTATTATTGTTTTAAAAAGAAAGATTCACTTATAGATTACTGCTCTTTTGTTGGGCAGTGTTGAGGGTGTAAGCTCCCCCTTTTCCATGTATCATGGACTCAATACAGCACTGTTTTAAAGTTGGATAACTATATCTAGTGTACTCTACCGGCATTGCTCAATTGCTTAAATTGTCCCCTTCTTTGACAGGATCCGTATTTTATTCGCTTCGTTTCACATCCCTCGCGATTAGATGCGTGAATTGCGATGAAGGGCTATTAGCATAATTATACGTGAATTAAATGGAGCAGAGTCTATATGCTAGCCTACAGCCTCAACGCTTTGCTTCGCTGTTCTCAATCTAGCGGGCTTCTGAAATATTTGGCCCTTACCCCTGCCAAGAAGATCGACTGTATACAGCATGTCCCCTTCCACCCCCCCCCCCCAAAAAAAAAAATAGAATCCGATTTCCACATTGATAACTGTTAATATGATTAAACTGTCTGAATGCAATTTCAGGGTCTGAAAATATAACAACTTACCTATATTTTGCAGAATCCCCCAGTTCAATTTGGTTAAGTGATCGCAAAGAAAATGTGGATCATTGTAAAGCGTGTCATTGGTCTGTTTCTTCCAAATTTAGTACTTGGATGCTCTTGGAAGTGCATAACCAATGTGTGATTACAACGAACAGAACTTGGAGGGAAGGGGTTCCTGACATGCTCTACACACATCCTCATTTCTCTTTGACCACAGAAGCAAATCGGATGGAAGTTTTCTGTAAGATGTCGGTAATAAGTTATAGTTTCATTCTCTGAAATTGGGTCTAGGGCAATTACCCCATGGGCAAATACCCCGGACTATTCTCCTGACCCTAACCCTAATCCTAATCCTGAACCTAATCCTAACCCTAACCCAAACTCTATACCCCAAACATAACCCGACCCTAATCTTTACTCTAACCTTATCACTAACCAGTATTTGGCCGGGGGGTAATTGTCCTCGGGGGTAATTGCCTTGATACGCTGAAATTGTATTAGGATTGATTCACTTTTATAAAGTTATTCTTGCGGAGTCTCCCGTTGTATTTATTTCTTTATTTCTCTATTTCTTTATTTATTCATTTATTTATATATCTATTCATTTACTTATTTATTCATTTATTTATTTATTTATTTATTTATTTATTTATTTATTCATTTATCTATTTATATATTTATTTATTTATTTATTTATTTATTTATTTATTTTTCGGGGGGGGGGGGGGGGCTGGGAACATACAGTAGAGAGGAGATGACGATATTAGCGAGCCATTTTGACATGCCTGCGGGGAAAAACAATGATGTCGAACGTACCCCAGTCTCTCTATCATTTTTTTTATTCTTCTCATGGTCCCTGGAAGCGAAGGAAGCAGAGTTTGAAAGTCTCATTACGTTAATTACTCGACATCAATTCTTCGATTACCCGCCAAGGTAATCTCTGTTCCACTGGGAGGGAAGAGTTAAACGGGGAATTACTTTGACAGCAGCAAAGAGGGTAATATGACCGAAAATATAGACAAGACGACAAATATATATATATATATATATATATATATATATATAATTGTACTGTACTGTATATGATTATGTTATATTTAAATCGTAATATTAAGGGTTTCATCGCAATATGGACTAAGAGCCACTTTTTTACATTCTTAAAGAAATTCATCATAAGTGATAGAGACAAATGAACACTTTCCAGTGATTTCTTGCTAGTTACATAACACGGAATATTCTTGAGGTTATGATTAAATTATCCGATATCTTTAATTTCCTTAATTAAATATCTCAAATCTACATGAATTGAGTTGACTCGTTTTTGTCCCCGCCGAACGAGTTCGAGCAGGGGACTATGAAACGGGCTCCGTACGTGTGTGTGTCCGTCCGTGTGTCCGTCCGTCCGTCCGTGTGTGCGTCCGTGTGTGATCAAAATGTTCAAAATGCTACTCCTTCGCCATTTCTAACCCGATTTTGATTATGTTTGCTTTATATGATAGCACTACATGGGAGCTTTGAAACTTCTATACAGAATTTCAATTGTGACCTTTGACCTTGACCTTTGACCTATATTGTACATTTTGCTTCAAAATGCTACTCCTTCGCCATTTCTAACCCGATTTTGATTCCGTTTGCTTTATATGATGGCACTAGGTGAGGGCTTCAAAACTTGTACACAGAATTTTGACCTTTGACTTCTTTGACCTTTGACCTTGATTTTTGACGTATATTGTACATTTTGCTACAAAATGCTACTCCTTTGCCATTTGTAACCCGATTTCAATTCCGTTTGCTTTAAGTGATGGCACTAGGTGAGGGCTTCAAAACTTCTACACAGAATTTTGACCTTTGACTTCTTTGACCTTTGACCTTGATTTTTGACCTATATTGTACATTGCCTACAAAATGCTACTCCTTCGCCATTTCTAACCCGATTTTGATTCCGTTTGCTTTATGTGATGGCACTAGGTGAGGGCTTCAAAACTTGTACACAGAATTTTGACCTTTGACTTCTTTGACCTTTGACCTTGATTTTTGACCTATATTGTACATTTTGCTACAAAATGCTACTCCTTTGCCATTTGTAACCCGATTTCAATTCCGTTTGCTTTAAGTGATGGCACTAGGTGATGGCTTCAAAACTTCTACACAGAATTTTGACCTTTGACTTCTTTGACCTTTGACCTTGATTTTTGACCTATATTGTACATTGGCTACAAAATGCTACTCCTTCACCATTTCTAACCCGATTTCGATTCCGTTTGCTTTATGTGATGGCACTAGGTGAGGGCTTCAAAATTTCTACATAGAATTTTGACCTTTGACTTCTGTGACCTTTGACCTTCATCTTTTTACCTATATTGTACATTTTGCTACTAAATGCTACTTCCGGCGGGGACATATATTACGCACCGCGTAATTTCTACTTTTCCTTGTTGGTTTTGTTTTTGTTTTTCTTTTATCAACCCCAATCGTGACCCTATTTCCGGATTGTTCAAGAAGATTTGAAAACCACCCTTATGTAGATTTCTATGTTTTAGGGGACCTTTTTGCCCAAATTGAGCCCCTGAAATATAAAGATTGTAAACGCACATGTGGGTAGAGATGACCATCCTATAGTGAGGGGAGGGTGGAGGGGGTCTATAACACTATTGCGTAAAAAGGAGAGCACAGTAGTCTTTTGCAAGTTGCAATTAATGCAAGAAAGTCGATATATTGTCCAAAACTGTCCACTTCGTCAGAGAAAAAGTGTTCGAGGAGATATGACTGGAAACCTGAAAATAAAGAAAAAAAATGCGTAGTATTGAACGCTACTCGTGACTGCCATTTTACTTCTTGTTTTCTCACTTTGAGTATGACATTGATGGTTTTTCGCTTGGCTATAACAATGTGCGATTTTGACCCTGAAATTCATATGAAATATCGCCTGGCGCGTCCTTGGAACTTTTCACGATTTGGGGCATGACTGTCTATTTTGATGTTCTTTAACTTCCTCACCAGTATCGTAATTGTGGAAAATATTCTATGTTGTCCCTGAAAAAAAAAAATCGTTGATTAATTAACCCACATTTTTTTATATGTGTCCGCCTGACGCACGTTCTCTGTTCATGTTTTTGTCGAGCGCAGCCCATTAGTATCATTTAGGGAAGATGAAATCTATATTTCTCGTGGATTGATCATGAAAATGGTTTTTAATAGACACGATTGAAACGTGTCGGTACGAACTGAGACAAATTTATGATATAATGTCAAGTTCTATACACATTTCCATCATCAATTACAATCAACCAACTGCGTCAGTCTACAGAATTTTTCTGGTAATGGTTACGTACGCATTTTCCCCATGTTCTGAAACTTCTGATTCACGTGACAGACACACACAAACAAAAAGAAAGGAAGAAGGACGGAGAAGCTGTAGTTGTTGTTTATTTGTGTTTCTTTTTTGATTTGTTAGTTAGTTTTGATTTGTTAGTTAGTTTGTTTGTTTTTTTGGTCAGCAATGATTTACGTGTACAGACCTCCCTTACACCAGGCAAACTTTGGTAGGCCCTACCAGACAATGAAAATGAATGAATGAATGAATGAATGAATGAATGAATGAATGAATGAATGAATGAATGATTGAATGAATGAATGCAGCGGGTTTACCGGAATAAAGAGAGGTTTCTTGGTAAAGGCAGAAGGAGAAAATGTCATCAAAAAGACAAAACCACATCACACGTGTAACTTATATGTAAACAGAATGAGCACATTGTCATCCTCTATACGCTTATGGGAAAAATAAGTTGGATGCCATTGTTGCCTTGGGTTACATTCCAAAACATTGTCCACGCATGCGCAGGTTATGAATCTCATTATTGTTTTTTTTTTTTCACAAAAGGATCCAAAATTTTAAATTGTACAAAATGAGAAGAGAAAAGTGTCCAAGGAATTCACAGCTTGCAATGAGAAGTCAGGAATACAGAATCGGAAATTGTTGACAATCGAATAACTCACACTATACCAAACGTTTCTCTAATTAGCTTGACACTATCATAGTCAGATCGGCAAAGTGTCTCTGTAGCGCATCAAAGTTAAAGGGGATGGCTAGTAACTGATCAGTGGGAATGCTGGGGGATGATTGTTCCAATCCTTGTGGGATTCATTTAAGAGTACATTACATTTCTGTTATTTTAATAATTTAATGTTTCCAGGCTAGCATGCCTGTACAGTGACGGGGCATTAAAGTGCACAATACTTGAATATGAGACCGTTCTGAAGCAAATGATTTTCACACAACAATAAATATATAATGTGACCTTAAAGGTCCTGTTTACCTTTGGGAACAGTGATTCAGAAAATTTTCAAGATATGACATTTAATGCATATGTGTAGGTCTGTTGTACCACAAAACATCCTATCATAACATTTTCGGGATAAAGCCTAAAATATAAGGAGATATCTGTATTTTTCTCAATAAACCATAACTGTAGACGGTTTAATCTGAAAACATTCGTATAATAACTATTGTTCACATTTGGTATATTTAACAATCAACTTAACATTGATTTCACAGATTCAAAATTTTACAGTGGTTGTTTCTATCCCTAACTCACATTTTAGAACTATTTTAAAGCACTAATGCAGGGTTTTTGTTTCATCTCCAAATGGTAAATTATGTCTTTAAATGAATCCCACAAGAATTGGAACAATCATCCCCCAGCATTCCCACTGATTCCCATTGATCAGTTACTAGCCATCCCCTTTAACTTTTTAACCCATTCAAGACTAGACCCGAGTGTGTCTATGAGAAATGTGTGTTATACCAAAATGAGCGACATCAGTTCCTTTAACTTTTGATAAATTTTGACACATCGAAAGGAGAAGATAGTCAAAATTATGCAGGCTAATTGAACATTATAAAAGATAGATCCCCCCCCCCCGCCCCAATCCGGTTCTACATTTTACTGAGTAAGAATTGTATAGATATTATCTTTTATTCAAGCTTAGCTGTGTAGGACTATTTCCTTTTATCTTATATTAAAGGATATTTTGATTTCATAGACTGCACACGAAGGAGAGATGACATAGATAGGAAAAAATCATAATGAACGGTGATTGGTCAAATAAGACTCATGTCGAGCGATAAAATTCGTTTATCATCCCACTTATCCAAAATCATATTTTGCAATTGTTTCTAATTTGTAAGAACGGCAGAGATTTCATAATTGCCCTTCATACAGTGGACTGAAATGTATCAAGCTCTAATTTACTTCAAAATGGGTGAAAGGAAGAGCGACAGATTGACATGAACCGCGAACGTTAATGAGATACCCTTGCAAACCAGGCTTTGTTCACCTGTCTGCGTCAGAACTTAATTGTCGAGATTGGTTGCCCCGAGCAACCAACTTTCACTTTTGATGAAACGCATTCGATTCATTCTGTCGTTTAACTAATTACGATGATTCTACATCGAGATGGAATCGATATTAAATTGCGTTCCCTTGTCATTGAGCATTGTATGTGAGACAAAAGCAAAGTCATATCAAGATCAGACAACAATGGTAATTGATAGCTATATGATCTGGACCACAAACTCACGATGCCATGGCAACGAGTAAAACACACATCCTCATTGCGCTCTGTCACTCACAACATACCGCCAAACGCGCACGCTCAACAGAGATCGAAAGATACATTATACACGTTACCTTTCACGTGTATGCCTTTTGTGGTATTGTCTTGACAAACTTTCTGATACATCGAAGGCGTTTTTTTTTTTTATTGTTCCATATCTCAAACGCAATTGGCATGATGCAATCGATTAAACATGAAACTAGACATAGCGTCGTAATCAAAACAAAACAAGAGAACACAATTAACAAACATGAAATGTGGGGGACCTACTAAAAAGCAGAGCTTGTAACGTATAGGTCCCTTTGATGAAAATGTTGGTCTTGTTTAACAAACAACGGAGTAACGAAAACTATGAAAGGAAGAAACGGGACGTAAAGGAAAAGAGAACAAAAAGAGCAAGAGAAACAAATAAAATACATCAGAACGTAACGAGACAGCCACCTGTAATACATGTACGCTTACAAGATACCTCGTGTCTGGCAGTCAGACAGATGAAAGCATTAGTTTCTGGCAACTTTAAATTCTTTGAGATATGGATACACATGTGTTTGAAATTATATATATATATATATATATATATATATATATATATGTCAACTTGTTATATATATAAATATATATACATATATATATACATATATATATACATATATATACATATATATACATATACATATATATACATATATATGCATATATATACATATATATATGAAGAGTTCTATCGCAAAACGAGTTAACTCAATTCTTGTTAAGTTGAGATATTTGTGATTAAAAGTACCATACAACAAAGAAAATACTAATCATAACGTCTAGAATATATCGGGTTATGTCACAAGTGAGGTATTACTGGAAAGGTCTAATTTTGCTGTATCTGATGACAGACTTACTTTAAAATGTCAAAAAATGGCGTTTAGCTCATTTTGCAATAAAACTCTTCATATATACAGTATAATTATGTACATATATTCACATACGTTTATCTGTCTGTCTGTATATATGATCATATATGTGTGTGTTTGCATGTTCTTTTTTTTTCCTTTTTGACTGTGTCCTACTGCAACAGAACATTTTGTGTTTTGTGGATTTTATTAATTAATTTTGCTTTTCTGTCGTTAAAAGTGCTAACTACTTGAAACTACATTAATTTGTGGTTTGGTTTAGTATCTTATTTCAATATTCATCATTCTTTGATAGTTTTCATATAATCTGATATATATATATATATATATATATATACATATATATATATAATCTATATTAGGGGAGAGCGGGGTGAGTTGGGACGCGGGTCAAGTGGGACACGTTCTCTGAATTAAAAACTATTCAACCAATCAGCGATTGGCTTATATCTACAATAAGCCCCCAACAACCATACATCACACTAAGAAAGCCATGCAGTTCGGCAAATTCTAAGTATGTATAAAATGCTATTGAAAATTTTCCCCAAAATATGATATTTTTTTGAAATCAGGTTAATTAACCTGTTGTCTTTGTATTCATGATTTCAAGGGCACAATTGAAGCTGGTGGTGAGCCTTATTGATATGCAACTAATATAACTTGTTTTTGACAAATGCCTGCATGGTTACTGAGCAGTCGTACATATTTATGTATATGCCACGTGAGGGACAATTGGGACAACGTGTCCCATTTGTCCCTCATAATAGCATTACATGTAAAAAAAAAGTTGAGATTTTCAAACATGTCGTTCAAACTTGTTTTGTTAAAACAGAGATAATTTGAAAGCATGTTTGACTGTTTTCATTACCAATGTTTCATTACGCCTTCCAACTTTGACATTTCCGACATTTCTATAGGATGTCACACTTTACCAACACCGTCCCATTTCTCCCTTGCCGTTGTCCCACTTTACCCACGGGTGGGTCAACTTCTCCCCCAAAATAAGGTTTTTTCTTTTCATTAACTGCAGAAAATTGAGAACAGTGCCACCCCCAGTTTATAGCTCTTTATGTAACCTACCATATGAACCTTCATGCAAGCCCAAAAGGAAATGTAATCATCTCTTCTATAAAAAGATATAAGAAGAAAATTGGCGAACTTGAAATAATGTCCCACTTCTCCCCGCTCTCCCCTACATAATCTATGTGTCATTTAAGTCATGTATACTGTTTCGTTTCTAGAGTTCTCAAGATAGATCAGACGATCTTGCCTTACAAGCGATCATAGATATCAGTAAAAACAGCTAAAGGAAATGTAGATGGCCGCCATATTAAGCATAGTTAGAAAGAATGGCTGGTCTTGTTAATACATGATGTACAACAGGGCTTGATAATTGAAAAACATAAAAGGCATGCTACTTGATGTTCTAAATCGAACAGTTTATGTATAGTAAGCTGCACATCGTATTTTGTTATATTGAGTGCATGTGCTAGCGAGGATGCACTAGGATATACACATTCAATAGACATGATAAGACTTTATAAAATGCATGACAATTAAAAGACCAGCATTATCCATAACAAAATCAATTAAATTAAATTAATCAATATCAAATATAGACCAATTATAGACCAAACATATTTCTTTCAAATTGGTTTAGACGACGATAAATTTAAGCTTTAATGACATTTATTTCCAGCAAATATGAATATATATATATATATATATATATATATATATCATAATATATAGATGTATTAGTACAAGTAACATGTGGTCGATTTGAAAATGCTTAGGGCACATGAAGTGCAAACACGTGAAACTTAAAAAGAAAAATGTGTATTACATTCCATAATGCAGTATCATGCTAACAGGACTACAAAAACCAAGGCAAGGACAAGGACTAAGATAGAGACAGAGGAATAGACAATAACAGAAACAAAGACAAACATACGGACACTGACATTGCAGGGAATCAACTTCGACTTATAGAACAATATAATAGGGATATGGGTCCCTATTATATTATATTGTATTGTATTGTATTATATTGTATTGTATTGTATTGTATTGTACAACAGAGGAATTGTCTAGGGTATACAAATGTATAGAGATGGGAAATGGAGCACGTATAAAAGTACAAAGAAAATGCTTCAATATCAATATCCAAGGCCTGTGATGAAGATGAAATGCACAACAAATTGGCCTCTAAGTATATAGACAGACACACAAAGAATTAACCAATGACACTTGTTAATTCGCTGTATGCAATGATATACTAATGATGCACAGGATAGAGTGTGTTAGTGAAGGTGCGGCGCGCTCGAGAGTATTGACAATGGTGCGACATGCACAAAGCGCAGCCGAGTGCATGTTTGCAACCGTTGTCAATACTCGAGAGTGAGCCGCACCTTCACTAACGCCACGAAATAATCCTGTGCATCATTAGTTTTATAAAATGGGTCGAAAACTAACAGCATTATTCACGTACCTTTGTGGGTCAATACCAGTCAGCTACATGTAGCACTCGCTCAAAAGTCAAGATGTCCGAAGATGTTCGTCCCAAACATTTACGCACGTCGCACTCGGAAATCCCGCACACTATAAGTACTGTACGTACGTATAAGAGTATACGTACGCCACGTACTGTTATGCACAAGAAAGGCTGTTGTGGCAGCCCGCGGCCCGAACTAGAAGTTGTTTACAGGATTGACAGCGCGTATAGTAGCGCGTGACGCACTTGTAACAACTGATTGAGTGCGCACTGCTAGTGTAAAACATTGTGACGTACGTCAAGCCAGGGAGGTGGAAGAGAGACTCTTCTTAGTGCTTACCAGAAGAAAATAATGCACGCACACGTGACTCATTTCAGCGCTTCCAATTGGCTACATTCTTGAACCCATTTTATAATATATAATATGAATTGACCTCTGCTTGAATTGTGCTGTCGATAACACTAGTGATTTTTGTGTTCGTGTGTGTGTGCGTGTGTGCGTGTGTGTATGTGTGTGTGTGTATGTGTGTGTGTGTGTGTGTGTGTGTTTGATCAGACTGCACGCATGCATGGACTCGTGGTAATCTTTAATATCTGCACGTAGGCGAACTAAAAACGAGGTTAGCTTCTCCTGCAGGTATAGAAGACAGGATAACTCCGTTGCGTAAATTAGTGTCCACACGTAGGAATAGTCACGAAGATTGCTCTTCTAGAATGATGGAACGCGCACTATACAGGTGTCATGTAAATATTTGAAAGCATTTATTTTGCTTGCTTTGTCTGAGATTGTGTCAACGAAAGGCTCAATATTGTCGACTACTGATAGTTAAACCATATTCATCTCCCTGCGCACGTTTAGATATTTACGAATTTATCTCGACGAAATATCTGACAGTCACGAAACTCAAACATATACGCCAGTGGCGGATCCAGAGGGGGGCGCAACCGGCGCACGCCCCCCTTTATTTTTCGTAAAAAACAAAAGAAATAAAAAGAAAAACAATGAAATGAAACCCGGAAGTGGCACCAGAAATATTAGTCACGCCCCCCCCCCCCCCTTTACAGAATTCCTGGATCCGCCCCTGTACGCACCTTTCTTTTTCATAATAAATGACTTCCAGTCACTTCCAATCGATACAACCTTCTTTAACCTGGCAGAGTACCGGAACGAGGAGGAAGGGGTGGGGGTGGGGGGATTTTCCCCCTGCAATTCTGACAGATTGACGCCATGGCAGTATACACAGGCACAAGTAGTGAAGGCAGCGCGATGGTCCAACCCACTATTTACCGAATAAACTTTATTTCTAATCTTTATTTCGTACTATATCTGCCTAAACCAGAATCACCAAGGATTGGGTGCTTGCTACGGGACGCGGGTGATAAAGCGCTATGGTGTCCCCGGGGAGGGTTCAAAAGGATTAGCCTTTGCTTTATTCACATAAAATAAAGGAGAAAATGCATTAATGTTGTTGTTTTGAATCCACAGCTTTATTTGAGTTCCTGCCAATTACATACTACAGTGGACTCCCGTTATAACGAACATGATCATAACGAAATTCCGGTTACAACGAAGTAAAACTTCAGGCCGCAACAATATCCGCGCTATGTTTTTTTTTTTTAATGCCTCCGCCACGAAGTGGTGCCGGAGGCATTATGTTTTCGGGTTGTCCGTCCTTCCGTCCGTCCGTCCGTCCGTCCTTCGTCCGTAATGAAATTTGTGGACAGCGTAACTAAGTATCCTAATGAAACTTGGCATGTATGTGTATTAGGGGATGAAGTTGTGTGTATGAACTTTTGGGGGCACATGCTCAAGGTCAGAGGTCAAAAGGTCAAGGTCAAATGCTTAAAATTTCACTATTTCCCCCATATCTATGCAATGCCTGAAGATATTTTCTTGAAACCTAGTGTATACATGTATTACCAAATTAAGATTCTCTGGTGAAAGTTTGGGGTTATGAGGTCAAAGGTCAAAAGGTCAGGTAAATGTTAAAATTTCACTTTTTTCTCCATATCTTGGAAATTGTTCAAGGTAGCTTCATATGCATGCACTGACTGGCAGTGATTATCTAGGCAATTTGGGGTTCATGGGGTCAATGGTCAGGGTCAAAGGTCAAGGGCAACACTTCAAAATTTTACTTTTTCCCTCATATTTATTGCAATGCCAGCAGGATTATTTTTTTAACTTGGTGTATGCATGTATAACCGAATAGAGATTCTCTGGGAAGTTTTTTTTTTTTTGGCCAAAAAGGTCAAAGGTCAAAAGGTCAAAGATCAAGTGAAAGTGCTTAACTTACTTCTTCCTCCGTATCTCGGAAGTGGCTCAAGTTATCTTGAAACTTAGTACGTATTTATGCATGTTCTGCCTGACAGCTATGATTCTCATGAATTTTAGGGTGAAAGGCCAGATGAAAATGGTAACAATTTACTAATCAATACAGAAATTGCACTTTTTCTCCATACCTTGAAAATTATCCAATGCATAAACTTTAATATGAAAGGGTCAAAGTCAAGTTAAAGTCCTTCAATCCCCAAATACATGCTCTCCTATTCATTCAACTAAATCTAGGTCAAGGAAGGTGAACATTCAACACATTTGTGACAAACATGTCATTTTGATATTTTGCCAATTTTGTGAAAATGTAATCACACATTGTCCACATGTACTATAGACCTATTAAAATAATCATGCATTGTGGCGGAGGCATACCAGTCGCCATAGCGACATTTCTAGTTTTTATCATTATCATTACTATTGTGTATCGTTCGGTTATAACGAAATTTCGATATAACAAATGAAAGCTATACCGGTCTCAAGGGCTTCGGTATATCGGGAATCCACTATTATATTCCACCTTATGCAACCACTCTACACGGCCCTGACCACTAAATAGCATAAAAAACAACAACAACATAAAGCAATTAAACAAATCAAAATTCATATGAGGGTAAACCAAAATAACGTATTGTCGATGGGTTGTTTTAGCCTGTAACATTTCTGAAATGCATTTAAATTTTTCCACGCCTGTGACATGTGCTGCATAGGAGCAAATCGTTGCAGTTGTTTAAGAATGTTGAACTGTGCGGTGTCTTTGTATTGAAACGTAACAAACTGATTGTGAAATGGCACATACAATACTCGCAAAGAAAAGTTGTTGTGTTTGACACTTATGTTTTGTCTTTTATCTTTCTATTGCAGAGTCCAAAATCAACCAGATTATTCTCCTGGCACATCACAAAAAACAGCTCCAGTCGCCTCATTTTAACGGATGAAGACGAAAGACGTCGTTGACACAAACGATCATTTGGAAGTAACGATATACAATGTGATACAGGAATTAGTGGTCACCGGTCTTTAGTTTGCTGGCATTCAAAACAAAGCCGTTCGCGCCAAACCCGAAGTGAGAGAAAAAAGTTCACCGCCTATTCACCACAACAGAATAATTATGAATATCAAAACAGGAGACACCATCTGAAGGACGCCAATTACGAAAAAAGTGACGCCAATTTTAGCGCACTCTGCTTCCCGTTGATACTGTGCGTGGCAACTTCTGCGGTTATGAAATTACCGAGTGTGTGCTAGATCTGGGTCATCGAGTGGACATGCAGTCCTGAGCACCTTTTTCAAGCAAGACCACTTTGACAATCTGCGGCATTTCTCTAGTGAGCGTGATCACCTGCGGAGAGTTGCGTAAGCTGTCTTTTTTGTGTGTGCAAAAACAAACAAACAAGCAAGCAAACTACGAAAGAAGTGAAATATTCTGTTGTGATATCTTTCATGAGCAGTACCATTTTCTCAATTTCGACAGTATTTGATGAAAGGAATGAATCCTTTAATTACATCGTACATTCATTGTTCAGTTCTGTGGGATGAAAATTTGTATCGTTAGGCTGAGAGGCGATGAGGTTAAGCGGATAACGGGCCAGGAATGGGATTAACCAGATGCATGTTAATCCTGGCCAAAGTGGCCTGCTATATGATCGTCGATCTCTCGAAAATGCACTACCAGTGGTGAGACCAAGAATCATATTTGCACCGGTCTAAGTGCAAATTAGATTAATATGGAGTTGGGTGAAAATGAACGTTATCATTCGATCGCGTTGGCCGTGGATGCACAATTATGGTGAAGAGAATGAGATTGCCGACATGCTTGCGTCACTCACAAAATGGAGCGAAATGCAATTAGCAAAAATCATGCAGTTTCGTCTCACGCACGGAGGAAAGAAGTCCGCGGAGATGGTGCGCCGTTTAGATTTTGGAGACGACATTAATATTTTGGCGATGATATTACCACTGCGCGACGCCCGATATTCGACACACTCCTGGCGTGGTTTGCCGCGCAAAATCTAATGGGCAAGACTGTCGTCTGTTTCACAGCGGCTTTCACGCTCTGGACTTCGTATCGAATGGACATCTAACACGGATGAGGTTAAATACTAATCAGCATGTCTAATCTGACGCATTGATTCGCTTCCCACCAAAATGAGACTGGTGGATATCTCTGTTGATTCTATGGCAATGTTTTGATTGTTGCAACTACACCACGATGGATGCCTACACGTGGTGTATCGTCGTACTACTCATCGTCGTCGCGTTGGTAGGCATCCCGGGGAACGTGCTGGTGATGCTGGTGTACCAGCGTAAGGCAAAGCGGTTGAGCATGAACGTCTACATCAGCGGCTTGGCTGTGGTAGATTTATTCGTCTGCTTCCTGTCGGCATACCGACTGTACTTCTGGATCCATGAGTCCAAGTTTAAAAGCCAGGCTCTTTGTCAGGTCTTCACCTGGTTAGGGTTTTCCAGCGAAATGATCACGGCGTTCTTAACAACTGCCATTGCGTTCGACCGCTATATGTCAATTTGTAAGCCGCACACTGGGCTCATCACCCCCGTTCGAGCCCTGGTCTCGATCGTCTTGTGTACCGTCGTCAGCGGGCTGCTTAGTCTCGTCTCCATAACCATCTACGGAATCGAGGGTGATAAGTGTGTGATCATTGAAAACGGATTGTTGCTATACGTGTTCGCAACACTGACGTTCTCGGCCTTTGCGCTACTCATGGTGATGGCCCTGGTATTATATTGGCTTGTTTTCCGCGAGGTGAAAAAGCGGACTAAAGTGGGCCCGCGCCTGATACAAGTGAGGCCCAAAAATGACAACTCGAGTTCGAACCCTCAGAAGCCGATTATTCTGCGATCGCAGTCAGTGCCCTGCTCTCCCACGCACGGCGCGTCCAGGTTTGACGCGAGGGCCGGCTGGGATCGGACGCGTCAGCTGATGATTTCCAAGCAGCTAAACCAGCGGGTTACTCTGGTCAGAGTGGCGGCTGCTTTCGCGGCAAAGCACTCATCGGACTCAGAACTGGACATCGAACACGTCGAAACTGTTTCCATACATCAAAGCGCGTTTCTAACCACGAATTATACGCGCTGGGACGTCGCCCCGAAACGTAGTAGTGTGTCTGCGTTGACCCTCGCGACGCCGACGCGTTCGCGGGCGGATAGCTGCATCACACAGCTTGGAAGTCAGATAGCTCTCAATGCCAACGTTGCGCTGAATCAAGACTCCAGCGGCGCCCTAGCCATCCCGATTCCACCTCCAGCGATGCGACGACGTCGAACGGGCAAGATGCTCCTTCTGGCAACAGTTGTGTTCGTGGTCACGTGGACGGCACGGTGCATCATGTGGTTGGTAGAAGCTCAGCAGGATGTGTGGTGGGATAATGTACGGGACACCAGCCCGCCCGGCTTTGCAACACTTATAGTACTCCAGCATCTGTACTACACGACACCGGCAGTCAACCCAATAATCTATAGCTACGTCAATCCACGTTTTCGGGATGACTGTGCTAAGCTCCTGAAGAGGCTAAAATGCAGACTAAGAAATGACTTATAACCTTAAAAAAAAGGGAATAATCTGTGAGAAGCTTTAAAATGAGAGTAGACAATAAGTACGCCTTTACAAGGCAGCATGTCATTCAAAGTCGAAGGGAACGCCATGACTTCAGAAAAGTCGTTCATGAATGTTTTCCATGAGGCACAGGCCTACCTGAGCCAAGGAGCTTCTCTTGAAGCTCCTTGCCTAAGCTAAGCCTATCAGGTCTATGCCGCGAGTTTGTGTCTGTTGCATATCATATTGCTGTTGCTGTATGTATACTTGGCCGATGTGTCCCAATTACCGATAAAGCTTAAAATACCTTCACACTTGCCATCGATCTAATATTCTGATGTTTTGTCAAGTTTGTACAACTTTCAAGCTTTCGAAAGTATCTATTTTTTATCTTCGTTCTCTAAACGCAATATTCACATACCGCCTTTGATGAACTTTCGATATCGATTGGTTGAAAACTGCGGCATATGCTCAACAATTATCTAACTGTTTAAAGAGAATTAAAACTGCTACATAATATACACTACAGTACGAAACTATCCTTTTGGTTTGTAGCGGTACGTAAGGTAACCTCCATCTTGTATACTGTTAACCTTTCGCTTTGTAAGAGGCAATCCTTGTCCGATGCAATCGCAATGCAAACGTCTTCGACAGCGCAGACGACCATTTTGTTCCCGGTATGACAGTCTGTGAATTGCTATCGCGATTGTGATTGGAAAAGCAAAAGTTGATTTAATCGATTAGGTATATAAAACACTATTGATTGATTTTGTTCGGAATATTGTTAAAGGGGTGGTATAGTTTTGGTTGAGATGGGGCATTCAAATCGTAACGTTAGGTGAGATAATCGGAAACCATGCACTTGAAATAGTAAAGAGCATACGGTTCTAAGAAGAATTAAAAGTTCATGAGATGAAAATTGGTTTTGAAATGGCTGAGATATCAAAAACAAAAAATTAAGCAGAACAAAGTGGTCTTATTTTTCCACATTTTATTAGGACCTCTTTGAATTCCTCTAGGTCTTGGATATGCATGTTCTTTCATATTTCGTAAAAGGTATCTGATTATCTCACAAACAAGTTGGAAACCTGAAGCCCCATCTCTACCAAATCTTCCTAACCTGTAATATAATCATTACCGTATGTCCCCCCCCCCAAAAAAAAAAAATGAATATGCATGTTCTTTCATATTTCGTAAAAGGTATCTCATTATCTCACAAACAAGTTGGAAACCTGAAACCCCATCTCAACCAAATCTTCCTACCCTGTAATATAATTATTACCGTATGTCTCCCCCCCCCCCCCCAAAAAAAAAAAAAAAATACATTGGGACCCTCCGCAATTATAACTTTAAAAATAGTGAATCAATCCAAGTACAATTTCAGGTTATGAAACGATAACTTATTACCCACATCTTAAAAGAAAACCCATCCGATTTACTTCAGTGGTCAAATATAGAAATGGGGAGTTTTGTAAAGCATGTCAGGAATCTCTTCCCTCCAACTTCTGTCCATTGTGTTCACACATTAATATTCAGTTCTAAGAGCGTCCAAGTGCTAAACTTGAAAGAATCAGACCCATGACAAGCTTTACAATGATTCATTCATTCATTCATTTATTTCCATATCAAAACATAACATTTGCAAATATCAAAATACAATTGCCTTGGTACATTTATACATTTTGAATGGAGGGATCATAGAAAGCACACACGAGGCTTGTTGGAAATGATCCCCTACAAACAATTATCAATACATTTCAACTAAACAATTATCATACACATT
Organism: Diadema antillarum; assembly: GCF_040938485.1. Classification (NCBI taxonomy): domain Eukaryota; kingdom Metazoa; phylum Echinodermata; class Echinoidea; order Diadematoida; family Diadematidae; genus Diadema; species Diadema antillarum. The sequence goes on from NW_027270932.1 coordinate 1,228,193, forward strand.
CATTTGATAAAACAAATGTCAAAGATACAATGAAAAGAGAAGAAAAGAGGCAGATCGACATTTTTCTATGACCACTTAACCAAACTGAATGGGGTTTTCTGCGACATATAGCTAAGATGTTATATTTGAAGACCCTGAAGTAGCATTTAGACAATTTAATCATATTGGAAGTTATCAGTGCGAAAACCCGATTGTAATTTTTTGGGGGACATACTGTATTGCCTCTTAGGATTTGGACTCGACGCTATGACTCTCCGAGCTACCTTCGAGAATAGGAAGCTTAGAAAATAGTCCAAACTTATCATCACGTGTTAAGATTTTATTCATTATATTCCTTCAGCTCACTGTCTGAGACAAACACTAGCGTGCAGTCTGAACAGCACATCTTATAATATCCAGCGTTAATCAAGAGCAATGTGCTTTGACTGTCATTACTTGCAAAACATAATATATCTGGAATCCAGTGATTTTGTTTGTTTGTTTTGCTTGTTCATTTCCATCTGAGAAGATGACCACATGACTGGATATCCCATATTCAGCTATACGCTAAGCTGGCCTTGAAGTGTTCGCCAAGAAAACGGAAAAAGAGAATGTTGTTTGAATACAATTCTGAAATAACGCATGATTTATCCCAAATAAGTAAAAGAATCGAACACAGAGACCGGTATAAAATTTCTTTGAAACTGCATGGGCATCTATATGCAGAAAGTGTAGAAATTCGAGTTTCAGCGGTATCAGACTGTCACACACGGTAGCAACTACATTATGCGGAATATATGGAGCGGTGACATCGTCACATCACAATAGGCGTAATGATAATAATTATAATTGATATGATTTATATAGTGCCAAATCCACTCTGTCATTGGTTGGTCAAAGATATGCAAATCATATGGACAATAGTTTGTATGATATCGGTGATAAGATTATGTATGTAGTAAGTCGTGGAGGCTTTTTGTACGTGCTGGGTCACGTTGACTGTGGAGTTCACTGCCACTTTGCATAAGAAATGCGTCATCGATGGAGTCATGTAAGAATGAGTTGGAAACGTATTTGTTTCATGACATTTAACGAAATTGCATAGTTTTGGTTGAGACCTAACTTCAGGTTTCTAACATTTTTTTTTCTAGATAATGAGAAACCTCTTATAATGAAATGTGAACGAGCATGTAATTTTTATAGGAATTCAACGTTTATTTGATGAAAATTGGATTTGAAATGGTTGAGATATCCAAAACAGTGCAATCTTAATAAAAGGTGGGACCCACCTTTTATAACGATCGCTTTGTTTTACTTTGTTTTTGGATGTCTCAGCCATTCCAAAACCGATTTTCATCAAATAAACTTTGAATTCCTATAAGAATGGCATGCTCTGTACTATTTCATAAGTGGTTTATTGGTATCCTGCAAAAAGTAACAGAAAAAAAGGCCAAATCATCATCTCCACCAATGCTGTACCATCCCTTTAAACTTTTCCTATTTCATTATCTTACCTTTATGATTTTATCTTCAAGTACGCCCTGCGCATTTCATTTAATGGACTTGTCGCAATATAAATTGTAACTATTATAATGTAAACTCTTATGTCTAACATAAACGAGTGTCCAATTTTCAAAGAATTGATAGTGTTGCTAATATATAGCGGGATTAGTATTTTATATGATACTCAATATTATTTCATTACACAAATAACAATGAGATGAGAGCCTTAAATGCAATACTCATTCCTTCCGAATTATTTGCTGCATCAACACTACTGAAATCTTTGAAGTTATCCTCACTTTGTGTATTTTCGGTGTACCGCTATAGAGTGAATGTGCGGACGCTATTGCTGTATCATGTTGCGAAACCCCAAATATTAAAAAAAAAAGTAGCTATTTTACGCCTCCTTGTTCAATGTTGTACTCGTTTCTTAGCACTTTGCGAACAAAATTATTGTCTTTCTCATATGCCTGTCTTTCATAGAGCTGGTTGCAATAAAATGTGAGGCTGACAATATCTAGTTGGTAATGATCAAGTATGATATTTTGTTATTTTCTGAAATAAACGAAGGCAACATGGAGAATAATTCCGCATTGTTGCAATTGCTCAACAATACTCCCACATCCCTACTCTGATGGCGTAATTTTATTTGAATCCTTTTTTTTTTTTCGCGTTGCAGTCTGCATGGTCTGTCTCAAATGAAGTCGAAGAATGGTTAACATTTTTTTTTTTGCCTATTAAGAATTATATCTTAGCAGGGGCCGCGGAATTGTGAGGGTAGCTTTTGGATGCAGTTCCCCCTCCATATTTTGGCTCTTCAAGAAGAACAAAGAAATTGGGGGGGGGGGGGGTGGAAAAAAAAATCACAGCAAAATCCATGACTATGTACCATGCAAGAAGGTTGCTCCGGAGATTCTTGTTGGTGGCGTTACTATAATGACCCTGTGCCCCATTGGTCCGTAGCAGACATCCCGCCCCCCCCCCCCCACACACACACACCACACACACCACACACACCACACACTCTAAAAGCGGTCCGCGGCCCCTGTTTGGTATGAGTGGGAATGATAACAGAACTGTAATAACTTGTAGCTATATCTTCGATGTGGACGTGTGTTTGTGGTTACTTCCTTCCTCATTAGCCATTTTATGAATAATCTTCACTAGAAATCAAAATTGAATCCTTCCCACAATCTTTCATGATATCACGACGAAACACACAGGAAGTTCTTTATGAACATCAATCATATCGTTGCTGCTAGGATGTTTAATTTCCGGTGGCACAAACAAAAATGACGCAATTTTCCTCTATCAAATTATCTCTTTTATGTTCACCATAATGACCTAAGCAATGCCATTTAGGCAATACCATTTAAAGCCAATAGCCAATTTGTAGTTATTTTGTTTTCTTTTGTTAAGAGAGCAATACTCGCTAAAGAAACGGATGTTTTGAAGGTATTGAACAATGCAATCGGAAAAATCAAAAGAAGTATCGTTTTGCTGAATAATCGATCAGAAAGTTTTATTATCTGACAACGGATGGTTTGTGATCTCATTTATTTATTATTTTGTGTTGCTTTGTCTCCATTTTTTTACAGACTAAAACATCCTCTGTGTACCTCATTACAATAATGATATAATGCTAGATTCTGTCTTTTTACGTACGCTCTGGGCACCGTTTCACGAAAGTTGTCAGCGCTGACAATTACCATAGTAACAGTCAGTGACAAGAGCGTCTCAACCAATCAAAACCAAGGATTTTACTGAAATAGTCAGCGCTGACAACTTGTCAGCGCTGACTATATTGATGAAACACCCCCCTGGTATTCAATTGTCTTTGAACAATCACGAAGCCTCGTCATCAAATAGGGGTTTTCGCAATAAGATATTCAATACATACAATTTCTACAGCGCCATTTTCCACTCTGACTAAATGCTCAAAGAGCTTTACACCAAAGCAAAAAGACTGAAAATACATACACCATAAAAGAAGAAGATGAAAAAGAAGACATGAAAGTCTGTCTTCAAAACGCACTGTCAACCAAGTAGGATTTCAGATTACTCGTAAAAGACGTTATGGAGCTTGAGTCTTTCAGCTCACGTGGTAGTGAGCAACCAAACATGGTATGAAAAAAAAAGAAAGAGAATACGACATCCCCAGTCCCTTGTTTGTGTGTTTTTTTTATATGAAAATTGAATGGCCACTACCAATAATATTGCATCTGACATTGCGATATTGAAAATACACAAAAGACATTACATGATTATTAATATTATTAATTCCCTTGTTAACCTTTGTGAGAGCCCAGTTCAAAACCCACAAATGTCGCACATGATGATTCTCTGCAGTAGACAAAAGTATGTCATTCGAGTTGATCAACTCAAATTTTTAAAGTTTAGTCTTGCCTAAGAGATTAATATCTTCTTCAACTGCTGTTGCAATTTGGTGGCTTATAACGCTGACATTATTCATTTTATTTTGTTTTTTTCTTTTACCTTGTACCGCTACCTTATCATCCAACGGCATCTATATCAATGACGCAGTCTGCAAACGAAAAAGTCTTGAGCTTTGATAGGTCAACTTGAAAAAGAAAAAAGAAAAAGAGAGTGTCTTTTTTTTAGACAATATCAGGATCTGACGCCATGTCTGCTCCATTTGTTTGTTTGTTTGTTCGTTTGTTCGTTTGTATGTTAGTTTATTTTCGTTTTTTAAATCTCTGTCATCGTCGATAAAGTCATTGAAAGGTTTGAATAATTATTCATTATTGTCTTCAGTAAAAAGTACCAATCCTCTTCGTTAGTAAAACATGAGATAATTATTAACCTACGTTTCTCATAAATATCTTTTAAAAGATGAAAATACTAATATTTTGTTTTTCATCAACAACAACAACAAAAAAAAGCCAAACACAGGAGCACATATAAACGACGATGATTGTGGAAGTTGTCATGAAATTGTTCCTGCATAATTTCCTGTTACGCAGAGACACACTGCTTCTGCTTTTGTTTTGCTTTGTTTTTGCTCATTTTAGAGCTCTTTTATTAGCGATGCAACCTCCTTAGTACTACTGGTCAGGAAAATAACAAAACCAAGTGTGCCATTCAAAACGATTAAAAAAAGCAACAAGAACAGGGAAGTAACAAGCGGGTCTTCGGATCGATAAATTTCTTGAAAAAGGAATTTTAGAAACAGGTGTTAATATTCTACAACTGCGTATTGTGATCGGTGGCCCTGAGAAGGCATTTCGATATCATGCTCATCCACTCATATCAACGCATGGTGTGTTCACAAAGTTCGTGTCTCATTAGCTTCTAGATGCATTCCGCATTAGCAATATTAAAGAACCCGATTATGTAGTGCAAATGCATGTTAACACATTAGGCGTTTTCACATCAGCCCGATGTTTCGAAATAGCGCGCTATTTTCTGACTTGGGAAATTAACCCAATCACGAAATAGCGCGCTATTTGATAATGTGAATACAAATTAGCGCGCTAATTTTATTGCTCTGATCGAGAAAATTTATCGAGTCCAACTCGGGAAATTTCCGAAATAGCGGGATAATAGCGCGCTATTTGATAATGTGAAATCGCCTCAAGAAATTAGCGCGATGCATCCCATCATGCCTAGCGTGTGTGACCCGCTGAAGCGCGCGCTCTAATGGTATACCCGACACTGTTTGCGCATGCTCAGCCGTCGAATTAGCTCGAAAAATATTTCGGGCTAATTCTCTTCGGGCTGATGTGAATAGGAAATGAAATAGCGCGCTAATTTGCGATCGCGAAAAATATCTCAAGCTTGTATTTTTATCGGGCTGATGTGAAAACGCCTTGTGACTCTAAAGGCTTTTTCACATCAGCCAGATGTTTCGAAATAGCGCGATATTTTCTGACTTGGGAAATTAACGCGATCACGAAATAGCGCGCTATTTGATAATGTGAATACAAATTAGCGCGCTAATTGATCGAGAAAATTTATCGAGTCCAACTCGGGAAATTTCCGAAATAGCAGGATAATCAATGCGAACTAGCGCGCTATTTGATAATGTTCGGGCTGATGTGAGTAGAAAATGAAATAGGGCGCTAATTTGCATTTGAGATCGCGAAAAATATCTCGAGCTTGGATTTTTATCGGGCTAATATGAAAACGCCTTAAGTGGAAGGTGCACTCTAATGCCTTTTGTTGATCATAGAAGTAGGCCTACTCAAGCAATAGGCGTTTTCACATCAGCCCGATGTTTAAAAATAGCGCGCTATTTTCTGACTTGGGAAATTATCCCGATCACGAAATAGCGCGCTATTTGATAATGTGAATACAAATTAGCGCGCTAATTGATCGAGAACATTTCTCGAGTCCAACTCGGGAAATTTCCGAAATAGCAGGATAATTGATGCGAACTAGCGCGCTATTTGATAATGTTCGGGCTGATGTGAATAGGAAATGAAATAGGGCGCTAATTTGCGATCGCGAAAAATATCTCGAGCTTGGATTTTTATCGTGCTGATGTGAAAACGCCTATTGAGTGACAAATGATGTCACTTGCATAATCTTTATTTGGATTTTTTTTTTTAGTGGGCGTATATCCAAGTGATTTGAAGAATATTAGTAGGAAAACTGTTATTATGAAGTATAATAGAACTTATTTAGATATTCATTTTGCCACATAAGTCATGTTGAGGGAATTATGAATCAATCACAAGTCACCATGCATTTGTAGAGTTCCTTTAAAGGGACGTATCAGACGTCCATTCTGCCCAATTCTGAAGCCGAGAACCAGAAGGCTTCAGTAGTACTGCGCGCCATCTCGAGCTAACGACATTCTGTAATGGCTCTGAATTAGTGACATATTTTTCTTTCATTGCTTTCACACAAAATGCAGGATTCGAAGGGATGGACTTTAAAACACACACACACACACACACACACACACACACACACACACACACCAACGGATCGAATGCATGATACACTTGTGGATAATTTAGTCGATGGAATTGTCATACGGACGATACGGATTGCACGTTAGTCATCACTTTAATCAATCACGTGTATCGCTTCGTGATGGTTTCGTTTGTAAAATCATGTGTGCTTCGGAGATGGGTGTACAATTTGAATTTCCGATAGGACCTAAGCACTAACCATTACAGTTACAAGTTGCAGTGAAGATCATACATTTGATAATGGTGACGATGATGATAATGATTCATTTAAAAGAAACCATACATATAGCATTTAATGTTCAATAATGTCGCGAAATGTCAGGGTGAGCCAATACAATTTCAGAAAGATAATAAGTAAAATACAAATCAAGGAAAACGGAAAAACGACAACAATGGATATAGCATCGAGGTATTGAATTATGTACATACACATTCGCATTCACGTATGGTTTCAAACATCTACTGTAGATTTGTCTCACTGTCTAAACCTAAATCTATATCCCAATCAATCGAGATAGTTTTAACTTAGTTTCTGAGTACGGATTGCAATGCTCGAGCTGATTTGTGTCCCCGGATTGTGCCATAAATTTTGCTGCTGTAATGATAAGATTGATATGAAATATGAGTTAATCAATGTGTGAGCACTTTGAATCGCTGCATCAAGCGCACACTATGAATGTGATTTGAAATCACCGTAATTATGTCGCTATACAGATTTCAAACCATCATGCTTGGTGTATGTGTGATGGTCAGCTTTTCGCGAGGTACTGGAAGCTGACGGACAAATGTCTTTCCAAGAGAGAAAGTCTAAAGTTATTGTTTGCTAACAACAGCTTCTCAAGATTGAGGGCAAAAACAAACAAACAAACAAACACACACACACACACACACACACACACACACACACACACACACACTCGCATTTGCCTTTAACACTGGAGGGAAATTGATGAGCATACATCAACACATCGTTCTGCTATCCACCACCATGTGCAAACGAGCCAAATTGGTTTCCGACAAATTGTGCGATCAGCCCAGTTTTTATCGCACAAAACGTCACCTTACAAAACGTCGCCTTACAAAACGTCGCCATGATGGGGGGGGGGGGGGGGGGGGGGGGGGGAAGGAAAGAAATAAAAAGCAGCTTGACTTTACAGACACAAAAGGGACAAACGAGAGTACACACACACACACGCACACACACGCACACATACGAGCAGTGCCTACGGAATTTGATTTCTCTCGGACCTGCCTTCTATACTTCACAGCGCCCGGTCACGACAGGATCGTGATATGATTAATTTAGTGGTCGTTGCAATCAATTATCTCGGTCGAAAGCCTATCATAATGAAACGTACGATCCGTCCACTCGATCAAGCAACTACCTGTCTACCTACCCATCACTCTCGCCTCGATGTTTTTGTTTTGTTTTGTTGTTATGTATTTTTTATATTTATGTGTTTATATATTTATTTGTTTTGTTTCAGTCCTACGTCTAAACTGGCTGCAATTAATGCACGCTATCAGTGAATGATAACCTGAAATGGCTATAACATACATTGTATACCTGTACATATATATACATTTTTTAAATGAGTTTTAAAGGGATGCTTCGGTTGGTTTGTGCATGCTACCATTTATCACGCTGTCGTATGTATTGATTTCACTCTCCAACATTTTCAAGTTGGAATGTTAGAATCAATGGCTCTATACGGAGGTCGTAAATGACAATTGGCTTGGAAAATCTATTTTTCTGAAGGTACATAATCATAGACGCTAATGTTTTCCTTTGTTTTCGGAGGGAGGGGGTCTAATTTCACGTCATAAGGGTTCACACAGAATCTTTCCAAATCATCTCTCCTCTCTGCTGGTATATGCATATAATTTATATATATGCCCTATACAGAGGGGATAATTCGCACTATGCTGATTAATAATTTCTGTTTGCGTTTTACGTCACAAGACACGGTGACTTTTTTCTTTTGATTTATTCATGTTTTACTGACATTTCCCCTGCCAAATTAGATAGTTAATGTAAGTCCCTGTTCACAACAGAGAGAAAAATAAAACCCCCAAACTGACAAGCTACCAACCAACCAATCAAACAAGCAAACATACAAACAAACAGAAACAAAAAAACGCTGATTGTAGTGCGACAATAATCTGACAGTATCATATAAACTTTGCCACATTATGGTATCTCTTCCTACCTGTATGGTTGCCAATATCATTATTCATTATACTTTCTTTATCATTTCCCATCATCATTTTTTAGTTGTCATTGTCTTTCAACTTATATCAACTCTTATACATAGCACCAACAAAACCATTTGTGTTTACTGCTTACCGTGACTAAAGGCCTATATATGATATAAAAATGAAACTGGTGAAAATGTGTTTTGTCACAGTTTATTTTTCTATGGCCGCGAAATAAGCATTGAACGCTCATTAGGAAACAACCACGCGGCAAACAGCGCTATGCGTCCCTTCTGGTGGACTATAAGGGCGATAAGGATTATTGCCAGCGTTGTCAGGTCCCAACAGAACAAAATCACCAAAAGGCATGTGAAAAATCGCAAAAAAAAAAATCGTTAAAAAAATCACCAAATATTAAAAAGTGTAATTTAGGATTCAATTTCAAGACAAACACAAGCTGATTCATGACCGATCATGTCAATAAACGTCCCTCAAACATTTATCGAGTGTCGGTGCAATTTATATTGCAGAACACGTTAATCACACACACTAAATGTAAAACGTGTACCGTGTATGAATAATACTCAGTGTGTGTGTGTGTGTGTGTGTGTGTGTGTTTTGAGTGACAAAAGACCCACATGTTATTTTTCTACTGGAAATTGCAATGTAGTTTCTGGGGAGAACTTTGGGGAAAATGCAGTACGGTTTTACTCATTTTAATTATTTTTCATCGGTCTTATAATTACCAAAAATTACCAAAAATCACCAAGTATTGATTTGGTTACCAAGCAAAAATTTTGTCCCTAAGGCTTTCCAAAAATTACCGAATTTCGCCCTTTTTTTGGTTTCCGAAATCACCATCTGGCAACACGGAGTAGTTCCTTGCCTACATAGCCAATGATAGCGGCATAATCGGTGCAGCCCCAAGGGAGTCCAACTATAGGGACCTCGTACTCGGTTATGGTGAATCCTCGCAAGGGCAAAACGATAGGGAACAGGCTATCACTGATTTTGTCTTTTTATCATCGAGTGGACAGACAACTCCAGAGACCGAAAGACACGAAAAGCAATCTGCGCAATATTCTACCAAATAATAAAAAAGTTGAAAATTGGGCCAAAGATATCCAGCAATGAAAGCATCTATTCTGATAAAATCTGAACAAAACTGGTCTACAGACATGACAGACATCGCTGTTCGTACTTTCTGTTTTAATTGCAGATGATTGGGTAGATACCACCAAATAAAATCTGGGAGACATAATGTAATTGTGAATTAGGGCTTATAGAACAATTGCTGGGAAATATCATGTGCCGGCTCTAATTAATCAACAGTGATCAGAGAGTACTATCTTTCATTAATTCGCCAGACCATGATAAAAAATTTGGTAATCACATTAGAATCATAAACCTTTTTACCCCGTCCCAAATTCCTACCTCACTAAAGTCTTTATAGTAAATCTACGTTTGCACACACCGTATACTTGTTGCTGTTGATGCTATTTCATTATGCATATATATATATATATATATATATATATATATATATATATATACATATATATAATTATATATATAATGAATGTGATATGCATGTCAGTGCATATGACAGAAACGCATAACACGTTTTCTATGAAGAATGAGACAACCCTGTACGTGACCACTGCTAATTTTCTTTTGAGGCAAGTTCTGAATTCTGTCACGACCCAATTCTTGTAACTATACAGCAAAGTGGGACGTGACTATTTCTATAGCTTCTACAGTGAATTTCCACGACATAGGGCATATCGTTCTTTTATTTCTTTGGGCTTATTGGGTACACAATGAGCTGGTGACAATACCCGGTGTGTGGAAAAGCCTAATAGAGTAATTCACGAGTTACCTATCCAATCATAGATCCCAATATGTACATGTACCTTTCCGAAATGTTAAAGAGCACATGATTCTAAGAGCAGTTCAAAGTTTATTTGGTGAAAATCGGTTTTGAAATGGCAGAGATATCCAAAATTAATACATGGTGGTCCTAATAAAAAGGGGATCTCAACTGTTATTATAGGACCACCTTGTTTTCCTTTGTTATACCCTGCTTAGCGAAATATGTTGTTTCATCCCAAATAACACAGATGACATATTGAAATTTAGGATGTCTTCGTATATTGTATGATGTTTCTTTGTTTTGTTCGTCTGTTCGTTTCTTTTTTGTGGGGAGGGGGGGAGGGTTACGGGAACAAAAGATTGGAACTTATACAATGAGGAACGCAATAAGTATCTTGAACTTAAATGGCTCACGTAATTAAACTGATAAATGCTCGAGTCACCACATCACTTCTCCGTATTCATACGAACTCTAACGGTATAAATTCATAGCACGTAATGAAAAAAAAAAACAAACAAACGAAGATACTATTGTGAAATTCACGAATGCACGCGACTGAAAAATACAATAAATGTAATTAGAGGCTCTAATTCAAAATATGTGGCGCAGCCAACGACGGAAGGGCGAATCTGCCTCATTTGTTTGACTCAATTAGACTGTATTCATCCACGTTCATTTCTCGTCTTTGTGTGTGTGTGTGTGTGTGTGTGTGTGTGTGTGTGTAGCAAGAATGTAGTCATCCAGGCAGATATAAAACGCGTTAAAAGGGCAGACTGTCACGCAGCCATTATGAGGAAGGGCAACATCCAGACAGATGCGTAGCCATGGAAACCGGAACAAAGAGCACCATTTGATTTTGTAAAGCGAGCATTACCTCAACCTCTTCCTCATCGCACCATACACCACATCACTCCTCTGACCGCGTGATTGGGCGGTTGGGCGGTTGGGCGGTTGGGCGGTTGGGCGGTTGGGCGGTTGGCAGGATATTCTGACGCTTAAAAGACACCGTGCGCCATAACAGGCCTGTAAAAGATGGATGGATTTTGGGGTCTCGATGGCAAAACTCGTATGCAAACAAATTTCGACAGATTTATTTTTGAAAGTAGCATATATATCCTAACTACCTAAGAAGTATTTTTTGAAATTCATTTACGGGAACATACCAAAAATGACGTTATCAATATGGCTATCCAACTAAGCATTGACAACGTAGAGAATTGTAAGTTTTGCTTGCTACAAAATGCATTAGTGGTCAACAACAATCCCAATAGTGGTACAACAGGAGCTGGAGAAAAAAAAAGTACTTAAACTTAAATAGGGATACAAATCTTATGAAAAGCGTAATTAACACTTAATGTGCCACGGACTTTGAACAGTGTGTACAATGCTAACTTGCTGACCTTGGTATCTTGTCAAAACATAAAGATAAAATTTTAAAACAGAACAGAATAGAATAGAATAGAATAGAATAGAATAGAATAGAATAGAATAGAATAGAATAGAATAGAATAGAGCAAAGTAAAATAGAATAAAATATAGTGATTCAAATCATATCAAGCCAAGTTAATTACAACCATTGAGTAAGTTCCAACGATTGTCAAAGGAGTCTATTTCCATTTCAATCTGTACTCCAAAACAAAAACAAAAAGGCAAAAAAGAAGAAAAGATCAAATCTATTTATTCTCGAGACTCGTATTTTGAAAGGAAAATGGGATAAAAAGAAATGCGTTTGATATACAGACTCACACTTCGAAATGAAAATGTGGAAAAAAAAAACTCAATCCGAGTACGACCGCCCTTTTGAGTGTATTTTATGAGGGGGGGGGGTTGCTAATATTGTACGTAGCTTTTGTCATGGAAACGATATGAATTTACCATGAACGTCACCCAGAAATACTCCAGACGCTGAGTGCATTCTACGATTTAACCAGCCACATCGTAACGAACTTAACACTGGCAGTTTACCGGATATACATGGGGATAAACAGAATCGGCACTTTTCTCATATACTATTAATTTTTTTTTTGTCTTCATATGTTACCAGCCTCAATCATATCACTGAAATATTTGTTTGATATGATTTTCTTAATTTGATTTGATTTATTTTCCACATCTCACACACAAATGTAACGTTACTATCGATACAAAAAAGACAAGATAAAACGTCGTAATTAAGAAAAAAAATACAATTTTGCAAATGTGAAATGTGAGAAACCTACTACAGAGCAAAGTTTGTACATGTATTGTATAGGTCCCTAGATGAAAATGTTAAAGTCTTATCATACAAACAATATAATAACTATAATTGAAAGGAAGGAGCAAGCGTCGAGGAAAAGAGAGCAAAAAGATATAAAGCATTTATGCAAGAAAAACAAACAAACAAACAAACAAACAACAAACAAACAAGCAAACAAACAAACAACGAAAATAGATTATATTAACATAATACCGATGTAGCCACTGGTAATACGCTTACAAAGATTCCTCGTCACGTATAAGTTCGTAAGTTATTAATGAGTGTGATTGCAAATGGCCTGGAACACTACAGCAAGCACTATAGAACAACACGCAATACACCCAGCTGAGCGTTTTTAAAACCCACCTCTTTGTAATTAAGTAACAAAATCATTTAATTTTCCATTATATTTTGTTGCTGCAGTGTCATGTTGCCATAGTTACAGGGCTGCTGTCCTTCACACACCTAATTCAAGGAAATATGAATATACTTACTAGCTGAAGACCCAAGGTAACGCGGAGGTTGAATTATGTGCCATAAAAAGATATTTTTTCTTTTTAAATTTTAAGTTAAAAATTGTATATACAGTCAAACCTTCCTCAGCAACTACCTGTCTATAGCGGTCACCCTCCGTGTGTGGCCACTGGAAAATTCCCCAGAGAGAAAATTCACGTTAACGACCCTGTCATAGCGGTAATCTGTCTAGCGCGGCCAGCGGCCACCAAGTTCGTTTCCCTCGATAATTAATGTGCATGTAGGCAATGCACACAAAGATGGATAACCTGGGCTGTAGTGTCTACAGCAGCCACCTGTCTATGACGGCCACTCATCTCATCTACCTTGGGTGGCCGCTATAGACAGGTTTAACAGTATATCATGTGATAAGAGTTAAGGTGAAATAGGCGTGCAGCCGTTTTGAGGGTGCCATCTGATCAGAATCCAGGGAGGAATTGCTGGTAAATCTTATGTGGGATACTGTCAAGACTTATACGTTAGAATTAGAACAAATGAATAAATCTTGAAATGTATGTGTGTGTTTTTTTTTGTGTTTGTTTGTTTGTTTGTGTGTGTGTGTGTGTGTGTGTGTGTGTGTGTGTGTGTGTGTGTGTGTGTGTGTGTGTGTGTGTTAATGACGGTTGCCTCTTTGGTCATCTTTAACCCACGTGTTGATGATCATTTGCCCGAAAGTTTGCGGGAGAGGTGGCGAGAGAAGGTGCTAGAGCGGTAAAAATTGGAGTGACCGTGAGTGAGGTAAGTGTCCGGCCACCCCCGCTACCGATAACAGATTTTGGTCCGTGACAAACCTGGATCAAACCTGGATGATGATGTCAGCATTATCAGTGTGATAGGTTTTTATAGGTAGGAACATAGTTATATTGATGAAGGGGGAGAGAAAATAGAGCACATTATGTTCTCATGATGTCCCGCGGTGCCCATGAAAAATCTTGACCAGGCTGATAAAAAGTGATTTTATTGAAAAAAAAGGCAGTCGTGAGCACCATAGTTGTTGTTCCTGGAAACATCAAATATGGACCATACACTGCCAGAAAATTAACGATTTGAACATTAGCCATCCATCATCACTACGAACAAAGCCCTCAATATTGCGAGTAGCTGTACACCAACGGATCCAAAAATCGGGCGAGGTTGATTCTCTTTAAAAAAAAGGCAGGACACTATTTCCCCTATTGGGTCTAGGGCAATTACCCTAGACCCTTCCCCTGGACCAGTCGTAACTCTAATCCTAAATCCTGAACCTAAACCTAACCCTAACCCAAACTCTAATCCTAAACCAAACCCCAAACCTAATCTTTACTTTAACATTATCACTAACCAGTATTTAGCCTGGGTAATCTGTAATCTTATTGCCCTGATACGCCCCTATTTTTTTTTTTTTTTTTGCTGTAATTCCATGTACTACACGACTTATATGAAAATACTCTGCTGCGGACATGGCTGCGGAGATATCGATGGTTCAGGAGCAAGTCGAGTTGACTCGAAAATCAGTATTTCGAGAGAAGCCGCCGTAAAAGCTTTTCCTTTGGCTCAATGGCGACCGAGGAGAGCTAGGAAGACACCGTCATCGTTCATACAGTGGACTCCCGTTATGACGAAGTTCTTGGGACCGGCAGTTTTCTTTCGTTATGTCGAAATTTCGTTATAACCAAACAAATAAACAACAATAAACGTAGGGTGGAAAATTTTGCGGCCTCAATTTCTACTTCGGTGTAACCGCAATTTCCTTATAACCGTGTTCGTTATAAGGGGAGTGCACTGTATCACAGGTTGTTGTGTATTCTTTGGCGAATGACCATGAATGGGGCAAGAAGCCGAAAGGATATCAGCAGGGGTTACAAAGAAACTGGTTAAAAAAAGGCTGTGAAAATACCAGTTTAGGGTAGAATGGTTGTACCATTAACTTTCTCTATACTATTCTTTCGTGTGTGCGTGTGTGTGCGTGTGCGTGTGTGTGTGTGTGTGTGTGTGTGTGTGTGTGTGTGTGTGTGTTTGTTTGTGTACCAGATTTTTTGTCATGTGTGCATCCGTGTATATTTTCGGGTGAACGAGCACGTGATTGGCAAGTGTGTAATTGTTAACCAAATGAGATTCGTTTTTCCAACTTTAAATCAATCCTTCTGCAATCTAGTATCTTAGCGACAAGAGTGCTTCCACACAAAATGGGATGAGAACAAATTAATCGTCCTGATCGACCACATCAAACATTGATGAGTTTTTTCTCTTTTTTTCAAGAAGTTCCAGTCATTGCATTTCATCCTTAAACTGAATTCTACTGTATTAAGTGCTCTCGAAATTATTAGATATCTATAAATCTATATCTCTCTCTATCTCCATATATATACATATATCTTATATATATTTATATATACATACATATATATAATGAATATATATATACATTATACATATATATATTATATATAATGTGAATAAAGAGTGCAATGTTTCATGGCAGTGTGTAGAGTTCCATGGCATTTGCTTCTGTGACAATTGATTCCATGAAATATCTGTATGTTAAGCCAAACATAAAGTCTACCCCCTAACATAACCCTAACCCTTATCCTAATCTTCACATCAAACTAAACCTCAAACCCTATCAAAACCCTTACCCTAACCCTAAGTCTTTGGAGAAAAGAAGACTGGGCTGGAACTATTGTCACAGGAGCACTGGTGTGCAGCACGGCTACTGTTGACTGTGTGCATCTGTGGAAAAGTCTAAGATTTACCATGAAAGAAGAGGGTATCTTCCAGTTTCACGATCACCATCTTTCATCATCTTGCACCATCGTCGTCACAATCATCACCACTGTCATAATCATAATCATCATCATCCTTGTTATCATCATCATCATCATCATCACCATGACGACCACTAGTACTACAAAGGCCACCATCAATGTTCAGCATACACACAGATATGTATATACACACAAACACACTCACACCCACGCACACACATGCACATACATGTTTATTTACGGAACATTCCTCTAGGGTGTATGAATTTATTTGTCTTGTTATATTCATCTCACTTTGCCAATCATGTATGTCTTTGCACTGTTTTGCCTTACACGTAAACTCATGAATGGGGACTCTGTTTCTTCACATACATTCATGAAGACTCGGGAGGTGTACAACATTTGATATAATCCAAACGATGTGGTGGAACAAATGATGGAAAGAAAGAAAGAAAGAAAGAATGAATTAGTTAATTAATCATTCAAAGAAGGATAGGGTGACTGAACATAACATACACAACGAAATCAAATGACACATGAAAAACGACATACTCTGGGATATGATTTATTTCATTTTAACATGGCAGGTATAATTTTTAAAGATATATCATCTGTAATTGTTAAAATAAGCAAATAAATCTTTGACAAAAAAAAAGAGAAAGAGGAAAAAAACCAGACCTTTTCACTACTTGGTGTATATATACAATTACTATCTATACAGTAAACAAATCTACATACAATGTATTATAAATTACAGCTTACTCTACATTCAAAACAATATGTTGTGAAAAAACAACCACTTTATACTCATGACATTTTGAGACAGACATCTGTATAGTGCTTCAGTACAGACATAAATGTATGTCTTCATCAAACACATAATCATAGACTTTATCTATATGTTCACTGGCTTTCAATAAAAAAAAAAAAATCCCAAGATACTAGAGTTTGGCTGTAAAAAATAGCATTAGCCTCAACTTTGAATGTACATTAAAGATATCAGAAATTATCTCTGTGGTGTTCATGATAATAATTACTGCTCGAGGTTGAAGTATAGAAACACATATCATATGCATTATCAATAATATTATTATCATTTTTTTTTTTACACATAATTAAATGCAATGAAAAAGAGCTTTAAGAAATCCTCAAATTGGCACTTCCAATTTAGGCTTGCAAATAGCAGTGATGTCAATATTTCATGACTAACAGAGTTAATACCACCACAGTTCAAGCATAATCTCAGATTCAAATGAAGCTAGCATTTATATTTGGGGGTACTTTTCCATGCCGACAGGTTGCAGATGGTGCCATTAAAAAAAAAAGAAGGGGAAAAATTGTGAAGTGCTTTAATTCTCGGTCGTAAAAAATATTTTACTGGCAGAAGAGTCAACACTTCATTACCCTTCTTTTGTATCAAAGCAAAAGCAAACACGAAAGCACGCTTCCAATATTATTTGCTTAATTCTCCCCCTCTCGAGTGCGTTGATCCATCTAGCACATCTGCTGATCCCACTGGTATAAAATAACAGCAGCATCATGAGAACACTTTAGTCATGGTGTACTTAACAATATTCTGATGATAATTATGTCTATATGTAATTTCTTCCCTTTGCAAATATCATATGACGCAGCAAATACTGTTGGAAAGTAATACAGATCTCACATGAGATTCCGCCTTCATTTGTCGTAATTACGCTTTTCCACAATTAATTGTTCATTTGGAGATATTGCATATGTTTCCTTTTGCAGCTCATAGCTATATAGGCCTACCATCATTTCTGGCTATGAAGACAAGATTCACAACATCTGAAACATTCCTGGCAAAGGAGGGAAGGATAACTAGTGGTCGGTGTAATTCAACCCCTTTCATCGACAACACTACGTCATGGCATACATCATCCTGTATATTTGTTGCCACCACCAAGACAAAATAACAGTCAGGAAACACACAGTAATTCATATCTATGGGCCACAAAATAATGATGTGGGTTTCATCAAAGAAACAAAATTTGATTTAACAAAAGATGAACGAAAAGCATAAAAATCAAACACACAACCCAAGGATTACGGGCCCCAGACTCAAGGTCCATTTTTCTGTTTACACTAAAAATGTCATCATTCTTAATGGATGAAAATCGTCCCTCGTCTACGAGCCTGCATTGTTGTGCTGAATCACTGTAAAGCGCGCTCTATTGTCTAAAATTTGGACCAATTTCTTCAATTCCTTTCCTTATACAATGTAATACACATGTTAATATGGGGTTACACATCATGTTCATATGCACTGATTTTCAAATGTGGCAGTACAACTGCGGGTAATTAGGGCCGCATGAATTGATCTATCCAATTTCCAAACAATCATATCGGCTGGCATAATTCATAATCATGCGGAATTGTATTTGATTTGCATCCCACTATAATTCTCTATAGATTAAATTAGAAAAATGACTGGTTCTGCTACCGCGGGTGAAATTACCCTGACTAATGCACAATGAATGAGTTTCCTATCACGGTTCATAGCGCCAATTAGACGATCTTTTTGTGCCGTCTCGTTAAAAAGAGAATTCAATACACATCTATTTGACTGCCCCTGTCAAGCTTTAGTTATACAAGGTCTATGGGCTGGAGCTATAATTAGGGGAAGACATTTGTCCACTTATCATAATCACTGATTCAATTATTCAGTTGAGATACACCATGTATATCCTAATATTATAGAGAATTTGTAAAGAAGATTTAATGCATCATAAAATGATAAAGCTTTGCCTCAGACAGCACCATTCAGAGAGGCTGCTGCTGTGTATGTAGGTTTATATACCATGTACAATAATATACCAGGGGGCATCATTTCATTTGTACAACACATGTGTTTTAATCTTTTCCCCACTTGAACCGTAGAGCTTAAGCAACTCGCCTTTCCGATTTGGTGTGCTGATGCATTTGATGAGCCATTAAAGAAATATGAATAATCAAGATGATATACAGGGAATATTTTGCACATTTTTCGCTGAACTTGTTTCACAAGACGTTTGGATGATCTCTGCTAAGCCTGGCATTAACAATGGTAACAAGACAACCACACAGCAGCAGTTGGTATTTAAATATTATTACATCTTATAGTTTCACCATCATTGCCGAATAAAGAGAGGTGGGGGTGGGGTGCATTAAAATTGGAAATTCCCAGAAGCAGAAAGCTTTGGGAAAAACAATCTGAATGACCTCTTACAGACTATACTCACATCTACATAAATCTTTCAGACTAAAGCACCTTTACTCTGGACCCCTCCCCCATTCCCCATTTATGTGAGCCATGATATTGCAGAAAAATTGTCTTTCCAGCATCACAAATGCATGCACTCTGCTTTTAATATCAATATTCATTGTCAGTACCCAGACCAGTTTATGGCACCATCATCAATTATGGCGGGGGCTTTAAAACGGACAAACCATCCCACTCCAAAGGCTCCAATAAGAGTATCGAAAGCAGGCAATGGATGTAAACCACCCCTGTCGCCATGGCAACAGGCACAAATAAATCTTCCTGGACAAGGATGTGATGCACTGACACATCTCATCATGGAGATTGACTACGAGTTTGTGTGGGACAAAAATCGTGGTGTGGAAATTTGGATGGAACACCCACCAATTAGTAATGTCAAGTTTTTGACGGTTAAAGCTTTCTTTTTTTTTCATCCAAATGAATAGCTAGAAACATATTCTTTCATTTACTTTTACCAGGGCATTTGGAGATACTTGATCTTAGTTTTGAATTTGTTTTTCTCCCCTTTCGCAACTCGGATATATTCCCATTATGCACAAGTTATTGGACAGTATCTGACATTCCACACAATGAAGTAATATACCATGAAGACATTAGAAACAACAGTGCTGTTCAATGGAGATTGGATACACATTACCCTGGTGTATTCTACAATGTCATGTAGATTCTCATTCTTTGCAACAGATAAAGTGTTGTGTCACTTGCAAACAATAGAGGTCATTCTTATCTCTGTCTATTGCCCACAACACCGAAAAGTCACATATTAGCAAATCCAAATTCATAGACTTCATTTCTCACACAATTGTCTGCGCTCACCAATAAAATTTGAAAGTCCACATAGAGATGATTTCAGTCTTCTACTTTGCACGTCAAATTCTACGTAACAAATATAATTACTTCTCTTCTATTTCATACATTTTAACTACTTTTAACTACCAAAGATAAAAACATGAAGAAACTGTGTGGAGAAGATTTCTGTCAGAATATATACACCAGTAGTTCCTCCATTCTTTTATTCATTTCTTCCTATACTTTTTTTTTGTGTGTGTAATATTTATATTTCAGGTTAATCCAGTTAACCAGTAGTCAATCAGAGTTCATTAGATATACATGTACATAACTTGAGAATTCACTCACACAGTGTGATACGTAGTAGCTATGAGTACCACGGATAATATTATACACGTTGTTCCCTGCAACTGTTAAAAAACAGAAATAAAGTGAACGGCAGCAACGCACCAAGCACCTTCGTTGCACAGGTATACACCGATTTCAAAAGATTTAAAGATACAAACAAACAAGCAAAATCCCTGACGCTTCTTTGAAGACAATGGGAATTTTGTAGAGACATAAGCTCGTACAGGCATATGATCATCCAAACTGTGGTTGCTGTTGTTTTTTTTTTTTGCTCCTTTACATAGACTGACACAGATGTTTTGAAATGAACTGCAAAACAATGTGTTTCACCAAATTCCATAAATTCCAACCATATCACACTGGCCTTCATTCAAGACTGCTACACTGTTTGTTTTTTTCTCTCCTAGAATTACAGACACACATCAGTCACTAGGTTTTGAGAGGAAATTATCCAAATTGCTCATGAATACCCAACAGAGTTGTTATCAAGCAATCTATGTTGAAAGCAGCAAATGAGAGACATAACATCCCTTTAACTTATGACACAGTAGCCATGTTCCCTCCACGACCCTTTCTCCCCAGTCCTACAGCTAAGAACAGTGCCGACACTCGCTACTTTTAAGGGAGACTAAAAAACAGGGGTCCACTAGAATTAACCGAGTCTCAATGGGTGGGGTGGGGCTGCAGGCAAACTGGGCATTTCATCTCATTTTCTGGCTCTCACTTACTCATTTTTATCCTTTACTCTCATTTTTATAACTATTTTGAAGCCCTCAGATGGACTCAGCCAATCGTTAGCAAGTCACTTTAAGTAACTGTGTTGCCCTTTCAGCATTTTTAGCATATTAAAAATAAAAATTAATTTCTATCTTATGTGATGACAAAGAAAAGAACAGAGGCACTAAAGGAGGTGCAGCTACATTCATCCAAAAGATTTTTTTTTTTTTTTTGACAGGGTTACTTTGTAGGTGTGAGTTTGTGTGACATGAAAAACATACATAATATGTGTCAACGTGACTACCTATATATTTGTGTATGTGTATGCATTATATTCACACATACATACCCTCACATCCATGAACGCAAACCGCTACAGTTTGTGCAATGTGGGAACTACATGTACTTTCATTATACAGAACATTATATACTTGTGCCATTTTTCAGTTACGATCTGCCATTTTCTGTGCGTCAAACAGCGTCGACTGCGATACTGTCAGCAACTTTGATACTGCCATCAAAATATGAGAATTGGAGCTGAGAAATGAATGGGGACCAGTACTAGCTTTCACTGGTGTTATCCTTGAGAAAGACACTGATATCTGCAAATGGCATACACTAATTATTTTTTTTTCAAGGTCGTTTCACCCAATTTTACTTGGGTGGATGCCTGCTCTCTTACTTGCAATCACGAGACAGCTAGAAATCAAGGACCGAGTACAGTTTATTGTCTGATGATGAGGTATGGGTACATGGTTGCATGTCATTTAAAACACATCTTGCAGTTTCCGAAGTCTGAAAACCCAACAGAAATATCAAGCGAGTGGAACCATTACATTATCCTCCTCCTCATCCTCTTAATTCACAAGTCAAATGCTACTGGTTACCATGGTTGCAAGCCAAAACAAAAGGAAGAAGACAATATACAATGGCTGTGCATTATTAGTGCATACTATGACTATATCTGTACGACTGCTTGTCTCAAGGTCTGAATCAGGTTCAGTGCTCGTTGTGAATGATCCTCGCAAATTTCCGCGGCGCACAAACAATTGCCAAGACCTTCGCAGCAAAAGAGAAGCTCATAAACATTTCATTGGCTGTCAAACTCACAGAAGTATGATTGGCTAATACAAGCCTTGCACATCTTATTTCTTGTTTTGTTTTCACAACCTTTTGTGGTTTACTGACACGTTTGCCCTAAAACACTAATGACATGTGTCATGTTTCCATGGCAACCACATCCCTGTCACGAATAATGCATTCATATGGAAGCAAGCCTTGCATCAATCTAAAAAAACAACAACACTGATATAGTGCTGAAAATGTTTACCTATTTCTTCACTATTTATCTATCAATTTACTTTTCATACATGTATACATCCTTCTCTTTATCTATTCATTGCTATTTTAAGATAAGATGCTTTTCATACACTCATCCCAATGTCCATTTTTCTTTCTTTTTTGTGGAATAACAGCATAGTTTCAAACAGTTGGAAAATAATGCTATGGAGATTCTGGCAGCAGCTTAGAAGAAAAGTTGGAACAATGGTAGCATCATAATTGCAATGAAGAGTTTGAGCATGTGGCACTACTCAGGGATTTTAAAAAGAAGGTATTTGATACAGTTGCTGTCCTACTGTGATACGTACACTGGCAAATGCCATTTCAATAAATTACAAAATGATGGAAAATCAAATCAAAATTGCTCGAGTATTTAATTTTCAATCGATCATTGGACTAAGCTTAAGAGTGAATAAATGGGCATACTTGTATAAATGCGATGATATGCATACTTACATTCTGTTGGTACATTTATTATAATAAGAGTCGGTAATAAATAATGACATTTGATATGCCAACCAAAGTTCCAGCTTGCTGGACTGAGTACAAAGAAAAATAAAGGGAAAAGAATGGCATTTCATTACGTAATCAATTCAGTTTTATCATAAAAACGCCAGAAACTTTGGTCTTATGTGGCACTATGTGGAGGTCCACCTGTTTCCAAAAAGAATCTCACAATTTTCATATACAATGTACTTTCTACAGGAGCGAGCCACCAAGTTACAGTAAGCCTAATAATGTCCATCCAACAGACACGGTCAGAGAGGCTTACAAACCATAGGGGGAATTGAATCAGATACAACCTTACGTCTTCCCTCCCACTCCCCCAATGTCATCGCAGATTGTGTCCCCGAGGAGAAGTTGGGACCCACTTGTACTTGTACCATTCCACAATCAATTTATACAGCGACCACACGACAGCCACAAATGCACTGAACGTACATGTACATTGCCAAGACCAAGAACATCGGACTCGTGGATTATTTCACAGTGTGGAATCTTTTGTGTATTTTCTGCAACACAATTAACATGGCACTAAATGCACACATTTTGCTGACTCCATTTTGTACAAGTAGATTTATATTGTTATTAGTAGCGTGCCGACAATCAGCAAACGTTAAAAAAAGGGGATAGTGGTTTAACTGGACTGAACACGGTAAAAACTGTTGCGCAAAAAAACCCCAACAACAACAATTCCACTCATAGAAGTGGCAGAGGGTTACGAGTTTGGTGTTTTGGAATGATAGTTTGTTTTTGTGCATCAAAGCTTTGACTATGCTCCTATTTCAAACATTATTGTCTCAGATGCATTGACACTACAAATAATAATGCAGGTTCTTTTCTTTGGGACAGAGTTACAAGTTCACATGCACTGACTGAATGAGAATCTCCAGAGGAGTTATCACTTTCAAGTGGGATTTTGAAGTAGATGAAAGTTTTTTTTTTCAGGAAGATTTAGCAAATTTTGACTGTCGTAATTTCACTTGCCAGGTATCTTCACATGGTATAATGGACCAGAAAGTGTAGTACTCATACTTCTTTGTACTTGCTCCTTGCACATAGGCTCACCCACACACAGACAGACAGATGGACAGATAGACACAATGGCTTCGGGAAATCGAGCTACAGTCAAGTATGGTGCTATGTAATAATTGGTTACTTCTCTTTATGGGGTACACAAACAAAGGAATTAGCAAAAACACAGACACTATAATTGCTCTTCCAGCAATAAGAACACAATACCAGAAAGAACAAAAATATTAGGCAACGAAAAAAAAAAAATGCATAAAATGTGTTTCGTCTGAACAAAACAGACTGCTATTGCAATTTTCTCTGACATAACGATACACAATGACAGAACAAATTAAAAAAGGGCGTGCAAAGTGGATAACATATTTGAAGCAAAAATGCAAAAAACCGGGCTACAAAGTTCGGCATGAGGCCATGTGAGGTTGTCTACTGCTTTGCGTTTTTTCTTTCTTCTCCACATAAATCGGGCTCGGGCATGTGACAAGACACTCCGTGGCAGCATGCAAGGTGGGCTGACTTTGGGCTTCGGATCCCCGGGGGTCAAAGGTATCACTGGCATGCAAGAATCGAAATGGGAGGCAAGCGAGAAGCAAAAACAAACAAACGAAAAGGCGTGGTTAGAGAAACTGACATGGAGATGCATCCAATGACCTAGGTTGAATATATCCTACAAAACATGCAAGTAAATCAAAATGATAACAAAATTGCAGTGCACTGGTTAAAGATGAGTCAAGTGGGTTGTGGAATGGTGTAAGAAGTCTCTCTCTTGAATCATGCCCCTATAAAATACCAAACAAATCTATGTGGAAATCAAACGGAAATCAATCCATTTTGGAATGAACTCACAAGCCATGTAGTGGCCAAGTAGTCCTAGCTCATTCGTGGTTGTAAGAGCAGTAAATCTCACAAATGTTTGCCATTGCTGTTGCAGAGTTTTCAAAAGATGCTAAATATACTTTGAAGATTATGAAAAAATGTAGGCCTGTAATAATTTACTACACCTTTCCCTTCTCATTGTTAAACACGCCAAAACATTTCCCTTCAATATAACATTGTTGTTATTGGACTATTATGCCATCCCCCGATACAATTTGGGGCACGTCGATAATGACAGCACAAGAGGGCGGCCATTTTTGAGAAATGACCACATTGTGGACTTTGCGTTCAAGCTGGTCGCTTTGGACTCAAATCTGACCTCATTCTTTTCACTGATAAGGAAATGTGCAATGTCCAGTTTTTGGACTGGATGGTCATTACCCAAATAGATGCGGTTTTGTCTCAAATCTTCCATAATCTGTGCTGATATGTTGTTTTGGATGTGGACTCACACATCACTGCAGAAGGTAGTGAATGCACACTAGACTTGCACAATTCAACTGTGCAAAGCCATCAAGTTTTGATAAACATGTTGAAGACAGTGGAAATTGTCCAAAAATTGATCGAAAGGTGAATGCTCAGGCTGTTATGTACACATCCGATCAAATTACCTAATTTGATTTTTTTTTTGTTTTTTTTTTTTTGGGGGGGGATTGTATTTATCAAAGGGATACCAAATTCTTAAATGATTTCAAGACATGAAAAGTTGTTGGTCACAATTTCCCTGAACATCCTTGGTTCCACTGCTTATATATAACATTGTAAAAACAAAATGATAAACGATGAAAAAGTTGTGATATGTGTTTGCTCTTGAGATCTCAACTGGGTTCCCTTCCTCTAAATCCACAAACAACCTTTGAGTTGTCACAGTTTGGTAGTTTGATTGCAAAACCTGCTAGACCAGTAGTTTCCACAGGTAAAAACTAGCATATACTGGTCATGAACGTTTGGTCACAATATGAACATTTCTATCTAGTCAGCTCATCTTAATCTTAAAAAAAAACCTTAATGCATCTGGACTTTCAAATTCACTTTGTGATGAAATACAAGACATCTGTTCTGTCACTACAGTTGTGACATCTTACTAACATATCAACGCCAGAGCCAAAATGCTTGCAAATGTCCCTGTACACTCTTTTGATTCTGAAAGCGAGCATCCTAGATTAGGCTTGCAAGTTTTTGAGCTAAAATCCGTTTCTTCCCTCTTTCCATGGAGCATACCAATTACACAAAATCATCTTCCCGGCTGGAAAACTGATTCAAAGTGTTCTAGCTGAAATGGGAGCAGACACCTCATTTAATCACAGTTATTCTGATTATGCTCATGTATACTACCAGCAGACAACTTTCAACAGTGATCTTCATCTCTATTGTCATATTGGAAATTGAGCAGGTGCACAATGATACACTTGATGTTTGTACAACTACAATAGTATTCAAACGGAAGTTACCCGGATGTTTTGATGCCCTTTCATTTTTTCCCACAGCTTCTTCTTGAGCGTGCCTTCGCCACTTCCGGAACTTTCAGTCCGTTCCGACACTTGCTTTCCGGAGCTCCCGCCCGTGAGAATGTTCGGCAGACTGGGGCGGTGCTTGCTGCTCGGGACCTTGGTGGCCGTGAGCACGGTGCCCGGCCGCCGCTTCGGCGACACCTCCTTGTCCTTGCCCTTTGATTCGAAGTAGATGTCGGGTTGGTCCGTGCTGCTCTCTTCCTCGTCACTCTCAAAGGAAATGATGCGGGCAGGCGACTTGGGCGGCTTCATGGTCTGCATCATCTCCTTTGGCGGCACCTTCTCCTCGTCGGAGACCTGTCGTACCGTGTCCATGATCTTATGCCGGTTCTCGCCTGGCATGTTGGTGATGATGTCGGTGAGAAGCGAGCTGTCGCTGCTGAGGAATTCCGTCTCTTGGTACGTCTTGCTCTTGGTCAGTGTGCCCTTGCGCTGCGGCTTGGGCACGCCCTCTGGCGCCCTGTGGTTATTGCTGTTGTTGAGCTGGCGCGAGAAGTCGCCGTTGGTCATGCCCGGGCGCGGCTCGCCGTTCAGGAGGGCCTCCTCCTCCCCCGAGATGCGCTGTAGACTGCTGTTGGAGCCCCGGCTGGAGGGGCTGCTGCTCTCGCGTCGCGTGACGGCCGGCGAGTGCTGAGGGCTGTAGGCAGGGGGCCCGTAGAGGAAGCCGTGCTCCGGATGGAGGTGCTGCCCTAAGATGGCTACCGTCGGTGTCTCTGGCGAGTCGGATGGAATGTCGTCAAAGTATTCCATGTCCTCCATGCTGCAAGCATGGTCATACCATTCCTGCATTTCAACAGAATGAACAAAGAATTACACTAAAAGTCTGATGGCATTCCACAAGGCATATCGGTTCATTTGAAATATCATATGCCACACACAGTATACTCCTTCCTGTGAATGTGTTAACCAATGTAGTGCATAAGATGTCATAGGAATGAAAATGTATTGGGTTCTAAGAGGGTAAATGGACAATAGCATATCACAATCTCCACACTTTGGGAGTGATTATGCAATTATTGTGCAGACATTCAAATATAGTGCATTGTGAGGTAATTATGCATTATCAATACACAATCCCATCCCCAAAGCAAGTGAGAGTGACGGAGCCTTGCATTTTCACCTTTGCTTGTGCAATCTTTTCCATCCACTGTCCAACGGTGTACCTCTCCGGCTGAGCGACGAACCCGTACATTGCACAATTGTAGTCGTCCACACACAGCACGGCAAAACCACCTGGCACACCAGACAGAAAAAAAAAAACAGGAATGAAAAGTTTTTTTTTTTAAAGAAAAAGTGAATGGTGTGATCTCCACTTAGAGTGCATGACTTTGCATTTAGATGATGATCTTCACTGCATATCAACTTCTTTCTCTCTTTAAGGTCACTCAGATGTGATATCAAATTCAAAGAAAATTCAATCGTACAGGAACATGCAGAAAAGAGTCAAGAAAAGAAGGTCCTGATATTTAATCCTCCAGAAGTGCTACCACCACAGAAGGTACACCTCTCACTGCCGTCCTTAAGTTCAACGACCTCCAGCTGGTCCAACCTCATCAATATCAATCGAAAGGTTTCTCTCTTCCCTACACCATCCTTCAGCCCTTCCCTACCACCTTCCTCTTTAAATGCTACCACTGGAGGAGGCATAGTACTCACTGCCGTCCTTAAGTTCAACGACCTCCAGCTGGACCATCCTCATCAGTATGAATGGAAATGCCTCTCTCCCCCTCCACCATCCCCCCATCACCCTCCTCCTTAAATGCTACCACCAGAGAAGGCATATTATTCACTGCTGTCCTGTAGTTCTATGACCTTCCTCTGGACCATTCTAATCAGTATGAACTTGAAAAATCTCTCCCCTCCCCCACCTCACCCTCCTTAAATGCTACCATCACAGGAGGCACACTCAGTGCCGTCCTTGAGTTCTACAACCTCCAGCGTGACAATCCTCGTCAGTATTACCTTAAAAACTCTCCCCCTCTACCCCCACCATCCTTAACCCTAACTAGGCCGGGGGGGGGGGGGGGGGGGGGGACCTCCGAGGCCCCCCCCCTCGACGTTTCGCGCGATGCATCGCAATCGCAAAAAGCTATTGCCGCGACGTTTCATGACTTTTTTCTTTCGAGTCTCCTGCATCTTTTGACACCAAATTTGCGACGCCCGGGCACGGGGTTCAAAAGTTATGCATAAATATGTACATGCATGTCTGACCAAAAATTGCTCGAAAACGTTAATTTGTGTACAATTTCAATGCAAACTGTGCTTATTGGCAAATTTCATAAAAGCATAATCATTTTGGTGTTTTATTGATTAAAATCAATAAATAACATATTTTCTTGTTCGGAGCGATGTCGCGGACAAATTTCATCGAAAAAACAACGAAAAACATAAAGTTGAAAAAACAGAGAAATACATAAGAAATTCAAAAAATCGATAGAATACTTTAGAATTTTTTCTGATATCACAATCTTTTTTACTACATTTGCTAAGGACACTAAAAAGAATATTTACACAAAAAATATGCCTGTTCTGAGCTTCATTTTGTGATTTATACCAAATATTCTGATTGTATGCATCATCATGCATAAATTAGCATAATTTAGCATAAATGATGATTTTTTGAAAAATTAACTTCATGGTATTTTAGATTACATCATAGGCAATGTGTGTGCCAATTTTCGTCGCAATCGCACGGTAGACGGCCGAGATCTGGAGGGGGGGCCTGGGAGCCCCCCCCCCCCCCCCCACCCCCGGCTCTATCAACTACCTAAATAGCCCGGCCTAATTAGGGTTAAATACTACCATCACAGGCACCCTCAATGCTGTCATTAATTTCAACAACACGTGGCTGGACCATCCTCATTAGTATAACCTTGAAAAATATCTACCCCAACACCATCCTCTTTAAATGCTACCATTGGAAGCACACTTACTGCCATCCTTGAGTTCAATGACCTCCAACTGGAACATCCTCATCAGTACAAATCTGAAATCTCCCCCCAGCAAAAGCTGCCACCCGCAGGAGGTGCACACTCACCGCCATGCTTTATTTAGTTCAACAATGTCCATCACCACCACCAACATCGCCACCACGATCACCACCACCATCACCATCACCACCACCATCACCATCACCACCACCATCATCACATTGAACAGTATCTACACCCCCCTCCTTAAATACCACCACTGGAGAAGGCATACTATTCATTGCCAATCTAAGTTCAACGACCTCCAGTTGGACCATCTTCATCAGTACAACTTTAAAGGTCTCTCTCCCCCTCCACCATTCCTCTTCATCCCCCATCCCTTTCCTCCTTAAATGCTACCACCGGAGTAGTCACAATACTTACTGCCGTCCTTGAGTTCGACGACCTCCAGCTGGTCCACCCTCATTGGGGAGCGGACGATGCGGTACTTCTCGCTGGCCTCCTTGGCGGTCGTCCGGCTGGGCTTGGCCAGGACCAGGGCGTCGGTGAACAGGAAGGCGTAGAGGGTCGTCTGAGGAGAGAGAATGCAACGATGCAGGTTGTTGGCAGAAGATTCTTGGACTGACAAGACTTGATTGATAAAGGTCTAGAGATACATTGTAGATCATAGGTACATGGATATAACTCAAGGCTAGATAGAAAGATAGCTAGATAGACAGAAAGATGAATAGATAGATGAATACAGAGATGAATAAACAGATAAATAGATACTTTAATAGAGAGATAGATATGATTGAAAAATGAATGGATGACGATATGCTATTGAAATATATAGGGAAATGCAGATATATAGACATATGGGTAGAAAGATAGTTAGATAGATGTAGGCAAAGACATATGACAGGTGAGTATTTTAATAGAAAAATAAAGAAAAATAGATCACAAGTAGGTAGAAAGATAGAATGGCATACTGTAAAACCAGAAATTTTCATGTACATGAAACTTTTGCGAACTTAACGAGGAGCCAAGATTTCGCAAAAGTAAAATGCACCAGAAATGTTTTTGTCTACACAAAGCATTGTATGTTGTGATCTAATTTATGCTAATATATGTAAATTCAAATGCACTGGAAAAAAAATCCCCCATAATAAAATGTGAGAAGAGGAAACTAGTCTAGTCTATACAGACCCTGCCTGTGCCCTTTTCTTGTAGCCTGAGGGGACCCTCCATCAGCAACCATCGCGGGTGGATGGGGGCAGCATTGGGCATCGGACTCCTGACGTCGAAGACGGAGTGCGCCTCTGCCAACTAAGGTGGAAGCAAGCCAAGATCAAAAGAGGAAAAATGGGTCATTAATGCGAGGGGCAGGTGCACAAGACTCCAATTCAAGACTACAGGAAGTTGTTTACAAATTTGGACAAACGTCCTGAACCTTACACTCAAAAGAAAAAAAGGATACAGAAACAATAACAAAATCATCTCAATCACTTATGCATTCCCAAAAGATGGCCTGTAATGTGCAGGACTGCAAATTGACACACGTGTCCAATCGTTTTCAGAATTTAAATGACTGCCAAGTTGGAGAGGATATTGGGGGGGGGGGCGGGAAGGGGGGAGGAATTATTCACATACCAGCAAAATGTACGAGAGTTTGGGGAATAAATATGACAATCACACATTAAGACAGTAAGAGATTTTTATGCATCAACAATTACTGTCTCTCCCTTGCCAGGCAGCTGGATGCCTGGGACAGTCTGAAGAGGTGCAAAGCTAACCATACAGCCTATAACAGTGTTTCTAGTAGGACACCCCTTTTAGATTTCATCTTTGCAACTTGAAAGCAACATTTTTGAAGCACACACCACCTGGCCAAAACAGATCCTTAGACTTATGTGTGACAAATTGTGCTACATCAAATAACTGAATAGGATAGGGAAATAACACAAAATATGAACATAATTTCTCACCCTGTTCAGCTCCTCACAACCGGCGGGTGCGTTGGAGACCTCGTAACCCTCCAAGATGGCCGCCACTCTCTCCATCTTCTTCCTCTCCTGCTCCTTCTTGATCTCGTGGTTGACGTGGGACACGAACTTGACGATGCCGTCAAACTGGAACCAAAAAAACAAAACAAAACAAAAACAAAATGGGGGAGGGGAATTACTGACAGATCAAGTTCCAGACTTTTGACGGACACAGAAACTAATGACTCATTCATTTTTTCAGGTATGATTCCTATTTTACCCCATTTTTTTTTCACAACTCACCATTTCCCCTTGATCTAATGAAGTATTGGACATTTGCTACAAACTACGAAGTGTTGAAAATAGAGCTCAATGCCTTAGAATAAAAGTAATCTATTCCTACAAATGTACACTGAAAAATACTTTTGATAATGGCTGGAGGTACATTTGATCAGTTGAAAATGAGCAGGGTGTTAACATCGTTGAGGTTGTACATATCACACTGAATATGGACTCTCTTGCATGAAATGCTCTATTTGATTTCACCGACACACAGTTAATGGATTTCACGACTTCCCGACAGCTCAAACTTGGCCCTCGCACCCACAACCGATATGGTGACCGTGCTTTCTCCGTTTGTGCCCCCCCCCCCTCTTTGGAACAACCTCCCTACTCTTATTCAGTCCTTTCAAGGACAGAAATGATGATTATGTATTGTTGATTATTTGTAATGTAGTTGATTTATTCATGTTTTTTTTTTGATAATTGTAAACATGTTTGTGTTAAGCGCTATATAAATCTTTCATATTATTATCATTATATATAAAGAAGTCAACCTCTTGATTGAATTTTCACTCAGTTAAAGGCCTGAATTTAGATATGACACAAATACAATGCTAGATCATCTCTGTTGGTATCCACTGCCTGTACTCTCCACTATGCTAAATAATTTGAAGCTTTTGGAGCCCTGCCAAGCGAGTTTGAGACCTTGACAATCTGACTGCACACTTACCGTGTCCTTGAGGGCGGCCTTTGCCACTTCGTCCTCGCAATTCTTGTACACCCTCTCCACCATCAGATGGTATTTAGTAATCTTCTGCATGGGGTACACCAGGAGGTCGTTGAGGCCACGCAGTTTCAGCTGGCGAGACATTGTGTGCTGCTCGCACCACTGGGGAGCGGGAGGTGGAAGAGAAGGCAAACACATTTTTTTTTTGTCATTTGCAGAACTAGATAATAAAAACCAGGAGGAGGTTAAATTTAAGAGCTCCTAAAGGTCCCTCCCTATCTCCCAAGCTGGTAGATATCTTGATAGAGTTCTTACTAGATTTCTGCAAGTGACAAACAAAATACAAATTTGGTACAATTTGAATGGTGGAAATATTCATTTTGCAAGTGCATGAGTGTCCGACGAATATTTGGAGCACTTCCTTGCCTCCCCCCCATTATGAAGAGCTTTAATCTTTGGAAGGGAATTCCCAGACATAATAAAATTGTGATCTGTCAATAAATAAATCAATCAATCAATCAATCAATCAATCAATCAATCAATCAATCAATCAATCAATCAATCAATCAATCAATCAATTCAATCAATTGGTCAATCAATATTTTTATCTATCTATCTATCTATCTATCTATCTATCTATCTATCTATCTATCTACCTATCTATCTTGCCAGCTATGTATGCGATCCAAATTACTCTATACGACAAGACAGTTCTCCTGTATACTACCACACTACTGCCATAAATGAGTCAACTCACAGACCAGCTGTTCTCTTACCTCAAAGAAAGCCCGGAGTATATCGTTTTCCTTCGTCTTCTCCCTGACGTATTCTAGACAGCTCTCCTCCTCAACACAAAACTTGAAGTATGCCGTGAAGTGGTCTGAAAACTGTAGTAAAAGCACAATGCACAGAATAAAAAACAAAATCAATTACGCATGGTTGGGACCAGTCAGAGTCAGAGCAGAAGGAATACAAGTGTAAACTCAAAGACAGAGAGAAGGTGAGGGAGAGATAATCTACAATGGGCATATGTGACCCACCACGTCTAAAGGATCTGAACGTTGCTGACGGCTGAGCCGAGAAAATCAAGTTTGAAGTCAGATCATCATTTTAATCGGTCAAAACCATTGACTTTCCAGTTTTTGACATAATTTTTGTAGTCTAATGTTTGGCCTATCATGTACCAAAACTGAGAAGGTAAATGATCAGAGGAGTTGGGAGAAATTAGCGTTTTTCTGGGCCAAGATTTTTTGAGTTTAAACGGAGCAAAAATGTGTCCAAAGATTTGCATTTAGCGCCGCAGATAAACTCCGCCCTAGCAACAAGGAAGTGATCTTATTGATGAGTGCGTGGCATCCTGGTTACCGTTTGGTCGTGTGTAGACCGCTGGCGCTAAGCTTGAATGAACATCACAGAGGTCGCTAGGGGCTTCTCTTCTCTTATCAACAGGTGAAAATTGTCTTCTCTCCCTTGATCACTATTGCGTCGGAAGGAAAACTTTGAAGGCGGTTTTCTCAAAATGCCAATTTCCTAGACCACTCAACATGCTGTCTTAAAATCATTGACATATCTGCAAGCGAGTACTTTTATGAGTCGTGTTATGTATGCAATTAAAGTACAAGAGTAAGGGAATAATGTCGTGTCATTTTCAAAAAGTCGACCTCCTCCAACTTTCGGATCCTTTTGTTGTAGCAGGTCACATATGTATGAATAACCCAGGTTTATCAGGGTGTAATCTTCTTGTGGTGGTAAGAGAAGAATTTGAACCAAGCAGCAATATGATTAAATCTCATGAGATTTAGCAGATTATTCTTTTGAAGTCTTTCTCGGTTTCCACAATGCCGCTTCGAAGAAAAAAAAAATAAAAACATACTCTTGAATATCTACACAAAAACACCCTTTTTTTTTAGCCAGCATGCATGTTGATGTGAATAGTGACATATTTCAGATTTTCTCAAGATCGAGTACACATCCCCCGAGGATGCATCTCATATAAAAACTTACATCTTGAAAGCATTTTTGTTTAAGTGGTAGCCCAGTCCAGATAAACAAACAAGGTAAAATTTCCATCTGTCACTTTCCTATGCTTCAGCATCCATCAGCGGATTGCCCTATTTTGTGTGTCCAAACAATGCATTCCATTTCACGGCTTACAAGAATCAACAGATCAAGCTTTGACATATTGTTTCCTTGCTACGACAGACTAAAAAAAAAAGAAGAGGAATATTTACAAATCAGATGGTTTCACATCAAGTGACAACAGAGGGCGCACTTTCAGATCAGCATTGAATCACACAGTTCAGGACTTGCTGTAAAACTTTGTGCTTGTAAGTGGAGGCAAGATCTTATTCTTGCTATCAAACATGAGTAAGCTTTTGGAAAGTGTTGAATTACTGTTTTAACTAAAAAAGTATAATTTTTCACGAATCAGGACTTCCCGACAATATCGCAAGTAGTTAAATTCGTGAGTGGGAGGAGGTAATGAACAGAGAAATGTATGTGTACACGTCACATTCAAGTCAAGATCAGAGCTGGAATTTTTGCGTGTTGTTAGATTCGCAGACAGCACCCAATCTGCGAAAATCTAGAAAATAAAATCCTCGCAAAATATAGGGCATATACAGTACTTTGCAAAATGCTTCTTGTGCATCTCTACCTACAATGGCAGCCTCATCACAGCAATTGTGTCATGATCAATAAGCATTTTACTGTGAAAATCTGCCTCCCCCTCCCCCCCCCAAAAAAAAAATACTGAGCAAGGACAACTCACCCCCTCAAAGGCGACCG
The DNA here is from genome assembly GCF_040938485.1 of Diadema antillarum. NCBI lineage: Eukaryota > Metazoa > Echinodermata > Echinoidea > Diadematoida > Diadematidae > Diadema > Diadema antillarum. The sequence continues at coordinate 1,263,262 of NW_027270932.1, forward strand.
CGATGTCGTGGGCGTTCAAGGGCTTGCCGCTAGTCCTGGCCTTGTCCACGATCCCTTTGAGGTTGTCCTTCCAGAAACTGGTGTGTGCCGTCTCCAGATCTGTTATATTGCTAAAAATCTTCTCTGTCTCAATCTGGTACGCACAAACATGCACAAAAGAAAAACAAAATAACAGGAGGGAAGTGTACTCCCCGAGTAAAAGATTGCACAAAAGTGCTAAATATTTGCAGTAGATATCAATCAGAATGAAAGGTGATGTTATTTTTCTTCCCAGATGCGATTGTAACTATACAGCTGACAGCAACTGCTACAGATTGTCAAATTATCCTAAATATTTTCAAACTCATCAATCACAACCTTTTCATGATTGTCTCATGATACAAATACTCCTGACTGGTGTTTGGTAAAAGTTTTGAGTTTAGCTTTCAGGACGTAAATTCAAATGTACTAATATAAGGGCAGAAATGGAGAAAAGCAAAATATGAATTGGCTGAGAAAAATCTTTAAAATGACAAAAAAACAAAAAAACAAAACAAAACAAAACAAAACAAAACACTTCTTTAATTCATTGTTATGCTTCCAAATATCAGATGCAGATATGAGGAGGGTTACTCCTCTGGAGAGGACCACAACATTACATTCATTGTTGTTGATCAAAAACATTTATTTCTTTCCACCCAGAAAAGAGATTGATCCATGCGACCTTTTGTGGGGTTTGTGACATGCATACAGCTGGGTGTAGGCCTATACAATCTTCAACAGGGCAGTCTACCACGTACCTCATTTAGTATAGCTTCCACTTGTAGATTGAAGAGACAACACATGTACAGCTGGAGAAACAAACAAAAAATAAGAAAAACTTAATTATCACATTTAGAATTTTATGAACACAGTAGCAGATTAATGCAATGTGAACACAAGATATTCATAACACATGACCTTGGCTGAAGATTACAAATAGAGAAAAAAAAAAACACAGCACACCTACTGTAGACAATTTTTGTATTGTTTACGAAAAGAAAATCTGTGACAGATGTACAGATGATAAAAATCAAATCAAATGCTGCATTCCCATTGTTGGGAAAATCAAGCTGTGTTTGGATTGAATGTTTTGAGAATGAATTCAACTCTTTTATGAAATATCGATATTGATGGGGCTCAGATGTGTTAAATGTAATTTTTGTGTCCCCACTAAGGAAATTCTATGATTCATTTTCAAGTGAAAGAGCCAGGACATGATTGACCATGGCAACCAAGGTCTCCTTTCACCATCATCATACAGGAGGGTAACGGTTGGAGGGTCAGAGGTCACAGGTCGGCACTCACATCTATGATGACCCGGATCTGCTTGATGTACTTAGCCTCCGTGGCCAGGAGTTCCCAGATGCCTTCTTGAAGCTCCTTCTCCTTCTTGGACATTGCCTGCTGGATGTCCACATCGATCAGATCCTTCCACGAGTTCTCCTACGAGGGAGCGAGTCACAGAGAAGAGGAGGGGTCATTAGGGGCAAGGGTCACAGGTCAGAGGGTCATGGGTCAGAGGAAGGAACATGAGGGGAGGTCACTAAGAGAGCACTACAGCAACCCACATTTGTATATTTGGGGAGGGTATATGAGTAGGAACTTGCTCTGCAGATTCACCATGGTGATGTATCAAAATGTACATTTGAGTCATCATTTCAGCATATTGGACGCTTCGGACAGTGAAAGACAAATGGTGACAAAAACAATAATGAGGATACTACATGTACTACTACTACTACTATTACAACTATGACTACTACTACTACTACTATTACTACTACTACTGCTACTATACTACTACTACTATTACTACTACTACTATTACTACTACTACTGCTACTATACTACTACTACTACTACTACTACTACTACTACTACTACTACTACTGCTACTACTACTACTGTTGCTGCTGCAACCATTGAAAATATTGTAATGATAACACTGGTCATCATCAATAAAGTACCATTAGAAAAAAATCATATTCATATCTCTCAGTGATTCTAACAATAATGATAATAAAATATATCTGACATCATAAGAGAAGTATTGGAAGGGGGATATTCTTCAACTAGGAGAACCAAAGGCAAGAAACTATATTTTCTAATAATGTTTAGTTGAGCATCAGTTTCGCATCACTGGTATCAATACAAGATTTGTGTTGCCATATATGCAATAAGTCAAAATTTGTATACATGTATATAACCCATGGGCTAAATTCAAACTACCCTGGTGAATTTGGGCCCAAGAGTTTCAAAAAAAGGGTTTTGGATGCCAGAAATGTGGTCTTACCATGAAGAATGTCTTTGGGTCCTCATCATTCTCCCGGTGGTACTGGAGGCAGAGGAGGGGCGGGAAACCTGGAAGGCCCTGGACCAGGTAGTGGTCCAGTTCCTTCTGTAGCTTAATCAGTCTTGGATCCATTTGGGCCTAAATATGTAGATTTCATTTTTTTTTTTAATGTGGTGATTGGGGGGAAAGATGAGCAACAGAGAAATCAAATTAGTATCCATTTGTAGTGGCATGGTACAGGAAATACAGTGTTATATATATGATCTATTACAAACCCAGGTGTGATACACACAAAGTCTATGAGGACATCTACACTGTATGTTATGAATACATCTTGGGAAACAATAGATTAATACTACCGATACCACACCTGAATTCATAATTGTGGTGTCAAGCACCCAGAGTTGTGATTATAGGAACAAGGGAATACCCATTAGATTCCTGTCGCCACGTACATTACAGATGAATTTACATGTCTGTCTGTCTGTCTGTCTGTATGTATGTATATGTATGCGAATACTATGAATTTAAGCATGAATGCAACATATTATGTGGTCACATAATCCATGTACAATGGCCAGTGTGAATCACATATACCTGACAAGAGGTATAATGGCTACACAATGAAACAGGACTCCCGAAAATACAATTGTATGGCACCGTTTTCAAACCCCTCTATCATTCGTGCCTCAAATTCTGTGCATAAAATTTGCTTGTTCTGCTTGGTGAACTTTAAAAGTCCCGATAATAATATCTGTGACATGCATGCCCTCCCTTAACCTCATGTGGAGCCATGATTTTAAACTCCGGTGATACAAATGGCTTGCAATGCTGTTCTTGGAAAAATTCCCCTGCCAAAAATTATTAACGAGTGCAGTGTCTTTTGGTTGTTGTTTTTCTAGATGTAATTGCTCGGCTGTGCTTTGCCAGTTTGTACTGCATAGACCTTCACTCATAAAGGACAAAATATGACGATGAAACGTCAATGCACATTTCACGTTTCGGTTATAACGAGACATTTACAACATTGCACCTACACGTCATAAAGCCGTTTGCTCGAAAACAGATGGTGGAGGGTAAACATGTGGAACATTATGACTATAACACTGGGACGCTTGGAGGCATGGTAACGTTTTTCAAATATGACCCAACAACGAGAAAGAGAGCACAGAAAAAAAATATGACGGGTGGTGAAAAATTTTCCCAGAGACACCGAAGATCGAGGTGCACTTTTGTATGAGCAAGAAAAAACCCCAAACCCAAGCGTACAGTTTGACTGTTGACATATAGACACCTGAATGGATGCGACAGAGCGACGAGAAAGAATTTGTGGGACTACATGTGTGGAGAGACTGGAGAAAAATATGCAACTGGATACTTTTTAAAAACAGCTCCCTCTACCCCTTGAGGGAGGGTTATGGGAGGTGGGATATTTTCAACCTGCAACACAACAGCACAAGCGGGAGGTCCTTTTTTTCCCCCTGTTTTTTCTGTTCTTTATTTATATGGATGAGATTTCCCATCTGCATTTTTTCTATTTTCAGTTTTATTCAAAACAGCATGCTTTGTTCAGCTGCTCTAAATGAGAGTCCTCTGATAAGATACACTATTATCTGCAGTGTTTATCTACTGAATGTTTTGAATGATGATCATTTCTTTTGCTATTTAAACTTGCCTGAATTTTGGTGTTAAAGTTCCTTTGACACTTGTTTCAAGGATTAAAGGAAATTTTGCACTCCGATCATGTTTGCATGAAAAAAAAAATCCCTTCCGCCCTTGAGCAAAAATGATAACAAACAACTAACAATGTTGAAAGTTGCGGATATTGCTCTTAATAGAGAGACATATAGAGTCTATATTGAAGAATTGAGCATGATGAGGCAAATGTATTGGTACACTTTGTGGTATAAAATAGTTGTCTAGCTCACAAAGCTTTGAAGTCATTAACAAATGTATGGAAGGTATAAATAAGACTGTTCCTCCACCGTTACACATTGAGAGAACATGACTGAAAGAAGAGTGGGCTGATTTCATAGCGTATTCAAATTAATTGATTATCTTCCTTCAAATAGTGAGATTTAATGTTATAGCTTTAATATCCTGTTCCAAAACAATCTTATTTTCACTTGTGCAATAAAGGCACTGCATACAACGTTGTTGCTACACCAGGTAAGTCACGGGGAAGCGAAAGACACAATCTTGAAGTTGCCGTGGAAATTTGATGGGTCATAAATGCACAAAATTATTGTTCTACCCGCAGAATCTGAATACACTATGAAATTGGCACCAATTGTTTATAACATGAACGAACAACTCATTTTACAGATAGCAGCCTTCATGCATACACTTAAATTCTGACTGAAAGGATGTAATACTTATTAATATATTCCATATAAACATTTGGTCCAAACTAAAAATTTATTTTTCAACTTTAAGAAAAAAAGGGAAAGCTAATTGCATTTTGTTGTTTCAATTCGAAGTTATGAGCACTCTGGCCATATTTTCACTCCTCAATTGACAAAACATTGTATATCAATGTTTTCGACAACAGGAAATTTTAATCATGATTAGAATGCTACAGTGTGTGAACATATGTACAAAATTTTACTTTCAACAATTTAATTTTTGTTCAAGACATTTTGAAATGTCTTGAAATTCAAATTGAACACTCAAGGTTGCAGTCCCTCTTTAGTAGCTAGGAACTCAACATTTCCAAACATTTTTTTTTTCTTGAGAATTAGTGTTGATATCAGAAAAGTATTTGATTCACTGTGATCTATGTGATTTTATTTCTTCTAAAGGCTCACTGTGTCCTCTAGAAAAGTCTTGAGAAAGAAAAAAACCAATACAATTCTGTCCAAAGTTTCGCACTGAAACGGCATACGGACTGTTGGAGGTGCTTGTCTATGAGATAATTATTCAAGCTACCTTTCCTGTGCTTAATTGTTTTGCCCATTGGCACATCAACTGGCTTGTTCTAACCTTCAACACGCCATGTTGGCCTTTTGGTAGGAATGGTACATTGTTTCAACGGTGTAGGTTTGTTACCGCCAAGTCATGGGGGTATTGCGAAAACCAGAGGATGAAATATGCCAGGAAAATTCTGGCCGAGCTCTTTGGCGTATGTAGTGTTTAACAAGATGGATTTAGCCAGAAACTTTGCAATAAGCTGCTCATGAAGGCTGCTATTACTGTAGATACACAATGCAAAGAAAGAGTTGTACAACAATTGAATTCTTGGAGAAAAAAAATCAATGTAAAAGACTGATAAAGGGGTTTGAGGGGGGAGGGTAGGGGAGGGTAACACCAAAACTATGCAAACTATACAAGTGTAATGAGGAAACAATAACAAAAACACAAGACCAAAGCATCTACCGTGAAAGCTACAGCAACAATAACGAGTACAGCAAAACAACACAACACAGTGAATACATGTAGTGTACAATATCTAGTGACACGCAATACACGTAAGAATATGTGCTAAGATACAACAGGTAGCAAATTATATTAAAACAAGAATATATGGACATTACTTATGAAGACATATAAAAAAAATAATTTATGCCACAAAAATATTAGTTCTCACTGAAAATGAAAACAACAGGTCATGTAAACACTATCAAAGACCAAACACAATGTACTCTGATTAGATTACATCCCTAAAGGGTCTACATAAGTCACTTTGCTATATCACAGATCTACCACTGAGATTCTACACAGATTTTGCACTATTCAGTTTCTCACATGACAAAATTTATGGTTCCAGTACAAAGAACACAAACACATGAAACATAGACGTGCAGTGCACACACGCTATTTAACACACAGATATCACAAACATTTATACAGACCTAATAAAACAAAACCTCACAATTTGTCTCTACCATTTGTTACATACGTACGTGTAGAAACGAATCTAGCAAACAATTCAGATGTATACAAGCAAAAACACTAGCAGTCACAGATATCTTCAATGACCGGGAGCTCCATTTTCATCTGAAACCATTATTTCTACCGCCTACCTTCAATTCATTCTCGAGTAACAATACCGTGTCATACACCGTCCATCATCTTTAACAAATCTACTCTTATACCTCTTGGACTAATTCAATTCCATAATGTTTGTATGCACATAATATACAGCACATTTTTTTTTCTTTCTAGAAATAAAAGAGTTGGACATTATAACCTACATTCAACTCATACAGTGGCAGTTAATAAAATCCTACGTGACAAATTAGAAAAAGCAGCTCTATCTACTGCATAAGTTTCGACTTCTCCATGATAATTAGAAGCACTGTGCATTAAAATGTTCAACACAAACATAAACTTATACAAAAGCAGCAACAAACCCATATAAAAAGTAAAGATAAGATTGTTTGAGCAAAGCCTTCTACACAGTTTCAATTGACGTGAGTTAGTTCGAAATCTGACTCGAATTTCTCTTGGGAAGAACCCCTACGAGACGCTGTATCTGCAACATTTTTAGAACCCTTTTATTTGATTCACTTCTAGATGTTATCCAGAACACTCCATCTCTTCTTGATTAATCAGCTAGCATTTGAAAGCAAAACAAAATTTGATCCTGCACACATTATTACTTCTTCTCCTGGACATGTGATATGCACTGTAACTGGATTTGGGCACATCGACTACACCTCGAAAACGTGTATCACCTTTCACGAACAAGTGCACTCGCCGGCCCCCTCGAACACACTTTGTCCACCGGGGTAGGTCTGGAAGCAAAATGGAAACTGTACGTACCTGACAGCCTGCACAAATACTGGAGCAGCCACTTTAACCCCCTCCCACGCCCTTCTGAGCTAGGCAGGGTTTTTTTCCTCCCAAAGCTCTTTAATACCCATCTCTCTATCACTTGTCACTGGCTTTAGACGTACTTGAGCTAACGTAATTGAGTCTGAAATTACAGTAAAGAAACTCTAGACTTCCTTGTGTAGGGTCCTAACTACAAACTTTTCATGACAAAATTTGCCCAAAACCATTACTGTAATATATATGTAAGAAATAAAAGAGTATCAATATTCCTTCTTTTTCTAACTACCATGTTGTGTAATTGTTTCCATTTAAGGGGAAAACTTATCTTGTGTATCAAAACAAAAGTGCAATATAAGATATTGAAAACAAAAATTGCTTTTTCACTTTATGCATTTTTTTTTTTACATTTCAAGAAAAGCTTTTTAAGAAATCAACAATGATTTTCATTCTTAGAAGGGGGAGAATGAGCATTTTGTTAACACCTGCACCCAATCAAAATAATAAGAAAAAAAGAATACAGAAGTAAATAAGACAAAAAAAAATAACAACAAAAGAAAATAAATGTGATGTAAATACATCAAATCAATAAATGCAATAAACAAGGAATAAACAAAAAGCGTGCAGCAGTAAAATGCAAGTCGTTTTTGCTTGTTGTTTCTGGTATACGACCCCTCGAGCCGGCATGCCAGGCAAATCAAGTAGTATGCAGATGCGGATGATGATGAAGATGATGATGTGGAGGAGGAAGAGGAGGAGGAGGAAGAGGAGCGGCAGAAGGACGGGAGGCTCAATTTGTATAAAAACAAAGGAAGCGATGAGGATAATTGAAAAGTGCCCTACCGAGACTATTGCGGGTACGGACATTCGCCGATCGCGAGGTCCCACCTTTGAATTCACGTCGTCCTTGACGCCAAGAAAGGCCGAGAGGTCTTTCTTGCGCTTGGTCGTTCCCTGCACGGGGCATAAACAGAATGAAGAACAGTGAGAGAACACATTCTTGTACACCTATCAAACCACAACATTAGTTACATTTACACACAGTTGCCAAACTTGAAGTTTAGGCTGAAAACTTTATAACTGTCGATGATTAGCTTCACTCATGAATTTATGACGCAGGTTCACATGCGCACCTAAACTTTAAGATTGGACCACCTGCGGCTCGTGGATAGAGCGTAAACCCTAAGATGTCTAGTGGTTCTAATCATCAACTAAACCTTTAAGATTGTTAACTTTCGAGTGTGTCCACACGGCTCTTAACTACAAGCCAATCATCAAGAGTTATGTTTTCGACCTAAACTTAGAGTTAGGAACAGCATGCGAATGTAACTATTGTCTAAAGTTGAAGCGTAAACTTTTTTCCCCTGGACTTTGACTTCACCAATCTCACTTTCTAAATGGTTTAACTGATATATACATTTGCTGACGGGGTTGACTATACACATCCTAGTACAACCCCTTCACTTTTTGTACAGACAGGTCTTATTGTTTTTGTGTTGTGAATAATTTCTTCTCCCTGTATTCCAGCACACATCCCCTTTATTTTCCTCTCTCAAAAGTAACATAAGCTCTTAATATCAATTTAGAATTTGTTGTGCTTGGCAGATGATCAAAATCTAGAGTTTTTAATGTGTCATCCTTACATAAATGCCCGCAGTCCCTGTGAGTGCTACATCAACACACTCTCATAAAATTGACATATTTCGAAGAGGTTCTACAAAGAGGGCTTGTATAGAGGTAATACGCTGATGTATGACATCTTAGGATTGTGAAGGTAACAAGAATCTTGTTTGTCTGTTTTCTGTTGCTTTTTTTCATTTCATTTATATTTGTATTTGTATTTATTCATTTCCATATTATTTCCGTATTCAAGCATTAAAAAGACAGAGTAATACAAAGAGCAGAGTGAAAAAACAAACAAACCAATCTTATGATATAACACATACAGAGACAGTACATAAAAGAAATCAAGTATACATGGATACGGAGGGATTGCCCATTCAGCTGTGTGAGCGAGGACACCGCTGTTCTTCCATGGGGTCCCGTGAGTATTGATGCCGCGAAAAATGTTCACATGAATAATCAACTAATTCAATAAAATACACGCATATGTAAAATGACTCGTATGAATTCAGTACGATATACACTGTGTCTAAAATGGACTATAATATAAAATGAGGACAAAATTTGTTTAATTTTTATTCATTTGCTGCCAAAGTTTGACAGAATGCGTATACTTACAGGAAGGTCATCCAAGGGACAAGTGTCGGCTGGACTACTCTTCTCTTTTGCGACTAGAGAGGCGGGCAAGAAGAGGAAGAAGACACGGTTTGGAGGAAAAAAAATACAGAAATGACAACAAAACAAACTACAGAGACTCATTGTCTCCACCATGATGAATGATTTTCCTCCCTCGCAAATCCAACCTGACCACAAACAATAATCCATTATTTTTGTGTAAAGTTGCGAACTCACAATGGTTGGATACACATTACTCTTCAATGTTTCTGTTTTTTTTAAACAAAAAAAAAGAATTATAGGTTGAGTTAAAAAATATGATCAAGCTCATACTTTGGTTGTGCTAATCAACAAAAGGTTTGCTCATCTGATCCTTGTTCTTTTATCTTTATTGTCACAATTTAATATTTTACGCTTACAGACATTGGTGCTGACTGATCTTGAATCAATCAAGAGTTTCCTTTCCCTTTCATGTAAGTAAAACGATTATCATGATTCTCATGCTGTAATATGAACAGCTTCTCTGGTTTTCCTTAACCCATTAAAAAACAGAAAAAAAAACCAAGCAAATAATCTTCAAACATAGATTTATCTCAATTCTCTTCTTGCATACACACAGACACACACACAGACACACACACACATACACACACAAACAAAGTTTAAAAATCCATTTTGACAACTCTCGTCCATGACATTGACAACATTACATTTTTTTTAATGAATTAATTTTCTTCTATTTTAAAGATGAATATTCCTGGACATCTGGACTGGACATTGACAACTGAGCGTCATTGGACCTACAATCTGCTAACCTCTGCATTCACACTATGCATGATGCCAGGAGCTTGAAATGCTTCAAACACAACACCATCAGAAATTACTTGTAAATGATGCATGCATATCAAACAAATTACATTGTAGGCAAAGAAAGTGAAGATGACAACAGCTGGCTGGCAAGTAATCATGATCAATGCTTGTCCTGGCATAGGTCCAGTCCTGAATGTATTACTAAACACACATGCACAAACATACCACTTTAAGTGGTATGTTTGTCCATGTGGGTGTAATACACCCACATGGAAACAAAATATTTATTCCATTATAATGTAGTTTAAGGGCTTAACTCACAGCAGGTTACAAGGATATGATATGAGGAGGATACATGATGAAGAAAAAAGAAACCAAAACAAAAAGCATGTGACTGGATGGGAGGCTATGGATTAGTAGTCTCATTCCAGCCTTACGTCTGATGAAGACTTCTGATCCCCCAAGGGGCTCCGTGGGCACCTTGAGGCCCTTATCTGTCCGCGGCAGCGGGTTGCTGTTCGTCGAGTTGATGTAGATGTCCACGTCGGCGAGGTTTAGGCCCTTCTTGCTCAGCGCTTCCTCCAGTACATCCCTGTTGGAGCAAAAGGGACATATGTGCATTGTTTATACTCACTAGAACTCTACTCAGATGAGATGCACTTGCAGAATGTCAAGGGAATTGAAAATATGATGATAATACTGCTCAACCCACTGAGGATGGGATGATTTTTGCTACAACACGCATTTCCCATAAACCCCTGCCCAAATATATTCTGGACAAGTCTTCAATGGGGTAAGAGACACATTATCAACTACATCAGTAACAACAAAAATAATGATGATCATAATAATGATAATAATAATAATGATGATTATGATTACTACCATCATGATCATCACAAGCCTCAGCCATAGGTTCATATTAATCATAAAAATAATTCATAAGTCTCCATTACCCAAGGTAGCCTCTTCAGTGTTTTCAATGCTCTTCCCGAGGGCCCTGCCATTATCATTGCCTCAGTATTGGCAGGCTCCTGGTTACAGAGCGACTCTGTGTAGGCATAATACCTGGACCCACCATCATATTGATCAAGCTGATCATTTCAGTCATTTGATCGTGCTGATCATGATCATACATTAAAGTCTTTGGTTGAATAGCTCAGGTCCATTTCGAAGGAAGACATAATTCCTTTAATACACATTCAGATGAAACAAAAAGCCATAGAGCAGTCTGCTATTTTGCAGCAATCATAACAATTAAAGCAGTCTACCCGATGTAGTTTGAGGGAACTGCTTGGGTGTCCATGGTGCCTGGAAGATATATGTACATTATTATATCTTTGATCCCAAGCAAAAAGAGACAGCTTATTTCCAAATAAAATGAAAAAAAGGGGGGGGGGGGGCAAAACAAAAACTAGAAAAATATGCGAAGGAAAATCATATGTTTTCCTTTCAAAAAAAAGAACAAAAAATAAAACCCTGGCTACTCTTACTGTCAAAACAGGTGAAAATTCAGCAAGTGTGAAAACAAACAGATAAGATGGTGGCCTTCTGATGGAACACCTTTCATTGTTTGTTTTGGTTGAAAGCAATGAAATTATGCTTCAGGTGTGAACAGGGTTTTGAATAGAATGAAATGAAACACAATGCATCCAAATGGCATGTAAGTCAACTTTGTTTATCTTCTTTATTTTGAGTTGTATCCAGTGATTTCTTGGCAGAAGATTTTGTCATGGTGTGGTGTACAAGTGGGTCAAACACTTTGCTTTAATCTTTGATCCCTTTATGAAGTAGGTCCATAATCTGTTTCCATTAAAACTGACAAAATAAAGGAGAGTTCCAGAATGTTCACAGGTTATTTTGAGTGTGCAAGGTTGCAGAGTTACCGTAAAACTTTGATCTTGAGGTTCATCTACAAAAATTAATATGACAAACACTGCAATGCATATTGACAATTAATGCCCTTATTCTGCCCTAATTGCATGCTATTTTTGTTTTACATTGACCCATGACATTGGCTCAATTCCTCAGTATTATGCATACTTTGTACAATCAATCTAGGAACGTCTTTCATACACCCCCTCTTTCTGTGAATCTCTGAGTCATACTGATGACAGATGACAAAAAAAAAAATGACATAGCTGTTAATACCAACAACAGCACATGCATGCACACATGCACAAATACACATACACACACGGAACAAAAATGTAAAAAAAACTTCATTGTAAATCTTCTGATTTTGATGAAACTTAAACATCAGCTTCCAATTTTGATGAAATTTCAACATAAGTTTCCATTTGTGATAAAACTTCAACATAGGTTTCCAATTGTGATGAAACTTCAACATACGTTTCCAATTGTAATGAAACTTCAACACAGGTTTCGAATTTTGATGAAACTTCTAACATAAAATTCCAATTGTGATGAAACTTCAACATAGGTTTCCAATTGTGATGAAACTTCAACATAAGTTTCTATTTGTGATAAAACTTTAATATAGGTTTCCAATTGTGATGAACTTCAACATAAGTTTCCAATTGTAATGAAACTTCAGCATAAGTTTTCAATAGTGATGAAACTTCAGCACAAGTTTTCAGTTGTGATGAAACTTCAACATAGGTTTCCAATTGTGATGAAACTTCAACTTAAGTTTCCAAATGTGATGAAACTTCAGCATAGATTTCCAATTGTAAGGAAACTTCAAAATACATTTCTAATTTTGGTGAACTTCAATATAAAACTTCTGGTTTTGATGAACTTCAACATCAGCTTCCAATTGTGATGAAACTTCAATATAAAGTTACAATTTTGAACTTCAACCAAAGTTTCCAAATTGTGACAAAACATTAAACTAAGCTTCCAATTTTGAGAAAACTTCCACCATTCTGTTTAGCTCTCTTTCACACACATACATGCATAAAGCCAACTTGAACAACAAGTCAGCTTGCCCTTTAAACCCATTGAGGACGGTTTGATTTTGCTACAACACATATTTCCCCATAGATGCTTCCCTAGTATACTCGGAACTTGTCCTCAATGGATTAAGGACCAAAAACAGGCAGTGACCCAACACAAACAGAGTTCACCAAATGACGAAAACGGGGATGAACAACAAGTGTCGTTTACAGTACGTCACACATAGGGAGCTCAATCTCCCCGCTGCAGTTAGTGGATCAAGCCTCTAGTTTCACTCCATCACAAACACATCTTCCTCTTTCATCACCTACACGTACACATACCAAACTAAAAAGCAACACTCTCAGAAAATAAAACAGTTACCCCCAAATGTGTGCGACTACTTCATGCCATAGAAAAAATGTTAAACACATGAACTGGCAATGGGTGGGAGTGGTGGTGGGGGGGTTGCATGGAGAGTTGGGTGAGTTGAGGATGGGCTAAGTTTGCTATAACACACATTTCCCATAGACACCTGCCTGAGTATACTCAGTGCTAGTCTTTAACGGGTCAAAGCTAAAAGGGCTCAAATTCATCTTGCACCATTTCGAATTTGCTTGATGATATCAGAAACTTCTAAAACAAAAACTTGTCTGGCTGATGGGATTTGCCGAGAAAATGAGTTGTTTTGTGATATAAAAAGTGTGAAATCAGTTCACTATGCCCAACTATATTTCTGAAGTGCCCTCCCCATTCAGGAGTGGGTAGGTACATTGTAAGAATGGTGCTAGCATGTGATGATCGAATCATGTCCAAGCAATGGTACTGAATTGCATGCAGACTCGTGAACGTGCAATGTATATTGCTGTGGTGCGATGTTTAATCGACATAATCAAATAGGCCTATAAAAATCACCTAGCAGCCACAATCGGGTAAGATCAGAGATTGCAGTACTTCTGGCAATTTTTTTTTTTTTTGCTAATACTTCACTATTTCATCATTACCTAAACTGAAATTGTGCTATAACAGAATCATTTCACATATTTCTTGTGCATATAATAATGTACATTTTAGGGCAAAAATTAACAATTCTTGAGGCATACAAGAACTCGTCGGGTGCCCGTGCATTGGCCGCTAACGCAATACAATTTGTATTGCGTTAGCGGCCAATGCACGGGCACCCGACGAACTATGCTTTGCTTTAACTTCCTCTCCTGGTTTTTATAATATGTTTACCATACATTCTGTTTGATATTCTCTCTACTTCATTAGGCATGGAGCGGAGTACCAGTATCCCTTTCCAAAGAGATTGTACAGTTCTGGTTGAGACCTTTAACTTCAGGTTTCTATTAAACATTCTTTTGGTGAGGTAATAAGAAACCTCTTATGAAATATGAAAGAGCATGTAATTCCAAGAGGGATTCAATATTCCTTTGATGAAAATTGGTTTAGAAATGGCTGAGATATCCAAAACAGAGCAATCCTAAGAAAAGGTAGAGCCCACCTTTAATTAGGATCGCTTTGTTAGCTTCATTTTTTGATGTCTCAGCCATTCTAAAACTGATTTTAATCCAACAAACTTTGAATTCTTCTTCCTGGTTTCTTGGTATCTCGCAAAAAGTTAAAAGCCCAATTCTCATCTCCTCCAATATTATACCATCCCTTTAACGCTGCAGAGACTCAAGGAGTAGGGGAATCACGACTGACTTTCAGGGGGATACTAAGCTGGTTCCACCATGCACTGCTTCGATATCGATTTGTGGTGGAAGGCACATTATCAAGCAAAGTCACTTTGATGTGAGGATAAGCTCCCCTGGTTTTCCTCTTGAAAGCCCTTGAATTCATCATGCACCTCACTAATATGGTTTTGATGAGACGCCATGCACATTTCTCTCACATTGCACTTGCATGTCTACTCAGCTAGACTTAATATCTCCAGGCTTCTTTACTTACAGTTGAAACTTGCATCTCCTTTACAGCTTTCTTAGCAACTCTTACCCATCTATTCTCCCTGTGTTTCTATTGCACAATATGCTGTTATCCTTCCTTTCCTTTCCTTTTTTTTCATTCTCTCTTTCTCTGCCTGTCCGTCTCTCTTTTCTCCTTTATTGCATCTTTCTTTCTTTCTTGTTGAAGTCAAGGTTTCAAATCAGATTCACATTCATTTTTTTTTTCATTCTTATATCTATAATCCATCTATACAAATAAGTATATAACTCTCTTTCTCTTTTTATCATATTATACATACATACATGCAAAAATACATATAGTTGTCATTCCCCTTTATTATCAAATAAATTTCTGTATATTCCTTCATAATGACCGTGCTCCCTGCCTATCGGGGCAATTACCCCCCAAGGGTAATTAACCACACCCCCCCCCCCCTAAATACTGGTTAGTGGTAAGGTTATAGTAAAGATTAGGGTTAGGGTTAGGTTTAGGGTTAGGAGTTTGGGCTAGGGTTTGGATTAGGTTTAGGACTAGGATTAGGGCTAGGGTTTGGATTAGGTTTAGGACTAGGATTTGGGCTAGGGGAAGGATCCGGGGTAATTGCCCAGGGGGTAATTACCCTAGACCACTCCCTGATGCAGTAAAATGATGGGGATGGGGGGAAAGACCTACTTGAGTTCATGGTCCTTGCGTGCTGGTAGCCGTACTGTCTCCTTGACGCTCTCAATCTCAAAGGTCAGCAAGAATTTGGTGATGTCCTTGCCCCCTCCGCCCGGATCCTGCGGGAATCAAAGAAATATGAGGGAAAAATGAAGATGATCGGTCATTCACACATCCTCTGGATAAAATCAAGAAATACATAGTGTAAAACAGAGATTTTATGATATATTTGTCAGATATGTTTATGTGTTACTTACGGTAATGTTTCATCGGAAGGAATGCATTTATACTCCTACAGAAACTTAACCCGTTCCATACGGGAACCTGGTAGGCTGCGTATTAATTCTATGGGCATTTCAGAATTCAGTATGGAATGGGTTAATAATACCTTGGTCAGAGCTTACACACACACACATACACAAACGGAAATTTCTGCAATGATTGGGAGGTGAATGTAAGTGTGTGTATACATACATGAATATAAATACAAATAGAAAGATATATGTGATTTGACCTTGTAACCGCAAAAGCCTAATAAAATTGGCCAAACACATATACACAATTTTCCCACTTCATTCAAACACTACAAAAGGTGCTAACCAAAGAATAGTAAGAACACCTGCCCCCAGATGGTGCAAGGTGTCGGGAAAATCAGCTTTTTTTTTAGTTATCAATCGATCGATGCGTAATGGGAAGAAGATTGTGTAATCAAATACAGTGGGTGAATTCTAAATACCGCATCTGGCCACCAATTATCTCATATGCTCGTTTGGGAAAAGGCACGATTAAAGTGTACTTTCAGACTTGCGAAATAGAACTTGTCATACACAATGCATGTCTACACACGTTCACAAACAAGTCATGTTGAAAGTGTAAAATTATCAGCGGCAGCGGGTAGCACTTGACCTATGATACACATTCTTAACCAGTGTACAGAAGGGCTGAACTTGCTTCAACACGCATTTCCCATAGACACCTTCCCGAGCATACTTGGGACTCATCTTCAACTGGTTAAAGGGATAGTACAGTATTGGTGGAGAGGAGAATTGGACTTTTAACTTTTTGCGAGATACCAAGAAAACACTTATGAAATAGTTCAGAGCATACCAACTTAAGAGGAATTCAAAGTTTATTTGATAAAAATCGTGTTTGGAATGACTGAAACATCCAAAAACAAAGTAAAACAAAGCGATCATGATAAAGTGTGGGTCCCACACTTATCAGAATCACTCTGTTTTGGACATCTCAGCCATTTCAAAACCAATTTTCATCAAATAAACGTTGAATTCTTCATGGAAGTACATGCTCTTTCATATTTCATAAGAGGTTTCTCATTATCTCACCCAAAAATGTTAGAAACCTGAAATTAGGTCTCAACCAAAACTATATGATCCCTTTAAGGTTGCGTAACACTCGCCTGTAAAACTAGTATGAATTGCCTCCACAAAGCATTCCTGGTATGGTTCACACATGAATTTGCGTTGAACGCATCAGACAAAAGAGCAAATGCAGCACTGGTCCAGCCTTCATTCCGTTTGTTTTTTGCAGCTCTTCATCGCCTCAAATGCATTCAACTGACGGCAACATGGAGGATCAGGTATCGTATCCCTGTAGCTCATGGAATGTCACTTGTACGAAGCAACGCATGTCATCAACGACATTAGCTATAGATACCCGCGACCTCTGTAATTATCGAAAGGTAAACACAAACTTGAGCATACCACTCACAAGCTTTCAATACGTGTTCACAGCAAGGTCGTGACACATCGTGAAGCAACACCAACAGTTGAGACAATCACAACTGTTCGTCAGTGCTAAAAAACAAAACACTAACAAGCCTCCTGACTGTTCTCATAATGAGTTGGCACTTGGAATCTTCTAAGGCTGTTACATCAGTCCTTGATATTAATACCAGCACAGACTAAATCACTGATACGCAACACTCCACAAGACACGAGGAACATACAGTAATGTTATTTTTGTTGGCAAATGCTGTCTGAAGGCTCTTTTCCTGCTCAATCTGCTGCCAAACATTTTTTCCCCTCGCTTTTTTTTTTTCTCTCTCTCTCTAAACACCAAGCAATTGAAAACTGTCTGTTCAAGGCTTTGGATCCTCTATGAATAGAGGTTTACCTGGCCTCAAAATGGGGCACATAATTTGGTCTAGTCTGCACTATTCATCATTGTAGATGAGTTTCAGCAAAAACTCACCTTGAAACATGTTTCAAAGGGAACCTCTCACCTCCCCCCCCCCCCCCCCCCCCCCAACTGTGGATATCGCACTGTGCTGAGGTGCTAATACCAGAGTACAATGTAGGAAGTGGAAAAAAGGAAAACGTGCCAGCCTGCTATCATGTGTCAATGTTTACGTGATCACCTTTTTGAAAATCTCTTTCATGTGAACAACATTCATATTCTTGACAAAAAAATTCCATCAAAATCTTAAGGAAGTATTCAAAATTAGGTGCATTTACACTCAGCATGAATTCAGCAAAAAAAAATATCTGTAACCTGTGGTCTCCTTGAAGAGGCAAATGGTAAAATATGTCTTTATATGATTAATTCTGCACCCACATTAGCAACTCTGCATCTGTGATTTGTAATTGCAAATTTGCATGAAAAGTAAACATAGATAACTATAAAAATAATAATAACTCTTGTAATTTGTACTGCACCTAAGTCCATTAAATCAAATGCCAACGGTGCCCTCAAAGATGAAAGGATTAAAATAAGATATATGAGAAAGTTCAAATATCATGAAAACAGTCGTTTTCAACTCATTCTCATTTTTGTCAATTTAAGACTTAAAAGTAGGCTGCGTTTATCTAACTTTAGAGAGAGAATCACGTTTCCAAACGCATTTTGAATGGTGTTTGCAAACGTGGTTTGAAACGCGATTCTCGGGGTGCCGCGTTTATCTAACCATCATACAATCGCGATTCGAGTGTTGTCACTGAGCAGCTGCTTCGTGCCGTTCGACCCAGGAAGTAAAGGTCAACTGCATACCACCAAACCTGCCTCATCAGTCACACACAAATAATGGGCAGAGAGCACAACCGGAAACAGCTGGGATTTGACCTTGAGATATAAACACGTTTCAAAACTGCATTGCGTTTATCTACTCACAGAACGGCGATCGTGGTCTCAAACGTGTTTCAAAATGCCCTTTGAAAGGCGTTTCAAAACGGCGTTCCTAAACGCGTTTGAAAACACGGTTGCGTTTATCTAACCCTGGAAATTCTTCAAACGCGTTTAGGATCGTGATTCTGCCTCAGAAAATTTTTAGATAAATGCAGCCTTAATGGAGTGAAGCCTATGAACTCAACGCACACTGCATTGAAAGACTATTCGTGGTCCACTGTTAAGGTCACTTTACAATATCCAGCTGTGTGATTGAAAAGGGTGACAGTTCAAACTTGTGACTTCAGCGCTCGCATCAGAAATTTTGAAAGGAGGTTTATCTGCTCCGTGTAGACATAATCCGCATTATGAATATCGCAATCCAAATGCTGCATCAAAACTGATAAGACCTGGTTTGGTACACACTTCAGGAAAAAAAAAAGTCCACACCCAAGAGGATTAAATTCCATTGCTGTGCTTGTTTTGGTCTCTTAGATAAACCATGCCATCTTCTCTCAAGACTATCACCTTTCGCAATTGAATTATCCACAATGATAACACTGATAACTGAAGATAGCCGCACTCAAGTCCAAGCGCTTGCTTTCGAATTTACAGCAACTGCTGTCTCTTCCATGTTTGCTCATGATAACTATCGCCACGACGATATCATCCTTTGAACCTATTGTGAATGTTACCTGCAGCACACACAGCATTTACGTGTCTTCACACGATGGTGATTGGTGATACTGGTTCATACAGCTATTGCTGTCCATGCATTTGAGAAATGCAAATATGCACACAGACAAAAAAAAATCACATCTAACTTGATCAGGACGATGTTGGCTTTGTAACCATTAACTTTGCTTACGTTGACAAGAGGAAGAGGAGTGTAATAAATCCCAATCCAGTCTTGTGAAACGGGTATGAAAAGTTGGCATCAGATAAAAAAGAGAAAGAAAGAAAAGAAAATACTGGCACCAAAGAGTTTTAGCACTGTTAACCCGTTGAGGACAGGCTGATTTTGCTATAACATGCATTTCACATAGACACCTGCCCGAGTATACTAGGGACTGGTCTTTAATGGGTTAAAAATGGAGGGGGGGGGGGAGTGAGGTGACAATTTAGGAATTTCATATTCCACGATAAAATTGACTTGATACAATGAACATGGGACAAAAGAATAGCGAATACCATCAACATGAGCAGAAGAATGTGTGAGCTACAAATGGAATGTGCCTAACTTAAAGTCAGAGTGCTAGGGATCGTATAGTTTTGGTTGAGACCTAATTTTAGGTTTCTAACAATTTTTGATGAGATAATGAAAAACCTCTTATGAAACATGAAAGAGCATGTAATTCTATGAGGAATTCAATGTTTATTTGACGAAAATTGGTTTTGAAATGGCTGAGATATCCAAAAAAGAGGGATTCTTATAAAGTGTGGGACCCACACTTTATTACGATCGCTTTGTTTGACTTTGTTTTTGGATGTTTCAGTCATTCCAAACCCGTTTTTCATCAAATAAGCTTTGAATTCCTCTTAAAATGGTATTCTCTGTACTATATCATAAGTGTTTTCTTGGCATCCCGTAAAAAGTTAAAAGCCCAATTCTCATCTCCACCAATCTGTACCATCCCTTTAAAAAAGTACATGAGACAGGCGCAAACAATATGAATGCCAGAACTATTCTAGCATTGTGGGATAATGGTAGAAATGTCTGAATGTGATCCCAATAGCGCCTCAACACAAACAGAGGCATTTATGTTTCTTTTACAACAGAGCATCACCAAAACTTGCATCTGTTGTCAGACGAATCACAGTAGTCAACAGGATTTATCTTTGAACATTCTTGTCTGCACATATGCAATGGCATTTTTACAACCAGTGCACTATACCAACTGATTTGTTTCTTTAGACGGCACAATACATACTGTTTATTTCTTCACATCTGGATGACTTTCAATGAAGTCGCACATAAAACACACACACACACACACACACACACACACAACTGATTTCCTAAGGGTGCAACCAATTTGTGTGCAATCATGTAAAAAAAAACAAACAATGCACATGAGGTCAGAGTATATTTGCATAGTTATATTTGGTGGGCTACAAAGAAGACACCCTTGCACAAAATGACTGATTTGTGTGTGTGTGTAATCTAACAGTGTGTATTAAAAAACAAATAATACACTGCGCTGGACGGCAATTTTTGTCACGCACACCAAACACAAAACTTTCAGGAAAATAGTTCAAAACACAGAATGATTTCTACAATGTTTCTGCCACAGAAGACATGCCCAAACCACTTCGAGATTGACATAAACTCACTGCATATCCAAACGTATATGAGGAATTCTTCAGACAGGAAGCATGCTCATCAATATGGGTAAACCAAAGAACCTGTCTGCCAGTAATTTCATGGATACAAATCACTATGTAATGCTGCTGGGTGTGTACTAATAAAACAAAAGAAGAAGAACAAGTACATGCAGCTTGTACATACCAAATAAGCATGCAGAACAACCCTCCAGATCATAGAGTTTTCCAACATGGCTCATATAGGTCGGTCCACAGCAAACTTCAGGATTATAAAACTTTCCCAAAGTTGAGGCGACAGCAAGTCACTTCTAACCCAAAGTTGTAAATGTTATGTGTTGGGTTTCGGAATTTAAGCAAGACACGCGTATACAATGCTGGGGCAGCACGATACTGTTTTAATGAAAGGGACCTTCGATCTTGGCAAAGTTACAGAAGATTTAATTAGCACCTGCTAGCAAAACTCTTTGCCGTTTTACCCCTGTTCCAAACTGGATGTAGATTTTAAAATCATCATTCCTAGCTTGAAGGTACTGTGTTCAAATTAAAGGGGGAGGGCTAGGGATGAGGAGGGAATATACAGGTAACAAAAGGATGGGTCTGACTGAAAAGAAACTGTGAGAAATTTATAATGATTTAACACTCAATGCCTAAAGTGGATCACAACTGCATTCTCTTTGTTTTAACCAGTTGAGGACGGGCTGATTTTGCTACAACACGCATTTCCCATAGACCTCTGCCCTAGTATACCGGTACTCGCGACTCGTCCTCAACGGGTTAACTGTAGGGACAAAGCCTTAGAGTAAGAACTCATAGAATTGGGGAAGCTATAGCATTGTTGACCGCAACCATGGAATTAATCAAATGAAAGATAATTGCTCTTACTGAATTGACAGAAAATGTCCTTTGACCAGAGAGGTAACTCAAGGAATCAAGCATTGATAAGACACATCAGTTGTTTAATTGTCAATGTCTCTCCCAAATCTTATGTATGCCATCTACAACTCCACACTTTGATACATCGAGAATACACCCCCCCCCAAAAAAAAAAAAAAAAAAAAACAGTCAAAAGTGCGATGCATCCTCTGAAGCTGTGTCCGTATCACAATGAGAAGACTTTACAAAAATCATTCCAAAAGCACATCCTCCCACACAGAATGTACTCAGATTCTTCATGAGCAGAGTGCATTGCGACCCACAATTAAAAAAACTGAAAACATTCTCAACAGCGTGGAAAATAAGGTTCAAAGTACAGTGCCATCATAGAGGAAGAAGAAGAAAACAAGAAAATATGTTTGGCACAGTTATGAAGAAGTAAGTAGAGCATACTGCATTTGTGCACCAGATCTATAACTCTTCTTTAAAGGTGGACATCCACATCCAAAATCTCTCCTGGCAATTAATCAAATTCATTGCGGAATGACATGTGGCATGTGCCACACTTTAGCTCAAACAATTAAGAGGTCTATCAGTAAAAAATCAGAAACATTTCTTTATATAGGGCCTCTTCTTCTGCTATCAATGCTGAACACCTTTGATTGCCTTTAACCCATTGAGGACAGGCTGATTTTGCTACAACATGCATTTCCCAAAGACACCTGCCCGAGTATACTCGGAACCCGTCCTCAATGGGTTAAAAGGCAACAGATTTCAGCCTACAAGTATACATTTTTTTCCCCTCATTGGTATGAGAAAACAGAAACAATCTCTTAGGACCTGCTCCTGTGTGATCAACTCTAGATATTAGCTTTAACTGCCTAAAGACAAGTCATATATTAAGTACACACATTTTGTTCTCATAGATATGAGTTTCTGATTTTAAATTGCCATACCGTTAGATTTCAACACATCACTACAACTGAAGGACCATGCAAAAGAGATAGAAACTAAAAGGTCAACTCACTTAAAGTGCAAAGAGTTATAGAAATCCATTTGAATCAGTGAAATTTTGGTATAAACTTTAGCTAAGAATGAGGAAGTATTTTCTTCTTTAAAAAAAAAAAATCTAGTCATCAATCACTTTAGGGCAGTTGTCAAATTTGCTGCAAGTTGTGGACAACAATGTTTTGTTCGTGAAATTTCTTGATTTCCCACTCTTCCTGCGATATAGGCAAACTTTCCTCTCTAGACTCAAGATATAACATGCAGTAATGCATCAAAATCAAAGTCCAATGAAGTTTCTGGACGAAATGAATAGAAAGCTGTCAGCAGTCCGATCCCAAATCTGATTACCACATCTTGTTGTCGAAAAACAGCAGTAACTTCCTTGTTTAATACTCAACTGATTTTTGTTCAAAATGACCCATTTCAAGTTTTTCGTAACTGTGCCTTCGAAAACATTCATACTTGAGATTTCAATTGGTTTCCTTTAATTTGGTTGACATGGGCATTTGCACCCCTGGAGACATCTTCATGTGGGGGGGGGGGGGGAGGGGGAGGCAGGGGGACTCGGAGACTAAACAGGTTCAGAGACCTTCCTTGACAGGTGGATCATTAAGGTTCTTCCTTGGGCTAATTAACTCTTTTGGATTCACGCCACTCTGATTTGAGGAGAAGGGGGTATCTTTCTAAAGGGCCGGGAAGAAGGGGGAAAAGTGTAAGATTGCTTCCTTCATCCGAACCCTATTCACTTTCACCTATTTTTCCCCCTTTTTTGGCACTAATCTCATATCACTGATGTTTTGTACCCAACGACATAATTTCCTCCCTGCTATCATCCAGTTTTATCACGAGTTACATTGCACCCAGCAACAAACAGTTTCTGCAAATTCTGTTCCTTTATCATCTTTTATCATTCATCCACTGTGGGGCATGATGAAATGAAACTCTCCACATTTTCCGGGTTTGATGTGAACGTGATGATAAGAAAAGGTTGACTTTCAGATGTCTCCATTTAACCCACTGCCTTCAGGTCACAATATATCCCCTTACATTTGATACAGGAGACCTATAGGTCTGGGGGTCAACACATAAAATTGGTAAGACTGGTAGATGCTCTACAAACGAGCTGTAGATGACGACAAAGTTGCTCGGCTGGGAATTTCCCTTCAGCAAACTACCGTTGGAGTGATGTTGTGAAATAAACGACAACTTTCTCTTGTCAAGGACGCTTTGTTTATATTACATTCCCCTTTCTGCACTTTGAACGGTGTGTGGGGACCGATGTGGGGTTTTCCGTGCCAAAGCACACACTACAGGCTTAAAGTGGTGATAGGGCTTTGGGAAAAACGAACATGAAGACGTGCTACAGATATTGATCAATTTAAATTTACTTGCTAGAACTCAAGTTAGACTGTAATGAAGGGCAGCCATATTGAAGAAAACTCATCGCTTCAGTCTCAAGTTATTTAAAGTCGTTAATCATGATATTGTTACATGTTCACATTTTACATTTTGTACATTCTTCACTACATATCTCTTAATCATATCATGATACCACATTATTTTTTAAGAACAGAATATAATAATTTTTAATTGCTTTTTGCTATGGAGCTCTTTCAGACATGAAGATAATTCATGTTTTTACAATAATGTTTGTTTGCTTTACATTATATATTTTTTTAAGGAAGATGAGCACTAGGTACTATAAGTTATATGCCTTTCAGGGCTATCTTTCAAGGAGCAGTATCTGTAAATCTAGTCCATACAAAATAGATACTCCTTAGATGACTTATATTGATAGATATGGAATATATTAAAGAGCTAAATGCCATTCCTTCACTGATTATTGAGGTTGACTTAACACATATCATGATTTATCTCTACGTTTGTATATCAATACTAGAATCTATTTTGACATGACCAACAAGGAAACACCAACTCAGACTGTCGCTTGCTCGAGAGTAAGCTACCAGTACCAAGGACGGACCAGCCGTAAGTCCCTTCCAGTGGATGAGGCAATGAGAATAAAGTGCTTGGCCAAACAAGGGGCACAACTACTGGTGCTGGTGGGCTTGAACCCAGGGACCTCATAACTGAGCGCCTATATGCCCTTCCTCATTGAGCCTCCATAGGTCCTAGCTCCTTTCCAGCACACCAGAAATTGCTAACAGTCACAAAACGGGGTGCAAAACACCTTCCTCACCTGTATGGTTGGAGGAGGACTTTGGTACCAATAAAACAATTTGTCTAACCTTTAACTCCTCTTCTTACACCCCATTTACGCAAGCCTGAACAGGACCAGCCACCAGGGCAAGATGATCTTATCAACCTTTGTATACCTTCCTTGCGATCACAAGGACAGACAACTTTTTTTTTCCTCTTTACTTGATGAGGGATTAAATGAAAACAACTCCTTACCTTGATCAATGACCAACGATCCTATTTCGAATACCTTCAAGACATTAGCACAATAGTGAACCTGTAAAGTCCACATAAGATTATCCCTGCCTATAAACGGAACGACTAGCGAGCGCGGAAAGAGCTTCTTTGCTCAAAGAGCTTTGCCGTGGTGCATGTGTAGGGGGAGGAAGGACCTGTTGTTGTACTGCAGTGGTGCACGGAGAGAGTCTGGTCTATGGATGCTGGTTCCAACCATGGGTCCACCCAAATCCGGTAGGCACGGATGTCGGACAAACGGGGCACTCACCTTGTGTAGTTGTACCTGCTTGTATGCGGACAGCCGATTTCTGCTGGACCTTTGTACGAAACTCCTCAGCCGTAGCATTGGCACAGTGCCGCTGCACCATCCGCTCAGTATTACCGTTCCAAACAAATGTTAATAGCAATGCCCCTCACAGCTTCACCTCTACACCTCCACGGTAACAAATGCTCTCATATCAGTGAGCTAGACTTTGATCCTCTGCAATATGACCTTCACAATAGATGTCTGTTACTCATTCTGAATAATACTTTTCTTCGCAACTTTACACTCCCTTGAGGGAATAAAGGGGAAAGAAGAGAACTAAAAAAATATATAAACCAGGAGAAGGGATGGATATTTTACTGACAATTATGAAAGCAGTTGAGTGATAAATAAAGAGATCGCAAATTTGCAAACAATCACCAAGTCATGCCCTCTTATGACAGTCCACAAGAGCAGTGTGCACGATAAAACCGACTCGTCCTTTGAATCCAAACATCAGACTGTTTATGGCATAGCGGGAAATAATTACTAACATATAAACCATTCATGCATATGTATATGCCAAGGAATAGTTGGGGGTTCAAAATCAACCTTTGGCCAAACTGCCACCGACGTCACACACTCACGTACAGGATTTGTTCCTTTATCACCGCCCACTTGCCATAAAAATATGCTCGTGCTATACAAACACACATGGTCCAACTTAATTGCAGGAACTTGGGAAGTGGTGTCATAAATGTTTTCTGGGGGAAAAAAATGAATGAATAGTATTTCCTTCAACCTGTCATTAACAGGTTGTTTAGTCGATAAAAGTGCATTTCGTTCACATTCAAACTTGACCACAATCATCAGAGCTAGAGGCCAGACATTCTTGTGTATTGAAATGAAATGATACTATGGGGGAAAATAACAACTCTTAACCGTCTGATGCAGCACGTGGCAATGGGATCACTTAAAATTGTGTTCTGCTATTGAAGTAGATCTATGCAAAAAAAAAAAAAAATGCTGAAAATTGGTGCCACATATTGAATCAATATGTTGTAGCCAACAGAAAACTTTCAAACTGAAGGTTCATCATTTTTTTCCCGTTTATAACCAGAACCAGATTTTTTTTTTCCCTCTCCTGGAATGACACAAGTTTAATGGGAGCTTGTCTTGGCCGACAAGATGTACCATTCAAATTGAAGTGTATGAAGATGAAGCATGTTTGAACCTTTCCAGAATGTGAGAACGCTACTAGAACATTGAGATAAGCTCTTCAAGCTACTTGCTTATTTAAAAACAGCCTTCTGCATTCCAATTCAACTAATAGATCTGCCATAATATAATCACACATCAAATCACCCTTTACTCTTCTTTCCTAAATAGCTCAAAATCAACATATCTTTCCATTCTGCTGAATAATCATGTAATTTTACTGATGCTTGAATTCACCGACTGTATGTCGTATTGTTTTTGAAAATGGGAAAAAATGGCTGCATTTCATCTGCAAATATATTAAATGCAAAAGACTCTGAATGAATTTAAATATCAATAAAAGCTTCAGGCAAAATCATAAACAAGGGACAGGACAAAAAAATTAACAGATAAAAAAAGAACAAAATAACAGGACACTAATGATGTCATACACTACAAAAGGGGAATAGACAATTCTTTCTCCCATTGTGTGTCACAAATCATTCATGGACAAATTGTAAAACCACTGACCATAAAAAACAGAGGAAAAACAATAAAACAAAAAGAACCCACCACAGCCAATTTTGGATTTCTAATTGCTGCCTCCACCATTCTGCCGGCAAATATGATCCGGTTCTGAATGAAATGTGGGTGTCATGTCATACATCCTTCCAGTGGTCAAAATTTCTCAAACATTAACAAAGATTTTTTTTTTCCCCTGGCTGTTAGCCACATAACTGCAAAAGTGCATATGAGCACGTATAAGTGTGTGTGTGTGTGTGTATGTGTGTGTGTGTGATGCCTTATCACTAAAAAAAAAAAAATAAAAAAATAACACACAATTCATTCATTTTTGCAGGAAACTAAAATTCTTGTGATAACGCACACAAAAAAACAAAAACGAAACATGTTTAGCATCCTGCCTATGTTGGAAAAAAGAAGGGCATGATTTTTTGTTTTTGTTTTTGCTTTCCCAAAATTGCTCTCTGACATATTTTCTAAAACAACCTGCCAAAATATTTTCAGGATAGTCACCAGCTTTGTTAAAAAAAAAGGGAAATGGATTCAAATAAATTCAAGTAGATGCAGGAGTCTAAAATACATAATGTGATCTTTTCCTCTGAAAAAACATCAATTTTTATAAAGGAGATGTTTTTCAGTGCTCTAACAACTTTTTTTTATTAAAAAAGAAATGAAAAAAGCAAATTGCCTCAAAAAAAGAAATTGGGCTGGAATGATGAACATAGATATAAATATATATATTTTTTCCTTTTGATATCTCTGCCTCAAAATATCTCGGCCTTGGGGAACACATACTTTTTTTTAATACAAAATGAAAATTTATAGCATTCTGTCATTTGCTTTATATCCTCGCATTGATATGGCATTGCAAATATTTACACAAGAATTCCAAATGAGCTAGTCTGGGCATTATGTGAAATCATACCAAACTTTGAGAATGTTGATCGGGGCACCATTTCATAAAACTTCATGTAACAGTAACAAGTTACGACAGTTGTTATAAGCTACTGAAAACCTTGCATCTGATTGGCTGAGAGCAAATTTGTCATAGAAAAGTGGCAGTTGTTACTAAAAACAAGTTTTATGAAAACACACGACACAGATTGGCAGTTCAGTCTGCTATATCTCTCTCTCCATTCTTATCACAAATCAACCCGCAGTATTGCAAAAGTTTGGTGTGTAAAGGTCTTGTGATCCGGAAGGTACTAGGATTCATCATTGAACCTAGGAAGGAAGTTGCAAAGAAAGAAGGGGTGGGGGTGGGGGGGGGGGAATGATGGTTTCATTTTATACTGTGCAATTTACAGTACTTTTTTTTTTTGGGGGGGGGGTTTCCCTTGCGGGATACAGCTGAGGCCTGTGACTGAGGTAAAATTTTCCCACATTCCCTTTGTAATAAAAAGGTTGTATTCCCTTCTGACTGCTATATGTAGTAATGTGCACTGTGAGTAAAATGGGCCTGTAATACTGAAAAAAAAAGGAAAATTGCTCAAAGTTTACTTCTTCTTTCTTGCAGGTTTGAAAGAATTGGAGAGTTTGGGTGAATCACTGCAGTGTCTGCGAATGAAATGATATTCACCAATTACAAGCACATAACAATATCACCATATGCAAGTGCAAAAATGAAAACAAAACAAAACATAACAAAAATCACAGAGCCATGCATACACTGCTATGTACCATTCTAAGGTGCATTTATACTTAACTTTTAATCTTGTAAAATTTTTGAATTCTAAATATCTTAAAATTGACCAGCCTGAGCTGCATCACATTTCCATATCAAATGTATGCTAGAAAAGTGAAAATATGTTGAAGTTTCTTTGTTTTTGTTTTTGTTTTCATTTGTTGTCCATGCATGAAATCACAAAATGTTTTAGTCTTCTCTTGCAGCAATAGATGCACCAACAATTCATGACTTTTGAACAGATATTCTTCAATATACCTCAAACTTCACTGATCGTCTATCCTAGTCATATCGCTGTATTCCCTTAATCCACAATTCGGACTTTATCCCCTTTATATCTTGTCCCAACAGAATACCATACGTCCTACTCGCCCACTCACATCTTAACTGTGAAAGCACTTTGATGGCGTACTGCATAAAGTCAGTTAGTCATTCTGAAGGTTCATTATTTCGAAGGTGTAATAACGCAAAAATGAAATGAGGTTCATTCTACCCAAGGTTTTGAAACTATTGTTGTACTCCTCCTATTCCTCCTCCTCCTCCTATCTCTACTACACAACTACGACTGATACAGAAACAATAGGTAATGTTCCTATTGCTAGTGGTAAGGCAAGTTTTGATTGTTACTATTTTTGCTTCCATCTAACCTCTAAAAACTGAAACTAAAACTGTCACTTGAACTACCATTGTTTGTATTATTTATATTAAAGGGGATGGCTAGTAACCTATCAGAGGGAATCAGTGGGAATGCTGAGAGATTATTGCTCCAATCCTTGTGGGATTCATTTAAGAGTACATTTTATACCTACTGTTGTGTGAAAATTATTTGCTTGAGAACGGTCTCATATTAAAGTAATGTGCAGTTTAATGTTTCCAGGTTTAGCATGCCTGGTCAGTGACGGGGCATTAATCTGCACATTAAGTGAATGTGAGACCATTCTAAAGCAAATAATTTTCACACAACAGTAGATATATATTGTACTCTTAAATGAATCCTGCAAGAATTGGAACAATCATCCCCCAGCATTCCCACTGATTCCCACTGATCGGTTACTAGCCATCCCCTTTAGACAAGTATTATATACAATCTCTCATAATGCAAATTGATAAAATGGATATATCTGCTTTTGCAATTCAAACTCCTTCATACATTATATGAAGAGTGTGAATTTTATCTGAAGAGTTTGAATGCAAGAACAGAATATATCCATTTTTATCAATTTGAGATATCTGAGATTAAATCTGCTGAAAAACAAAGACAGTAATTGAAATATATGTGATGATTGTAATAACATCTTTAAAAATATTTGTTATGTAACGAGTGCAGTATTTGACGATGGCCTACCCCCCCCCCCCCCCCCGCCAAAAAAAAAAACCCAGAAAAACAAATCATTCATAATTATGTGTTTTTCCATTCAAACTCTTCATGTACATTTCTTCTTAGCTTCTTTGCAAAAGTTGCTAAATGAATGCTTTTACCGTAATTGATATCAATATTTTTCCAGTTTCCTATTTCATCATTTTTCCTTCTCCCACCTCTTCATCTCTCTCAAACTACTTCATGTAGTTGTTGTTTTTACGTTGCAAACTCTATGGAGCATGATTTACAAAGGAACTATTACAACAGCAGTACTAAGTACCAATTCTTAACGACTACCACAGTAACAAGGGAGATGCCCTCGAGGTGATGAATGTACATCACCGGTTGCCATGGCGATTGCAAATCATTCTTCATTACAGTTGTCCCACTGGACTCTGATATATGAAACTTTCTTGCATTCTTTTTTTTTTCTGTTCCATTGCTGGAGTTTTCCTTGAGAGATGTTGATGTGGAAAAATCTGAGTAGAGTTTTTCCATCTTGCACTAACACTGATGCATTTGGGTAGCAGTTGTTTTATTTATGCCTCCTTTCTAACTGTTGAAGTTGATATTAAAAATGAATCTTCTCTTGGTGAAGCAGAAACAACTGATATTTCCTCCGCCATGTCATCATTTCATTTTGGCAGGAATGGTGAAGTTAATCAATCTCTCACTAATCTTCATTCGAACCTTTAGATTTCTTCATTAGATTTCTTCAATTCAATTCTTCTTCAACATGAAACCAAAACCAATGAATCATAGATTTGTACACCCTTCTAGTCAAATGAAAAACTTGAAATAACTCTGCAAGGAAAAATGTGGAAGAGGGAGAGAGGTTATATGTGTAAGATTTCTGGCAGTATTTCTATATGATACAATATTTAGTATTACCCTAAAGAAAAATTGAATCGCAATGACATCATCACCTCATGATGGTGGATTTGCCCATTACTGTTTCTTGGAACTATATTGAACTATTTTTGTGTGTGTGTGTGTCCAGACAACTTAACATTAATAATTGTAAAGAAAGGTCAAGTTTGTGTAAAACACTCTTAACCACTCTGCTCCTATCTTCAGAGATGACACAGAAATGATAACGCATAAGGATCTACTGTCCATCCAAATAACACTGATTATATCATATCTTTGGCCTTGTTTTTTCCCCCCTGGTAGAAGGGCAATCCAATTCCAAGTCTGTCTTCTATAGGCTTCCTGAAGCTTAGCTACCACTCCCCACCCCCCTTTGTAACTTCCTCGTTACACTCATTCTAAACGACATTGACTCAGAAGGGAGGGAAAAGATAATCTAATCAAGAATTTTTGTCCTTTTCACAGATCCCCACACCCCCTCTATTGACGAAATCTCAATATCTGCTTAACTACACACACACACACAATAGACAGAGGAATACCTATCATATCTGTGCATTCACTGACAGATTAGCACAGCGCCCCCATTGGAAAGTTCAAAGCACATTTCCTGTTAACCCTGTCTTGTAGAACTCATGAGACAAATTCTTCTGTGCTCAATACCCACACGTACGCTTATGTGATAATAAAATTATATATCTGTTTTTCTTTAAAGGGATGGTATAGTATTGGTGGATATGATGTTTGGGCTTATAACTTTTTGCGAGATACAAAAAAAAAAACACTTATGAAATAATACAGAGCATACCATTCTAGGAGGAATTCAAAGTTTATAAGATGAAAATCGGTTTTGGAATGGCTGAGACATCCAAAAGCAAAGTAAAACAAAGCAATCCTAATAAAAGGTGGGTCCCACCTTTTAGTAGGCTTGCTCTATTTTGGATATCTCAGCCATTTCAAAACCAATTTCTATCAAATAAATGTTGAATCCTCTTGGAATTACATTCTCTTTCATATTTCATAAGAGGTTTATCATTATCAAACCAAAAAAAAAAAAAAAAATTTTAGAAACCTGAAGTTAGGTCTCAACAACAGCTATATGATCCCTTTTAAGGCAGTGATGAACTAAATTACTTTCTTGAGTGGTGTACCCAAATAAGGACATGTGGTATGAATTATTTTGGGTGACATCACCTGTTACAACTTTTTGAGGAAAGAGCGAGAGAAAAATTAATGTGTTGGTACCTTAATTTCAAAAATCTTCTCCCACATTGATTTGTGTTCAACTGTTATTTTGGTAAATACATGCTTTACATGCAGCTTTATTACAGACTATGGCTGCTTTCCTGAAGATGCCCAATAATGTCAGGGGAAAGAAATATGGAAAAGCAAGCTTGCATTTATATCTCTTTTTTTTCAAACAGAAGATAGTGTTCATAAAAAAGCAGCTAGGTTAGAATCCTACTTCATGCCTCATTTAACTTCTATACTGTCTACACACTGTAAAATCTGTTTCTTGCCAAGCACCGGGACCTATTAGATTCTTATTCATCATTCAATTTTTATCTTTTATCAAGGAAGACTGTCACATCCATTATACTGACACATTTTTTTTTTTGCCTGTTGGTGTACATCCAAACTGATAAACCCTAAAAAGGATGCTATTTTAGAACATCTAAAAATTGAGTGTCCTACTAATAACTAATGCTCGAGTATAAATAGAAATTCAAACGGTAGGAATGTGTATGCGCCTGATGTAATTGCCCACTTCCAATGGACTTGAGCAATATGGGGAAAAGTGTAGCAAAAAATAAAGCCAACTTTGTTTAAAGGGAAAAACATTGCCAGAGACACAGCAACCATTTTGTGAATGAAGCGATAAGAAAGGGAAGTTGATCAGGAACAAAAGTAAATTTCAAGGAAGTCACAACGGCTAACTTGGTCATGGCACTTTGGAAATTGCTTGAGTAGTTGTTCTGCATTTGTTGTGAACACATTCTATCATAATTGCATTCACTTCCCATGTACACTGCTCAGTAAATAACAAAGATACCACAATATTGAATATCATATTCTATCTATATCGACAATAAGAAAGTTGGTCATTTGATAGAAATTCATAAAAGAAAATCTCATTTTGGTCTCTCTGTGAACCTCACATAGTATGAGTATTACAGTTTCAGTTTCAATTCAATGATATTTACATCCAGCAAACAATATACAGGAGTATGAATATCAATGGCAATCAGTATGAACATACTGTTCATGATACGTCAGGGGTTGTCGGTCATGTGACCTAGATGTATCTGAGCCTTGCTGGGTTTTATGGCATGCCATCACAGATGATTTCCTAATACTACAATACAACTTGAATTACACTCCATAAAAACTTTCATCATCCTTGTTTACTTATGCACGAAACACTTTTTTCCCCCCATGAAGTACATAATTACCATTATTAAACCCATGGAGGACGGGTCCCGAGTATACTCGGGCAGGGTTCTATGGGAAATGCGTGTTGTAGCAAAATCAGCCCGTCCTCAACGGGTTAAAAAAAAGATAACCCAAAGTCATAATGATGTAGGAAGATGTCCTTACTTTGAAATAAAGAATAAAATTGATAGGTGACTTGGGAGTGCACTGAGGGAATATTTCACTAAAATCCCATCACATCAACATATACATTTTGCTGATTTGCCTTTCCCATTCCCCAAGTTTGAGAGCAACATAAACATTCACCATGGCCTCTACAGAGAGGAGGACTGGGCTCCTTGGTCGACATCGATATCTAAATTTCAAAATATCAGACTATATACTACCATTCACGCTGCAATGAAACTTTGATATAGCCCCACTGTTGCAAAAATGATGAGCATGCACAGGTGGATCTGTTAATTTTGTAGGCAACTTTGGAGCTTTTTCTTTCTTTGTGTGTGTGTGTGTGTGTGTGTGTGTGTGTGTGTGTGTGTGTGTGTGTGTGTGTGTGTGTGTGTGTGTGTAAATGTTAGCCTGAGAGGATTACCTGCAACTCATGTTTCACATGTGGCAGCAGGGACTTGTCTAAACTTGGAGTAAGAAGTCATGTGACTCAACTTGTGATTTTTTTTCCCTCTTGCAGAGTATGAATCTTGCTTTATACTGTGACAATAAAACACACATAAAATAATTGCACTTTGGTACATTTCGGTAAACTTGCTTTGGAAGAATCCACCCCATATCATGTCTTGAGTTTTCTGAAGTCTCATTTATTTAGTATCATTATTATTATTATTAGTTAATTCATTCATTTATCTATTTATTCATTTATATATTTATTCATTCATCTATTCATTTATTCATTCATTCATTCATTCATATATCTATTCATTTCATTATTCATTTATTGATTTATCTGTTTTGTTTTCTACTTTTTTATCACTTAGTGTGAACAGCCTTCAGAATCACTACAAACATTTCCGGTACTGGACCAAAGCAATTCAGAAGTATTAACAAACCGCGGTAATCCCAGATTGTCAACCCAGACTTCTCCTACTTATTAGCTGCTGAAGAGAGATTACTAACAAATATTTTTGCGCATCTTTCAACAGGCTCTCAAGCGCGCTTTAAGACTCGTCTGCCTTCCGACAAAAACGGTACATTCTGTTTCGAAATTGTCCTGGCAACAGTGGCCATCGTGATGTCCATAGCAGACCAAGGCAGACAAACAGGTGCATACTATTTGGAAAGGTCACAAGTTTTCTGTCATCCAAATTTCCCCTCTTAATCTCATCAAACTACTACGAGTTATATGTTTTTGTTTTTTTATTTTTGAGCTTTGAAAAAGTTCTTGACACATGTCCAAACCTCCCTCCACTGCCTTTGAGTCAGAAATTACAAGTAAACAAGTCATGCAGCTGTAAACCGACCCATAATTTACATAATACTCCCCCTTTTCTTTGGGGAGGGGAGCAGCATGTTTGTAGAGTGCATTTATGAAAAGGGGGAACTAAAGGACAGAACATAGACAATTCAAGCAAATTCCAGCTGATTGACAGAAATGCATTAAAAAAACAACAACAACCCCCAACGAACAGGCTAAGAAATAAACGTACAAAACTTGAATTTGCTTGGGGAAGGATGGGGTTGATGTGAAGAGAAGATGGACACATCTCACCGCTCATTGCCATCACCGGCAAGACTTGCCCAAACAATCACAACACAAAAACACCAACAGAAGGGTTGTTTTCGATGTGAAACATGGATATTTCTTTGCAGAAAAAAAAGGTGGACCCCCAGGGATAAGAACATGTCGTAATAAACTAAAACCTTGCTGCATTTAATTCCCGAATTCCTGATTGAAAGCTCCATGCCGGCAAACGCTGCAGGTTTGAAATTCCCCCACAGAAGACACAGATTCCCATGCTGTTTCCTTCCTTCTACTATGTGGGAGTTACTTCCTCTTTCTTCTGACTTCACACGTATTACACACCACTCCGTCAAAAAATGCATTAAAAGGTCGTAACACACTCAAATGACCACATGATGAATAATGTCAAAAAAATACCCCCAAAATAGTAACAAAAAGTGTTTTTTGACCGGTTCCTGGCAGACTTTGACTAGGATCTGTGAAGAATATGTGTGGCAAGGACTTCATATTGTCTTCCATACATCATTGAGAAAAAAGAAATCAATGATATATTCATTCACTTCATACTAGCATTCAAAATAATCTACAGCAACATCGCATAAATTCTTTTCTACAACCTGATGGTACAAGAAGGGTTTGCATTTCTTTATCCTGTTTCACAATTGACACTCGCAACTTTGACATCCATATCTAATCCATTCCCAGTGAGAGTCTTAATTGCCCATACCATTGGTATAAGACCATCATTTTCCCATGATGAGCGGGTTAAGGAAATTAGCTGGCAAGACTGAAAGTTGCATAGATTAAAAGTGATAGTTCCCCCTCCCCCCCCCCCCACCTCATTCCCTCAAAAAACAGCAAAACAAAACAAAACGGGGGAGGGTGTAGCAAGGTACAGATGAATGATACTTACACTAAACGAAGGTTTGTTTTGACCGCTAAGTGTTTTCAAGAGTCTGATACTTGGCATTACTCTATTAATTTTGTGCATCTCAACTTTCATGTACAGACCACTGTGAAATTAATTGCATAACAACAGTTAACTGCACTGTGTGTGACAGTAGGTACTCCATTGCTACTTATAATTTTCAAAGAGGAAAAGAAAGTTAAAATAACAATCAATATCAAACTGGTATATCAATATCAACCTGTTGAGGACGAGTCCCGAGTATACTCGGGCAGGTGTCTATGGGAAATGCGTGTTGTAGCAAAATCAAACCTTTCTCAACGGGTTAATGGACTTCTTGTGGGAGTGAAGAAAGTTCCTCAGCTCCCCCCCCCCCCCCCCCCCAGGGAATTACTATGAATACTTTCACATTCAAATCAGAGGAATAACATCCTGGAATTCCTCAGCATAGCCTAACTAACATTACAGACAAAGCAGAAAATACTGCATCAACTGGAAAAAAGTTTATGCCACATTATCCGACAAACTCATATCACTCCTTGCAAATCATACGATTCCGTGGACAAGAGTCTATGAAGGCTGTGGGGCAAATGATTTTAATTTCTAATCCTACTTGCCACATGTCTACATCACGAGACTTTGACTTAGTACATGCTCATCCTTGCAGGAAAACATGTGTTTTTGAGACAGAATTGATTCTGTCTTCTAAAGATACAAACAGTTGGAATCTACAGAGCAGAAACAAACAAAACAAGAACATGCAGTCTGATCGTGACGACAGCTGATGTGGATTAATCCACTTCCTCTCTCCCCGAAGGATTCGAAGATTCCCAAATCACAAATTATCCCTCATTTTGTTGACAATTTCTCCCCCCCCCCCCCCCCCCCCCCCGGACCGGATTGAGGGATTCAATCACATCCAGTGATTGGAGGGGAGGAAACAGAAAATTGGGAATCAAACGGCCGCCGATCAAGGCCCCGCTATAGGCCCTCCGGACACGCTCCGACGAGAAACGGCGAGAGCAGCCGGATGACGGGAGGTCTAATCAGTGATATCCAGCAAACGATTTCTCGCTGGTATCACTGTGATTGATTTCTTCCCCTCTGTCTGGCTTCAACATCTCCATGATGAATTTGCCTCGCGATCCAAAACAGAAAAGAATTCAAGCGCAAAAAAAACCCCAAAACATGCTACGGGAACCGTGAGATGGTTCCCCGCTTTCGCAAATGAGACAAAACAATGTGGGAGGGGAGGGTTGCGCAAACAGGTTAGTCTCATATTTAACCCCTTACCTCCCACACATTGCCTTTCCCTCATAGAGCTTTTGACATGATTCATCACCTTCCCCGTAAGCAATTGGTTAAATTACAAACACCTCCTTCCATTCTCAGGTACTGTCAAAGGACCTGTTACCTGATGTCTTTGGTGGTAGGTAGTCAAATGTTGTTTTAGTACTGAATGCAGCACAACTCAATGGGGGTGAAGTTTGATTCAAGAATCCAATCAAAGTTTGGAGAATCTCACCCAATGATAAACACACAGTCCTACATTTGAAAATGAGTTTGGATCAGATGGTTTTACCTGTCCTCTCTGCAGCATGTTTGGGTCTGGTGCATTGGGCGTACTCGGAGAGCGGCGTCGGTTGGTTCTCCCGGCTTGCGGAGAATTGGGCGCATTCTGGCCGAAAAAAGAGAGGAGGGGGATGATGAAAAGAGAGGAATAAAAATACATGAAGATTGATAAAAGAAGAACAATAAATCACATTGGATTAAATACACAAGCTGTTCTTTTTGAGGATCAAGTCTTTTTATCCACAATCCCACTATCCCCTTCTCCCTCCCCCCCCCCCCCCCCTAAAAAAAGGGGGGGGGGAAGCATTGGGATGGGCTGAGGCGGGAGGAAAAAAGTGGCAGTTATTCAATGAAGGGAATAATCACAACACATCAACCCCTCCATTGAATATTCTATTCTTACACACTAATCTGATTCTTTTTTTTCCCTTGTCATTTGTGGTTGATTGACAATACAGTATCAACACTGCCACATTGCAAAAAGTGAGAATCACAATATAAAAAAATAAACTCTTACTTTGGTTGCAAAGTTTTACAGAATACTTATTCTATACGAGAAGAATATGAAACAGGAAGGAGGCTGAACACCATACGCAATATTTCATTTTCTTGTTCCAAAGGTATCCCATGGGATGAATTACGGTGAACACACAGAGTCTGCTAGAATCTGCAGCTAATTGAAGGAGACAGACTTAACCAGAAGAATAAGGAGATGTGTCATACACATTTGCCTTTCTTCCACTGTTACGCAAGCCACTACACACAGAAACATTGCATAACTGAACGATGTACAAACTTTTCAGACAGTATCATTTGCAGATAAATCTGGCACTTACTGTAAAAGTGTCACCCAAGTAATTTTTCACGGTGGGCTGGGTAAGAGGAATTTTGCATGTTTTGAATTCCGCAGAATCGAGACATTTAATCATTGTACATATAACAAGCAAAAATATTTGTGTGCTTTTAATTTTGCACTATGGTTGTGCGAAATGTGTGGAAATTTCAACACCATGAAAAATTCCACGAAAAATTCCACTTATACAATTATATTCTAGAGTACATTAGGGAGCTGAACAGTGTATACAGATGCTCGACTTTTTTTTTAAGATAGTGGGAATTTTGGCTGAATTTGACAAACATACTCTCACACACATAAACACTCCCACACATTCACAAACACCCAACTGCTTCCTGCTGTAACATGTGTGAGAAATTTAAACATAACCACACATTTACATGCACACTATTGCTCCTTCATGCAGGAACACACAGTGTAATATTAAAGTTCACTGTCATTTCGAATCCTTCAGACACACTGAATTTTCATCAGGAGTATCAAGTTGCTGTTATGACTCGAAAGGTACACAGGAAGAGCTAAGAAAACATTTTGCAAGTAATAATGGGGAAACTAAAAAATAAACAACAACAACAAAGATACTACTGTAAGTCATTATCTGGTCACCACAGATATGACAAAAAACAAACAAACAAAAACCATTGAAAAAACACATACAAACTTTAGAATTCTGCACATCACGACTGCCTGATATTCAAGACTGGATGACATGCACATCACTTCCTTTGCATCAAAACAAAATAAACCTAAAAATAGATCTCTGACGCGACAAAATAATACCTGCATAAGTCAAGATGTTCTAAGACCTTACAATACTGACTTGTTCTGCTTTTTTTGAAGAAATTCATGAAAATGGCATTAGAAATCTAATATTTACCTGCCATAACCACTATAATCACTCAAACATTTGAATATCTAAATTGGCAAAAGATTCCATGATTTTGATGGGGAATAAGCTAAAAAAAAAGTTACTGATCAATCCAGCAAAAGATATACTTTGAAAAATGTGATAGCATGTAAAAATAATAGGCGGGCGCAAACCAACAAAATAGTGGTGAGATTTAATTATACACAGTGTGTATAAATATATATGCACATATACACATAATATCAAGAATGTTTGTACCTGTTCTATGGGCAGGAATATCTCAATATGTGTGTGTTTAGATGAACAGAAATATTGAATTGTTGAGTGTGATATTTTGTGAACCATACTGAGTATACATGAAAGTTATTGAAATTATGACCTTTGCCCTTGTGTTCACATGCATATTCTAAATGAAGATAGAAAATATCGAGGTCATTTGCTCTACCAATCAGATATTCAGCTGCAATGCAAACTGTCATGCTACTTCTCAAATAATCACAATTCACCAAAAAAAAAAATCACAAGAAATCTTGTGATTTGTGCTATTAAGTTCAATTTTTATGTCCACACTGGCCAAAAATCTCAAGAGATGGATCACAATGCAAATCTTGAAATTTGTGACAGTGTGAATGGCACTAATGTGATGAGCTGTTACAGTAAATTTATGGTATTTCATACGCTAACAAGTTGGGTAAATATCTTGAAATACTTTTAGCAATATGGTTATTTCACAGACATTCATATATGGATATACGGTTTTAGATATCATTTTGATATGTACATGCTATGTCTGCCCTCAATGTTTGAATGCTTTTAATATAAAAACACTCTCATCATGGTATTTAAAGTTCCCTGATGTAAGAGCGTTAGATTTCACTTGTTATTTGGGAATTCATTCCTCCAAAATGGGCAAAAACTGGACATCCTACACAGCTTTGAAACCAATTGCCATCCATTTTTAATATTGATGATAGCATTTCTTGTTGTTTTTCAAATAAGCCTACATTTAATGTTTCAGGATTCTTGATTTAACTTTGATAACATAAACTCACTGAACATAGCAACAAGTTGACACAGTAATGTGATTATGCGTATGAGGTTGCACAAGTTTATCCCGCATTTTGAGAATCACCATTATGATAACACAAAAATTTCTTCACCTATATACAAAGTTCAGTGTATAATAAACCAAGAACTTAACATCTATAGAACCAGTAGCCATGGGGAGATGTGAGTGGCCCATTCTTCATTCGCTTCCCTCAGGTTTACATTAAAAAAAACCCCAAAACCAAAACAAAACATGAAAAACGCCCATCAACGAATATGTGCATCAAAGCGTACGTTCATTGGTAATGGTCAACTTCAGTCTAGATTCTTAGGCTGTGTGTGTACTTAACATAGAAATCAGTACACAATTCGTAATGGGATTCTCAAATATATCCACACTGGGTAAGCCTTCCCACTCCCTTGGATAGTGCTACTGGGTTTTCACCTTTGTAATTAAATACACACTTCGAAGTAAAGAGAGTTCTATCATCAAATGGACGTCATTTGCCTAAAACATTCTCTCTCTCTCTCCACATTACATTGTATGGCATGGGCAAACTATAAAATATGTATGTCACATCCTAAATCTGTATTTAATGTATATTGCATGAGAAATTATTCTTTTAAACATTTGCCCTATACCCTAATGGTTGGAATTCACGATGACAGTATAGATTTCATCAGCAGACTGTGCAAATTTCAACTGTGTAAATTGCATGACACATCTCACCGGCAAATGGACATCCAAATGATGAATGTCCACTGATGAGGTTTCATTACATGGACCTAATTTAAACCATGGCTCTGATTTCTAATGGTTGTGAATGCAGGCTACTCCATTTATGTACAGTTGTTTCAATTGATCTATCATCGAACTGTCACGTGTTATGAAGAGAAGAAGCTACAATTCCAAAAGTGAGTATCTGTTTCATCTATAAACCAAGAGGGTGCCTTCTGCATTGTAAAAAATTATTTTTTATTTTCAAAGACCTACGATGAAATCACACAAGTTAATCCCTTACATACCCTTCGTGACTAGCACTGGCTGACATACTTCATCAGTGTACCAAGCTATGGTGGCTTTGAAATTCTTGGTCGAGTGTATCATGATCAAGACCTACATATTTTGGTAACGTTACTACTACAGCACACATGAAAGGGCTAACATTATCTGGTAACTTCAGCAGTGACCTCCCCACAAAAAGATAGCAATATCATCATCGCTGACTTTCGGCAGTCATGAAAAGAAGGTACAAAGCGTCTCTCCAGTGCTGAAACAATTACAACAATGACATCAAAACCACGTCCCTTGTGTCTGACATATAATGTACTGTACAAGCTCGTTGACTGAATGCACGTTATATACATGACCTTCCAGTGAGTAATAGACAGGTTTAATACCTACTGAACTCAAAGTTTATGAACACCCTCACAACAAGGGCGGTGTCCTGGACAATTTCAGATCAGTTACCAATCTATTGTGTTTATACGAACAACAACAACAACATAATAATAATAATGATAATAAAAAAATCAATGCATGCAAACTTTATTCAAAGTACTGGTACCAAAATATATCTAGCAGGAACAGATTGGGAAAAAACAAACTTGTAACTGAGCCCTTTGGTTCTGATTGATACTAATGACTGTGAATACGTTCACAAGCTCACTTCCTTCAGTTATTCGGGTGAATACCCAACAAGGCCATTTGCCAGGGTTGTCAGGTATATATTTACATACATACAAACACACACACAGACAAACACACACACACACACACACAAACACAGATACACCCACAACATACATATACACAAACACATTCGTATGAAATCAATCTCTTCATTAAAGTTCCAAGCAGACAAACTGTCCTGCCACAGAATAACAATGACTGACACACTGGCGGGACTTGAACCTTAAACCCTCTGACTGAAGGTCGGGTGTCTCCGAATCAATGCACCATGGCACCCCCTGTCACGAATCAGAAAAGAGAGTAATGGTATCGACTTACTCCTGTTGTTTTCCTTCTGGACAACATTCTTTCGCCCCCTTTTGTGCAATCACGACCGATGCAAAACTATATGGCGGCGCACGACAACAAGAATGAAGGGAGGCAGTGTGCATTGCATGCATTGTCCATCGCAGCCGACATAGCAGTTGAAAAGCAGCTTTCGTGTAGTAGACAATGTCATGTGAGGCATATAGTGACAGAGAAAGATAGACGGAGAGATAGACTGGGAGAGAGAGAGCAAAACATGAGAGGTAGCTCTGGCCGCTTGCGTCAAACGGTATGACATCGCCACCTGGTTGTGCTTCCTGTATCCCAAATAGATACGGAAGATCATTCAGGAAGGGAGCTGGTATCGGGGATCGCTGAACGCCACCCATTTAAATGCCCTCCCCAGCTCGATCTCAGATGAGGCATTTCTGCACCGAGGTATGCAAATGCCATCCCTTTGGTTTGTGCTGCTAAAACTTGCTCCCTGGCAGATTAACTACACGATACAAACGAGGAAGGAAAGGGAATAAAAAGAAGAAGAGAAAGGAAGTGGATAAAAAGGAGAGTCACCAAAATCTCTTCCTGTAGTAGCTGGTGTGTCAAGCAATGTGGAAGTTTAATACAAGTGTCGTCACGTAGCATGCCTTTTGGTTTTTTATCACAATTGGCAAATATCAGGATGTGATGTACCTTGTGTGGTTGCAGAAACACCCAAAGATCCTGCCACAGAGCGACATTCTCCTGCTGACAGTGGTAGATAAATTTGGCGCCAGACGTCAGTTTCTCTCTGTCTTAAGCAATTTTTTGCAAATTCTACTTGACCCTCATTTCCCCCCTGGCCGACGCCACATTTCCCATATCCCGCACCTACTTCGATCGCCAACGAACACCCCCTGACATCCTTGTGCATCACATGTAACAATAGGTATCGACTAGTCCCATCTATCAAGCCATCAAACACTCTATTGTCCCTTTTACAATGTTCAGGAGAAAAAAAAATAACTCATAAAGGGAAAAAATAACTCAAAGGGACAAAATTAAAGATGACTCGGACTGAAGTTGGGAATGTATGTCATTCCAGCAAACTGAAGTCAAAGGATGATTCATTATGATTGCACTGCTTTCCTCCAACCCCATTCGCCTCTGAGAGAACATACAATTTAAAAAATTCCATCGGATTCTGGGCGCCTTTATCAACTTACTTCTCGAGCAGAATTACAGCTTCCAGGGAGTTTTGGGTAGTTGATATATGCAAAGCTGTTATGGTTATGGGGTTTCTGAAATGCTTTGCTGAAATGCCGAAAAAGAATGTGATCGCAAACATGCTTGAGCCAACAACTTTCCTGCAGAGCTGATTAAAGGCAAGTAATTTTGAAATGCGTTTATAGCTCGGACCTGACCACACCAACCAATGCCAACTACACACCTCTACTCCTCAGGTCAAACTGCGCAATAGAGCAGCACAGTGACAAGGCCTCCCAATCAGCTATTACAGACAAAGTTGATAAATGCAACAACTCGAGAAACATGACCCAAAAGGCGTTTGCGATTGCATTTTGATAGTGGGTATTAAAATGAGTTTCAAACGTGGGAAAGTTGATAAACACAGCCTTTGACAAATGGTGTACCCAGACTCGTCAACCTGCGTCCTCTAAAAATCAGAATTGGTGAGATTTCAAGTGGGATGGACAAGAGAGTAGAGTAGTATTGGGTTTACACCCTACTTTCACAGAAATCTGCTCAAAAAAGAAATCATCACTTTGAAGTCAAAGGAAGCAAAATTGAGACGAGAAGATGAGGAAGAAGAAAACAGGAAAAGGAAAGCCCCCCCAAAAAAAAAACCTCAAGAAAGAAGTATACTTAAGTGGTCAAAGACAATGACATATGAATAAGTGATAATGATATATGATTTGTTGAATTTCATTTGCAATCACATACACTGATAAAGAATGAATACATATCTAAAGACACTATATAAAAAAAGTGCACAGAATGGATACCGGAAGCATGAAACAATAAAATGAGGAGGATGAGGATAAAGCAGAGGAGATGAAGAAGACAGTGATGAAGAAAAGGAAGACTGAGAAAAAAAAAACAACAACTCTTATTCATCATTTCTCAAGTATGCAGTTCGTTGGGATCCCTAAATACTCCTAAATATACACACTGATCCAAACTCCACTGCAACAGACAAGATCCCTAATGAGGCATGGGATGGGTCTGCCATAGAGGGAGCCCCACCTTTGTTGCGGGGGAACAGCTGATAAAATCATCGCAGGGGTCATTCCTGTATCATCTGGCACATCAGACAGCCATTCCCCC
This sequence comes from Diadema antillarum, assembly GCF_040938485.1. NCBI lineage: Eukaryota > Metazoa > Echinodermata > Echinoidea > Diadematoida > Diadematidae > Diadema > Diadema antillarum. Next base: position 1,308,241 of record NW_027270932.1, read on the forward strand.
TGCGTGCGTACCTTCGCCGTGCTTCTGAGAATTCAGAAAGACGATCAAATACGTGCAAATCTAATTGAAATTCCGCCGCAGTGACCTAAACAGCACGTCCATTCTGATCCCTTACCCCACCGTCCCCCCCCCCCCCCCCCCCCCCCCCCCGCCATGTATCTCCTAGCCACTATACCCGTGGCCTTCGGTATCTCTCTGCTCACTAGATGATGATACCACTTGGTACAGGCCTAAGTGGTATCCCACGCGCCGTGGAGGTAGCATCACATGCTACACTCCAAATAAACAGGGGTAAATTGGCCGTCTGGATTGCTTGTTGGTGGGGGTGTGGGGTGAGGTGCGGATAAAAGGGGAAACCAGAAAAGTGTTTTGTATCTAATGACAAGCTCGGCTTCAGCGAGACCTAATTCTATCTTCAGAAGAGTAGCATTGAAAAACATTTTGCAGTATCAGCAAAGCAGACAACTAGAATCCAATCAATTTTCCCGATTTCAAAAAGCTGTGGATCCTGAAACAGATCCGTTCATGGTGCAGGCCTCTCTCTCCCCTCCGGTTAATGAAGATGCCGTTAGAGGTCGACAGCAACATGGCAATCAAACACTTGCAACCTTGACCTTGAGGTGACTAGAGCGGCTGCAAATTCTGGAGTTCTTCCACCTCCCCTTGCGCCCATCCACCGTACGCCGTACCGAGCTGTAAGTTGACAGCGGCCGTTCCACTCGATTCTACAAATTTATGGGGTCTTGTCACGAAGCTCCCGATTAGGATGTGTAAAACAGACAAGGACGGAGTAATGGGCAGTTTGTGGATGTCACCCCCAATGATGTCTTTTCTCCCGAGTTTGTCCGGCCGGCCGGCCGTATTTCCCACTGTCCAGCAGTAGATAGCACTGACCCGCTTGATTTGCGTCTAATGAGATAAGCACCATGGCTCTGCTCATAAAGCTTCAGGGATTTAAAAAAAAAATTGTGTGTGTTTGTGTAATTGCTAAAATTATACAAGGCTGAACTTGTCTGGGTGACTTCCCCTAAAAGTTACTAAAAGGTATCTTATCAAATGTGATATTCTGGAAAGATTACAACCTCCACTCACCCACCCACAAAACCAAAGCAGAGCAACGTACAACAAAGCAAAACAAAACACAATGATAAAAATAGATCAACTCTCTTATTCTCTTTCCCAGTAATAGGAATTGCTTCACAAGCTTTTAATTAGGTGAGGTTTCATAACAAACCACATTGCTTGCACACATCATCAGTAAGTCGACTACTCCAACTACACTGTATATAGATGTTTGTTGACACCATATGTTTTTGCTAAAAATAGTAACACCCATACATCTATACCACAAGATTGTTAAGACCTTTAAACAATCAAAATAAAACAAAGCAATAACTGCATAAACTCTCTCTATCTCTTTCACAGTAATAGGAATGACTTCGTAACCTTTTGATGGAGTAAGTTTTCAAAACCACCAAGTAGTCTTCTAATCACTACTATTGTTTAGGTAGTTATCAACACACTCATACACACATGTATTTTTGCTCATAATTATTATACCCACGCTGGAAGATTTTATGACCATGAAACAATGAAAACAAAACTATATATATTAATATATACAATCTTTCTTTCTCTTTTACAGTAATGAGGATAACTTTGTGGACCTTTGGTGAAGAAAGGTTTCAAAACAAATGTCTTCTATACGTCAAGAATCACTACTATGATATCATAGACATATTATGTTGAGACAGTTGTGCATGTATTGCTAAAAATACTTTTGCTAATATCCATGCTGGAGGATTTTAAGGCCATTGCCTTTTGCAAGCTTTATTAAGCTACATTGAGCTTTTTCTACATGACTTCAATTTGTATGAATGTAAAGAGTCTATTAGAGATTGGTCTATTGGTTTCTCATAAAGGGCATTCCACTGCCAAATTTCACAGCAGTCACTTTCTAGTTGAAGCTTTTCAAACTTAACCTGAGTTTCCTTTTAAACTGTCCCTGACTTTTTGAAAACGGATCTAGATCTGGATCGTGCAAACTGAAATGAGCTGTTTCCAGCTATAAACACATTGCCTTGACCCTGGGCAACCGTGTAACCAGGAGTTTCTATTGTGAAGGATTTGATGTCTGTAATCCAGGGGTTGTTTCACAAAGAATTTAAGTTGATTTTTAAAGTCAACCCATTTAGGACAGTTTGATTTTGCTACAACATGGATTTCCAATAGGCGCTTGCTTGAGTATACTCTGGACTTGTCCTCAACAGGTTAACATAAACTTAAGATTATGGTATACCATTGGCTTTCCTTGGTCAGTTTCATCAACCTTTCAGAATCTTCTTTAAATTGTTATCAAAATTTACAGAAAAAAAATTGTTCATCATTTATTTTCCTTTTCATAATAATGGTTGCATGAAATACACTCCAAAAAGTTCATTTTCATTGGGAAGTTAGACTACCATTGAGATACACACATCATACCATAACATTAGGTTGATCTGAACTTTTAATCCGTTGAGGACGAGTCCCGAGTATACTCGGGCAAGTGTCTATGGGAAATGCACATTGTAGCCAAATAGCCCATTCTCAACAGGTTAAGATCATCTAAAATATTCTTTGTGAAACATTCCCCATGAGCCAAGTACTTAGATCACTAAAATCTGTAGTTTCTCCTTAAACCCTTCCTGTGACGGGGACTTTGCATAATGCTATAGAGTTTGTGCACCCCTACATCAGCCAATAGTACAACCCACCACTAATGCACCCTGTATATGGTCGGGATTCATCCATTGAAACAAAAGGGGGGGTTTGACCTACCAATGTCTGCGTCCTCCTCAGAGCTGTTCTCCTGTGTAGTCTGCAGGCACCCTGAGATGATCCATCCGCATCTCTGTTGAAAAACAGAAAACAAAATGAACAGCAGATGATCATCAAAACTGTGTAAAAAGTAAATCAATGTCTTATGGTCTGCCCTGGGTGTTAAGTTTGGGGGTATTAGTCTCCCCTCACCTTGAAACAGACCATCATGTCTCGTTTTAAATCAGGAAGTCCCCAATTGCACCATTATTAAAATCTCTTTATCTAACTGTTTACTACTGTCCAAACTTATAAGGAGCTCAGAAGTATATCATGTACATAGGATCTACACTTTGAAAATGTGTCACTTTAATCACTGTTGTTATTATTATCATTATTACTATCATCATCATCACCATCATCATTACTGTCATAATCATTAATATGATAACAACAATAAAAATGACATTACTACAGTATTATCATTATTATTATTACTATTATTATTATCATTATTATTTTTAATATCATTATCATTATTATTATTATTATTATTATTATTATTATTATTATTATCATTATCATCATCATCATCATTATTATTATTATAATCATTATCATTATTATTATAATCATTATTATCATTTTAGAGAAGCACTATGCAGTCATCAAGATAACACTTCACTCATGCCTTTATATGTAGGACAGTGATGTTGAAAGGGAAAGTGAGTCCCCAAATCCTGCGGCAAAGAAATCCTCATAAATAGCACATTAATATGATGAGATTGGGAACTGCGAATGTACCACAGGATGAAACATAGCTTCCATGCTACTCCCCCCCCCCCCCCCATATCATCCCCTCCCCATCCACCCCTTCTCCATAACCTTCCCCCATTTTTCCATCTGCATCCCACGAGCAAGTTGAGCCACTCGTGACATTTGTGGGGCGAAAACGGAGCGCCCCACTATCGCTCTCTGCAGATTGGGAATACCGGGAAGGGGAAAAACAACAACATCAAATCGATCAATTCCCCTTCCGTCCTCTCTTTCTCTCTTTTAATGTCTCTTTTTTCTCTTTTTTTATTTTCACACCAAATGTGTGGTTTACTCCACACGGATGTTTTCATGGAGATTGATGCTCCCTATAAAGTGTCTTTAGACACATACACACAGATGCCAACATTTCCCCTTTTTCCTCCACATGCACTCTTTCTCTAATTTATTTATTCAGTGTGACATTTTAAACTCCTCTTCCTTCTAATCAACACTGCTCCTCTCATCTCCAACTTCATCTAAAAGCAAACTTTACAGAAATACACATTCTCTCTTTAAATTTCTCTTTCTTTCTCTCTTTATCTACTTCCTTCTATGTGCCCTGACATAACCATCTATTATATTTCACTTTCATTACTGTGTGCCTGCCTCTAAATAATCAATTCTTAACAACATTTAGGTCAACAT